>NC_029772.3:50433489-50489739 GCF_000817695.3 Arachis duranensis | reverse complement strand
CTCTATTATTATGTATTATATATGTGGAAGCTGTTACCATGCTGGGGACCTCTGGTTCTCACCCATGCGGATTTTGTGGTTTCCAGATGCAGGACGTGAGGTTTCCCGCTGAGGCATGCTGGAGACTTCTAGATTTGCGAAGACCCTTTGTTCTCGGGGCTATGTTTTGGTTTATATGTTTTGCTTAGATACTTTTATCTCCATTAAATAATACAAACTGTGATGACTCCTCTTATGGGAGATTTTGGAGAATAGGTTTTATGTATTCATGTCCCTTGGGTTTCCTTTGGGGTTTTCCTTATTTTATCATATGTATATATTGCTATGCTCGGACCGGTTATCTTCGCAGCCAGATTTTGAGTCTTGATATTCCTGTTTTTGACACTCCTTTGTATATATATATAATCACGCGTTGGTTATCCTTGTTCGTTACGTTAACGTTCGGAGTGTTGCGCTTTCGAGTTGCGATTTTTGTTTACCCCTTTTTCTACAAAGGCTCCTAGTTATAATCAATCATTCATACTACTATACGTACTAAATTTTTATTTTAGAGGTCGTAATACCTTGCCATCTCTGAATTATGACTTAAGCATAAGACTCTGTATGGTAGGGTGTTACAAAAAACAAATTCATTATAAAAAAATTAATAATAATTACCACTATCCTAGATTAGCTTGAGTAATAAATTGAAAATACAAGAGTTACATAGTAAAAATAGTATATAAAATAAAGGAGGAAACAAAAGATAACAACATTATGTGCAGCATACATAGCCAGAAGATCATTGGATATTATTATATTAAATCTTCAAACAGTCGAAAGAATCAGAAATTGGATGTTGTTAATAACAGCAAGAACATATGCAAAATGCAATAGTTACCTCTACTTTCAACACATTTGAAGAGTGTGAATAGAGAAAAGGCCGACAAAGTCTTCTGAACCTTATCTCTCCCTCACAATGAACAAACACCTCTATCTCAAAATTTGTATCCCTTCTTTTATTGGAGATTGGACACAAATTTTTATCCTTTTGTATTTGTTTGTTAAGAATTAATTAAGTTTTGTCTTGTTCTATTTTTTTTAAAATACAAACTAAACACACCATAAATACTATTGAATAGTCAAGGTGTAACATACTTTTGTGAGACTTTGTATGATCAAAATAGTTTGTTTAAGTTAATCCTTAATTTAGATTTTAAAATTTGATGTTGAATTTAAATTAATTCATAAAATTTTAACTGACTCAAATTTGACTTCTAAATTTATTATAATTATAATTTACATTAGTCTCTAAATTTATCTTTATTAATAACATACTGATTTGACACGTTAATTTATCATATTTATCAAACGATATTGTTTTAATGATATTAAAATATATCTCATTTTACGGTGAGTCATGAGTAAAAAAATTTTTTAATTTTAATTATTGATCCTCTATTTGGCAAGAATAAATCAAGATCAAATAAACATTATTCTAATAAATTATATATCAAAATTAAGATCAGATAACAAATTGTGATATATATTTCTTATCAAAGTAATTAAGGAGGAGTAAACCACATTCTGAAGTGAGAATAGCATAGAACTAATTTCCAAATGGCTAGTAGTCCTGTCAGCTAAGAAAAAGAATCCAATATCATGTTCTTGAAATCCTTGTAGACATAGCTAATGAGTATTTGCATGCATGGTAGAAAAAGATGCAATTGTCTTTATTAAATTTATAGTATGTAAACCTAAGGTACGCAGTTAGTAGACTGATGGTTCCTATTTGAAGGATGAATCACTAAGAATAAATATTTCAACAGCAATATCTTTTATGGTAAACTGTTCCTTTATAAACAATATATTTTATGGTATTGACTATAACTAATCATTGACCAACATGAACACAACACTTGTTTTATTTGAAGATAAGTCATACAGTTTATTATTATCATCATGAACTGCAATATCATAAAAGATTTCAAGTTTCAATGAATTCAATCCATAAACCTTTGTTTGAATTTGATAAAAGCTAGCTTTTTCTTCACTTATTTTGTTTTGATGAACACTCTTTTTTAATAGCAAAACACACAAAATTGGTTCATGTTTACAAGTGAATAGTAGTCATCTCTACTAATCGACATGTGGGTGGAGGTCTGCTGTTGCCTGCTGGCTAATGGGTGGATTACTGTATGTATATGACAAGATTCGAACTTTCAACATTTATTTAAATAGACGAGTGAATTGAACCACTTGCCAATCTAAATTTATTTTTTTAATATTATATTATCATTTAAAATTACCTTGATCATTATCCATATAAATCTAAAAAACATATCCACACATATACCTTGCCTATTCATTTAAAAATTCTTTTTCACCTTGGTTTATATATGAATCTATAAAACAATCAAATTAACTTGACACAAATAATCAAACATTATGTTTATCCATAAAGATTCAAAACACTAGAAATTTATTAAAAAAATAAAATAATTTTATACTCATAAAAAAATTTTGTTGACAAAATTAACCAAAATTTAAAAATAAATTCAAAAATTTGAAATTACTAATTTTAACTTTGTTTATTTCATACTTAATTTCCAACCAATCACCATCAACTCCCCTTATATCAATGTCTTTTTTCTTCTTCTTTTTATGCTATTTTAACACAAAATTTGTATCTCTTATATCATTGGACACAAATTTTTATCCTTTTGTATTTGTATATGAAGAATTAAATGGTTTTTGTCTTTATAGATTTCTCTTAAAATAAAATCTAAACACAACTTTAATAGTCAAGATATAATATATTTTTGTGAAATTTTATACGATCAAAAATAAATTATCCAAATTAATACTTAATTTAGATTCCTAAGTTTAAGATCGAATTTAAATTGTCTCATAAAAATTTAATTAACTTAAATTTAATGTTTATTCGCGTTAATCTTTTAACTCATTTTCATTACTTGCATACTAATTTAGCATATTAATTTGCCACATTTAATAAACCAATATTATTTTAATGGTATTAAAATGCATCTTGTTTTTAGGATCTTCAATAAACATCATGCTAATAAATTGTTTATCAAGATAAAATTAAGATCAGATAACAAATTATTACATATATTTCTTCACGTAATAAAATAATAAGAATAATAAGAGAATGCAATCAAGAAATTAAATTTCTTATCAAAATAATTAAGAAGCAGGACTGAACCACATGTTCTGAAGTGAAAATGGCAAAGAAGAACAAATTAGAAATAGCTAATGGTTTTATCGAACAAGAAGAAAACTCTTACATCATGTTCTTTAAATTCATTCAATCGAACGTGAGTATTTGCATGGCAGAAAAAGATGCAATTGCCCCTCTTAAACTGTTCTGCAACTCTAAGTCCCTTAGCAAACACAAGACTCGTGGAATTCCAGAACAAGAAACAATCACCAATATCAAAAACCTCACACCATCTGAGAATGCTTTTGTGCAACTTAAAAACACTAAACCCTTTTGTACAAACTGATGACTTGTAACATGTACTTCTCTCATGACGAACTAACAACAACTCCCCAGTCCTAGTGTCCATTACCATCTGATGACTTCGTTTGAAGAATTCAGAATTAACAACAACTTTGCTAAAAAAACCTTCTATGGTATTTAGCATAACCAATCGTTCAAGGACATGATCATCACGATGATTATCTCCGAGGGTAAGCACAAACACAACGTTTGTTTCATGTTTGAAGGTAATACCATACAGTTTATTATCGTCATGAACTGCAACATCATAAAAGATTTAATCGGTTTCAATGGATTCAATCCATGATCCTTGCTTGAATTTGATAAAAGCTAGCCTTTGCTTCTTATGTTCTGGTGTGTACACTTTTTCTTGATATCTAAACACACACAAGAAAGCAATAACGAACTCCTCAGACCCCGGTGGTGCAGAATTGAATGTAACATGAAGTTAATAATAAAACGGCTCTCTAGAAAACAAGAACAGTTTTGGAAGCTTGAATCTGGCACGAGATAACGGGTTGAAGAATGGAAGCCCAGAGAAAGTTTGGTCCTCTTTGTCGCTCACATAATGAAATACATTGAACATCAACCACCCTTGCACCGAGTGAACCCTAGTATCGCTACGGTCGATTCCTTGCGGCCATGTTTGAGTCAGCACAGTGGAATCATGGTTGCTCCATGGGGCAGATAAGCTTCCAAAGTTGTTATCTGCTTTAAACATCCATGGCCAGCAAGATGCAGATGATATTGAAAGAGAGAGCATGAATGGAAGCTGGGATGAAAACATGGCATCAGCGGCCTTTCACCAAGAGTGGCATGTGGCACGACAATTCATGGCATCATCCAAACATTGCCTTTGAAAAATTAATTCCAACAATTCCAGAGGCAAATCCATCCTACCAATCGGAAGATGATGGATCAAATGTTAGGTTAATGATTTAACCAAGGTGACTCACCTGTCAAAAAGAGCTTTAAATATATACTTCACCATTGTAAGTGAGTTTTTATTTTCAATCCTGCTACGTTACCAACACTTAATCTGCCAACTCTTGCCAATTTTTAATGGGCTGGACCCTAATTATCCATACTAACCCTTTTTACTCCTAATTACCCATAGTAATCCTAATATTAACCATTCAGCAACACCCACCCCCAAAACCCAACGACAACCCCATCCAACCTTCTTCTTTGTGTCCCTTTTTCGATGTCGGCGTCAACCCTAGTCAGCGCCGCCGTTGTTTCCATCGACGAGCAGCCACGTGTGTTCGGGAGATCAACGCAGTACCGCCACTACTGCTATATTTCATCGTCGCAGCTCCGTTAAAGATGCGTCTCTTTTTCGTTGGACCAGCCGACGGTGCATCCGCGTGCTCTGCCTTTACACACACCGTATTGAAAATCTCCCTGTCCTGCCGAAGCACCACCATCTCACTTCATCTTTTCTATCTGACTAGCCCCAATCAGCGCCGCAACTAGCACCGGCTTCAAGACGTGTCGCACAGACGCTTCCTCCTTCGTTGGTACCACTGATCTAACAGGGTAGTAGTAGTAATTCATGGTTTATGTACCTGGATGTGGCTGATCTGTTGAGGGTTCATATATCTGGATTAGGTATTCATATAATATGCATTTTTGAATTTGTGGATGTTATTTTTATGTAATGTTAGAAGTTAAATTTTATGAATTGATCTGAATCTTCTGTGATTATCTGTTCATTGTGCTTTGCTGGAGAGCTTTCGTATGCATTATTAATTGTTTTTGTTTAAAGAATTCACAAATGTGGGATAAAAACGGGGTTATAAGGTCGTTTGTTTTTTCCTTGCCGCATTAAAATTGGATTTACATGTGATCAAAATAAACTTCAAGGATTAAGATAGTCTACGGAGTAAATGTTGTGCCATTTTGGATATGCCATTTTGGATGTGTCTTTTTAGGATGTGTCTAACTATATATGTGTCTTCTAATAGAGTCGTGTCTTCTATGCATGTGTCCTTTTGTCTTGGATGTGTCTACTAATGGAGCTGTGTTCTAATGGACATATCTTCCGTTTCCTTAATGGATATATCTTTTATGGATATATCTTACATTTAACATTTATTTGGTTGTGTCTTTAATAGACGTGTCTCCTATTAAATGTGTGTTTATTGGATATACCTTCTGTTAAAAACTTTTTTGGATGTGTCTTTAATAGATGTTTCGTTTGTTATAAGAGAGGGAAATTGTGGCTGCTCGCACTAAGTATGAGAAGTTGGAAGAGCAGATGAAGGAAACTACTACTAACTTGGTCTCTCAAGCAAGTCAAATAGAGGAACCGAAGTTCCATCTCAGGGAATGTGATCAAGAGGTTGCTAACATGAAGAGTGCTCTGATCGAATAGTTTCTTGTTGGATTCTCAAGTTTTTTAAGATTAAGTGATTTATACTCTTAAGGATTTGTCAGATTCTTATTTTGAATGTCAAGAAACATAGTTTGTTCATCAATGTAGACATACTCTTAAAAGTTTATATGAATGTATGTGCACAGGATTTTCCCAAGCTTCTCAATTTTCCTTTAGACATATTTACATCAATGTAAGTTCAATTGTTTGTTACATCTATTTGGTTATAGTGATCCTGTAACTATAAATTTGTCATCATGCTGAGATTTAATGAAAGAAATCATAATACGCATTCAACTTATCCATATAATTTGCATCACTATAGAATCAGAAATTTATCATGACCAAAAATAATGCAAGAACTTTATATTTTGTTAGAGGGGTAAAGCTACATCGTTTAGAAAATTATTATATCATTACTATACAACTAGCTAAACAAATAACAACTTTCTATTTGCTACACTTGGATCACGTCTTTTCCACTTCATCTGGTTCATCAATTGTTTCAAATTTCTCTTCCATTAGTTCAGATTCATGAATCATCTTAAAGTAGATTTTCTGCTTTTTCAATGTGGTTTTGCAGCTCAGAATCCTTGAGCGTATCTTCTGATCAGGTTCTTTAATTTGTTGATCTTCCTCTTCACAGCCTGCAGAACATTAAGTAGTAGCTAAGACCAACTTAAATTATAAAAATCCTCTCAGCTAGTGGAGATTTACTAAAATAGAAGTATAGACTATTCAGAAACTTTACAAACCATGTTAAAGTTTTAACTTGCATAAAGAGGTAGAAATCTTAAAGCAAACTTGAAAATGAATGTAATTAACCAAGTTGCCTACTTCTTATAACACATGCAAGGCACCAAAGACATACCTTAGGGAACAAGAGCAATACCAATCAAAAACAACCATTTTTCTATAGGGTCACATAGATAATTAATGAGTTGATTGTTTGCCAAATTAGTTCTTTCAAACATTTTCACAGGTCCAGAATCTCTTACATGATACATATATCACAGATCAACAAACAGTTTAACCATTTCCATACAAGCTACAAGCACCTCAACCAAAATGCATAAAATGAAAAACATATTTAAATTAGCAGAATTACGTCTCACCTTCAATTGACCAATGGTATATAGACGTCTGTGTCACAAGACCCAACAACTTGGGGCTAATGCCATTCCAAAAAACTACCTGTACATAAAATAATCACAATCCAAATAGATTAAATTAAAATTAAAAGAAACAATTACAACTCAATGAAACATCTACTTTTAAAAATAGATGGACGATGATGGAACAAGCTAGGAATCCCTTACTGAAAAATAAGGCCACATTTCTGAGATCCATATGGCAAAATGACTGAAACATTTTTTTATCTTTGAGTTGTTATTACGACACTCAACATTGATGCAATGCATACAGAAAGCTTGACAAAGCAAAAAAAAATGAAAGAAACTCCAAAATAATATGTAGCATACTTCTAAGTTCTCTAAAAAAAAGATTAGTAAAATAATTATATAGTCACCTTAAGAGCCAGCAGAAGCAGAAATGTTTCAACTGAGTAAAATCCTCTATCGACAAAATCCCCAAGGAACAGGTAGTTTATTTTGGGGGCAATCACCTCCTACTTTGAAAAGCTCCTTCATGTCATAAAACTGACCATAGATGTCACCGCATATCTACGCAACCAAAACAGCTTATTAGATGTTTACAGGAAAAAAAAATAACAAGTAGAATCTTAAAGAGTCATTAGTGCAGTAGACCAAATCCCAAATCTTGTTACCAACATACTGAATACATCTGCTTTGCTATAAAAACAAGCAACAAGAACATAAACCGCAGTTCCATTATTATCTAGTAGAGAACATTGTATGTCATGCACTTCAGTACTTACCTGATTCCTAAAAAACCTATGAAAATTACATTGAGATTAGAAAATGCACAATACAATGTAGTACTATGTAAATCTGATACAAATTATCTCAGTCCCCTAGCTCCTACCTTAACCTATTCATGCAATTCAACAAATTTCACTCAAAAAAGGAAAAAAAGCACACAGTCTATCGAATTCCCAATAAATACTAAGCGCTAGATAAAGCTCCCGACTTTAAATATTTTTCTTCTTCCCCAAAAAAACTGAAATGGAAAAGATTTCAAGCACATTTTGTTCAGTTTCAGCTGAAATTAGCAAAATTGAAAAATCCAAATGAAATGTTGAATCTAGAAATTGAAGAAAAGGAGCAATGAGTTGAGTGAATGATAACAAATTTTTATGTGAGAGAGAGGGGGAGGTTTAGGGTTAAGAACTGACGGTGATCGGCGGCGACGGAACAATGCGAATGATGGACGATGCAGTGATAGCGTGGTGGAGGACGACATGAGGGAGGACGCGCCACTGAGGCACGGTTGAGGAGAGTGACGTGAGGGCGGGGATTGCGGCGCGATGGAGAACGGTGAGGTGAGGGAGAAAGAGGCAACACCAGCGCTGAGTAAAGTGGCGTTCTCCAAGAGGCAACGTAGGAAGGAGAAGAAGGAGGCACAACATAGAGAGATTAATGGGTGTGTGAAAGCAAAATAGAATTAGGATAAAATTTGAATGGTATTATTTAAATTCTGATTTTTTATTAAATTCTTAATTGGTATAAAAAATTATATTTAAGTATTTTTAATTATTGTTGGTAACAGTTGGTAGATTTATATCTTGGTACCCTATACTTTTCTTTTTATTTTTAATCAAATATGTTAAATTATTTAAGAGTCCTGCTAGGGAGCCAATGAAATATTTGTACAATGGACTATTTATTTATTTGGTCTAATATAAGTTAAAAAATATACATCACCCATACTATCCAAAATAACCATCCGGGTACTAGAGATAATAAACATCGCATATTCTGAAACTACTCATCCCAAAAGCTTAAGCTGATTTTGGGGTTCACTAAGAATCAAACTCTTGACCTTTGGAATCTAACGCTCTCATACCATGTCATGATACCACTCATCCCAAAAGTTTAAGTTGATGAAAAAAGGTAACACTAATGGTTATATCTCTATACTAAATCGGACATCCCTAAACCTCCATTGTACACATTGTACAAACATTTCATTGGCTCCCTATACTTCCTCATTATTTAAACACCTATTTAAAATACAATTGAATTCAAATTGATTTAATTTTAAAATAAGAATTGAATTGATTTGTAAATTCCATGATTTAAGATTATAACTAAATTTAAATAAAATTTGATTAAAATCAAAATGATTTGATGGTTTAAAACGTAAAAAATTACTTTTATATTTTAGATATTAATATAAAAATTAAGAATATTAGTAATGAAAAATTGTGTAATAAATATAAAATCAAATTATTATAAAAATTTATAAAATTTTATATCATTAATTTCAAATGCAATCATATATTTTCAATTCATTCCAAATCAATTTTAAAAAAAAATATTTCAAATTCAACCTATATCAAGGTGAATTTATATAACAATTTTGTTTTACTTTAAATATTTTTATTAATGATATTCTATATCTGTGATATGCCTGCCATATATAAGTAGGTCAGTTCTATTCTATACTAAGATAAAAAAAAATTACTCAAACTTTGAATATGAAAATTTTAAAGTTTTAATCTAATTGTAACTGCTTTGATATCCTTTTTTCGAATAAGTTACAGAGTCATAAAATTTTTTAAAGATTTATTGTTAGTCAATGGGTAATTTGATGCATGCACAAGAGGCAAATCCATCCAATTTATCGAAAGATGATGGATAAAATGTTAGATTAATTATTTAATCAAGAGACTAATGTGTGAATTTAATAGTTAAAAATTATTAAAGGATAATTTTATTAAATTTATTAAANTATTAGTTATGAAAAATTATATAATAAATAAAAGGTAAAATTATAAAATCAAAGTATTCTATCAATTTGTAAAATTTTATATTATTAATTTCAAACATAGTAAATTATTTTCACTTGATTTTAAATCAAATCAATTTTGAAAATGCTCTATTTCAAACATATTTTAAGTTGGACGTTCTATTTCGGTGATGTGCCTACCATATAGGTAGGCGGTTCTATTGGTAACTAATAAGTTAATTTTTCTTCAAACTTTGAATATGAAATTCTTAAATCTTTAATATAATTGTAATTGTCTTGATATTCTTATTTCAGTAAATTATTAGATCATAGAACTTTTTTAATGCATGTATTATAGAAATTTCTATAAAACCAACATATATATATGTGTTTATTGATTACCTGTAAATTTAAAAATATTTTACTAAAAAATTAATTATAAGGATAGTCAACTATAATTAATTAATTAAAAAATATGAAATTTGTTATAAAAAAGGAAAAACAATCTTTCACAATTTTAATTTTTGAATTTTAAAATTAAAAATATAAAAAGATAACTTGAGTTGACTTATGATATAATAGGTTCTTTAAACTTTTTTATTTAAAAAATCGTAATAATTCAATATCTACGACAATATCTCTGTTTATCAGTTTACCAGCAAATATTTGACCAGAATTTCATAGATAATGGCAAATTTTTAACAATAAAAACTTCTCAAATAGATTTATTCAATAACTAATATTATATAGCTAATAATAATAAATATTCTTATTTTTATTAATAATAATTTATATTTATATTTATAAATATTTTATACATAAAAATATAATTTACATTTATATTTATTAGAATTTTATACATAAAAATTAATATAATTTATACTTATATCTATGATGCACGAACACTGATACAATTAGCAGACTGATGGTTCCTATTTGAAGAATGAATTACTAAGAATAAATATTTCAACAACAATATCTTTTATGGTAAAATGTTCCTTCATGAACAATATATTTTATAGTATTGACTATAACTAATCGTAGTTGACCAACACGAATACAACACTTGTTTTATGTTTGAAGATAAATCATAGTTTATTATTAACATCATGCAATAATGAACTGCAATATTATAAAAGATTTCAGTAGTTTCAACGGATTCAATCCATAAACCTTTGTTTGAATTTGGTAAAAGCTAGCATTTTCTTCACTTATTTGTTTTGATGAACACTCTTTTTTTATAGCAAAACACACAAATTTGATTCATTTTTCTAAGTGAATACTAGTTATCTCTACTAATGACCACGTGGATCTAATAAACTCTATCTAAAGATCAGTTGTTGTCTGCTGGCCAATGGGTGGAGGTCTGTTGCTCCCTGCTAGCCAATGAATGAGTTACTGCATGCACATGATAAAATTTGAAATTCTAACATTTATTTAAGCTGACGAGTGAATTGAACCACTTAGGCCAATCCAAGTTGATTTTTTTTTACTTATATTATCATTTAAAATTACCTTAATGCTTAAGTATATGAATCTAAAAAAAATATCCACACATACACCTTACCTATTCATTTAAAAACCCATTTTTACCTTGGTTTATCTATGAATCTATAAAGCAATCAAATTAACTTGACACAAATAATCAAACATCTTGTTTACACAAAAACAATGACACTGTCCTATTTTAATTTGTTTTTCAAGTTTGTTTTCCACATCACATTGTCCTTACCACAACAATGGTGAAAATATGTTAGAAAGAAGTACCTAAATTGAAAATTATATTATCCTTAAATTCTGGTAGCAAGTGAACAATCATATTAG
This sequence comes from Arachis duranensis, assembly GCF_000817695.3. Taxonomy (NCBI): domain Eukaryota; kingdom Viridiplantae; phylum Streptophyta; class Magnoliopsida; order Fabales; family Fabaceae; genus Arachis; species Arachis duranensis. The sequence goes on along the minus strand of NC_029772.3, from coordinate 50,478,166 downwards.
TGTTAAAAAAATAAAATTAATTTAGACATAAGATGATCAAATTGTGACTTCCTACAAGACTATAAATGATAGAAGTTTGAAGAAAGAACATTTATAAAAAATATTCAAGATTTAATCAAATAAGCTAAGGAAGCTAAGGTTGTATGGTGAAATTTTGGAGAAATGTAAACATACATGGTCAAATGAACAAAGTTAGATAAAAAAATTAAAACTTGTGTATTTGCATATAGTATGGTTGGTGGCTAACCTGTTCATATTAATTAGCTGCCTATATAAATGCAAGAATAAATTAAGATAAATAAATATTATTCTTTTGTATGAATTGAGTCATACCATCCATTTCGAGATTCATGACGAACTAACAACAACTCCCTTGTGCTAGTGTCCATTACCATTTGATGAGTTCGTTCATGACAAAAATTATTAAATCTGCCAACAACAATATTTTTTATGGTATTTAGCATAACCAATCTTTCGACGACATGATCATAACGATAATTATCTAGGGTAAACACGAACACATAACACTTGTGTTATGTTTGACAGTAAGACCATACAATTTATTATCACCATGAACTTCAATATCATAGAAGATTTCAGTTGCTTCAATGGATTCCATCCATGATCCTTGCTTGAATTTGATAAAAGCTAGCCTCTGCTTCATATATTCTGGTCTCATGAGGTCGTACAATTCTTCTTAATAGCTAAACACACACAAGAAAGCAACAACAAACTCCTCAGACCCCGGTGGTGCAGAATTGAATACAACACGAACTTGATAATAACACAACTCTCCAGAAAACAAGAACAGTTTTGGAAGCTTGAATCTGGCTTGAGAAAACGGGTTGAAGAATGAAAGCTCACAGAAAGTTTGGTCCTTGTCGCTCACATGATGAAAGATATTGAACATCAACCGCCCTTGCACCGAGTGAACCCTATTAATATCGTTAGGGTTGATTCTTTGGGGCCATGTTTCAGTCAGCACAGTGGAATCATGGTTGCTCCTTAGGGCAGATAAGCTTCCAAAGTTGTTATCTGATTTAAGATCCATGGCCAGGTGTATGAAGATTTAGATAGTGTTAAAAGAGATAGCATCAATGGAAGCTGAGATGTAAATATGGCGTCAGCAGCCTTTCGCCATGAGCAACATGTGGCACGACAATTTATGGCATCATCCAAACATAGCCTTTGAAAAATTAATTCTAACAATTCCAGAGGCAAATCCATCCAACTCATCGGAAGATGATGGATCAAATGTTAGGTTAATGATTTAATCAAGGTGACTCATCTGTCAAAACGAATTTGAAATATGAAAAATTGTATCTATATTTATCCTAATTAGTAATCACATTTATAATACACAATAAAAATAATTCATAATTAAAGATCTGCTTAGAATATAATTAAATTCAAATTGATATTAATTTTAAAATAAAAATTGAATTGATTTGTAAATCCCATGAATTAAGATTATAACTAAATTTAAATTACTTAATTTTTTAAATAAAATTTAGTTAGAATTAGAATGATTTGACTGGTTAAACTGTAAAAAATTATTTTTACATTTTAGATATTAATATAAAAAATAAGAATATTAGTAATAAAAAACTGAGTAGTAAATAATATAAAATTAAATTATCATATCAATTATAAAACTTTACATCATTAATTCTAAATAATTTATTTCTAATTCATTTCAAATCAAATCAAATCAGTTCTAAAAAAAATTTCATTTTAAATTTATCCCTTATAATCGGGAGCTTATATAACGATTTTGTCTTGCTATAAATATTTTGGTCAATGATATTCTATCCCAGTTATATGCCTGTCATATAAATAGACTGTTGTATTCTATAAGAAGTTAGAGAAAAACTGCTCAAACTTCGATTATAAAAATCTTGAAGCTTTAATCCAATTGTAATTGCTTTAATATCCTTATTTTGGATTGAGTCGTAGAATTTTTTCAATGCATGTATTATAGAAGCTTCTACAAAACCAACATATATGTAGTTTATTTAGGAGTGTAATATTGGGAGCTATTATTTTTTTTTATATCTACTTGTAAATAATAAAAACTCATAAATACAACCAATCCTTGGGACTAACTAACTAAACAAACACTTACCCTACACTAGAGAAGTGCAAGGCATGAGCAGGCATGCATAATCCATGTTAAATTTTCAACTTCGGAGTAATTGTTAGTTTGTTACTATGCTTAACTTTTTTCGTCCATAATTTCCAACCCTTCACCGTTACCGTTACCGTCAACCCCTTATGTCAATGTCTCTTTTGTTCTTCTTCTGCTATTTCAAGACAAAATATGTATCCCTTCTATTATTGGACACAAATTTTTATTCTTTGGTATTTGTATGTGAAGAATTAAATGAGTTTTGTCTTTTACTATTTTTTTTAAAAAATAAATTAAGCACACCATAAATACTACTTACATGGTTAAGGTGTAATATACTTTTGTAGGACTTGGTATGAACAAAATATTTTGTTCAAGTTAATCTTTAATTTAGATCCTAAAATTTGATGTTGAATTTAAATTATATAAATTTTCAATTGACACAAATTTGATTTTTAAATTTATAATTGTAATTTGTATTAGTCTCTAAATTCATCTTTATTAATAACATTCGATGAATTTAGAAACTTATTTATCAAATTTGATGAAATTCATCATTTTAATGATTAAAATGCATCTGGTTTTATGTGTTCACATATATGTATGGTTGGTGGCTTAGTTGCATTCAAACTATAAATTTGTTGAAATATAATTTGTGTATTTACATTTAGATTGCAACAAGTTAAAAGTAGTATTGTTCAGATAAATATGTAGTAACTAATTTATTTAGTTGTCTATATAAATGCAAGAATAAATCAATATAAATAAACATTATGCTATGTCAAATTTAAGACCATACCACAAATTGTCATGACTACAAAGAATAATAAGAATGAAGGTTTTTGTATTGTGTTTAGTTGTATTTTTATTTTTTGTTTTCATCTTGAACGCTTTATCTTTAGAATTTTATAAAAAAATATATATTTTTTTGTTTTCATTCTTGATAAAATTCTAAAATAAAAAATTCTAAACAGAAAATACTAAAAAATTATTAGAATTTATTGTTTTTAGTAATTACTTTTTACTATCAACTTAATTACTTTATTTTAGTAATTCATTAATATACTTTAACTCACATGTTTAATATTAATAACTAATTGATGATAAAAAATAATAAATTTTCATTCCTTAACTCTCAAAATGAAAATACAAACTAAGCGTGGCCTAGTTTCTTATCAAACTAACGAAGGAGCAGGACCGAACCATATGTTCAGAAGCGAAAACGGCAAAAAAAAAACTAATTGAAAAATGGCTAATGGTTCTGTCAGCCAAGAAGAAGACACACATATCAGGTTCTTTAAATTGAATTTGATCTTGAATATCTGGTATTGGAGATTTCCACTCCCCACGAGTATTTGCATGGCAGAAAAATATACAATTGCCCCACTTAATCCGTTATGCAAGTCTGAGTCCCTTAGGAGACACAAGACTCACCTTAGTGTAATCCCAGAACAAGAAACGATCACCAATATCAAAAACCTCACCATCTAAGAATACTTTTGTCCAACTTAAAAACATGAAACCCCCTGGTACAAATTAGATCATAACATCTACTTCGAACATTTCATCTATCATGACGAACTAGCAACAACTCTCCTGTGCTAGTGTCCATTACCATCTAATGATGTCTTCGTTTGAAGGATGTATCACAAAAATTAAATCTTCCAACAAGAATATCTGCTATGGTATTTAGCATAACCAATCGTCCAAACCAGCATATATATAGTTTATCTCGGAGTGCAATATTGAAAAATTAATTATATTTAAGAGTTTATTATTGGTCAATGAGTGAAGGATTGCAAGCACAAGTCTAAATTCAAACCCTACATTTGCTTAACGTCCTATTTTTTTGTTAATTTTTGTTTCGCACATCATATTGTCCTTAATTACCACAACAATGGTGAAAATATGTTAGAAAGAAGTACCTAAATTGTAAATCGTATTATCCTTAATTTATGGTAAACAAGTGAACTACCATACTAGTATGAAAAAAAAATTAAAATTAATTTGGACACAAGATGATCAAATTGTGACTTCCTACAAGTTATAGAAGTTTAAAAAAGGGATTATTTGTCAAAAATGTTCAGGATTTAATCAAATAAGCTAAGGTTGTATGGTGAATTTTTGAGGAGTGTAATACATGGTCAAATGAACAAGGATCATATTAAAAGTGTTATCTGTTAGGTAAAAAGTTAAAACTTATGTATTTGCATATAATATGGTTGGTGGCTTAGTTGCATTACAGTTATAGATTTATTGTAGATGCAATTTGTTATTCACATACATGTTATATCAAGTTAGAGACAGTGCTCACATGAAAATGTAGTGGCTAACTTCTTCGTATTAGTTACCAATATAGATGGAATTATGCTACGTGTACATTAGAATTAGCCACCAAAGTCAATCACGAGTATAAAATATATGCCGAAATATAAATACACGTTAAAAATCAAATCACATATATATTTATACACAAATACATTGGTGGCTGATTTTAGTGACTAATTTGGAGTACTATTAGCATTTTTGATATAGATTCAAGAACAAATCAAGATAAATAAACATTATGCTATGTCAAAATTAAGATCAAACTGCAAATTGCATTGCCATGATAACAAGAATAATGAGAATAATAAAGCTAACGAGCTATACCTCAAATGGCATAGTCTCTCTATACTCAGTTAAGAAGTCAAGGTTCGAGTCCTCCAATATTTGAAAAAATAAATAATAAGAATAAAGAGTTTGTCTTGGGTTTAGTAGTATTTTCATTTTTTGTTTTTCATCTTGAATGTTTTATTTTTAGAATTTTAGAAAAAAAGATAAAAACAATAAAATTATTCTATTTTCTATTTTTATTATTGGTACAATTTTAAAAAGTTAAAAATACTAAAAATAAAAATGAAAAACGAAAAATAAAAATACAAACTAAGATTTTCTATCAAACCAATTAAGGAGCAGCATTGAACCACATGTTCAAAAGTGAAAACAGAAAAGAAGAACTAATTGAAACACGGCTAATTATTTTATCATCCAAGAAGAAGACTCCCATGTCATGTTCTTGAATTTGACTACCTGAAAACTCCTGGTTGGTACTTGCATGGCAAAAGAAGATGCAATTGCACCTCTTAAACTGTTCTGCAAGTCTGAGTCCTTTAGCAGATACAAGACTCACCTTTATGAAATCCCAGAACAAGAAATGATCACCAACAGTGACGGACCCAAAAAATTTATGTTAGTGGGGCAAAAATGTAACATCCTACCACACAGAGCCTTATGCTTAAATCATAAAACGGAGGTGGTGAGGTATTACGACCTCTAAAAATAAAATTTAGAACGTATAATATTACAAAGATGTTCATAACTAGGAGCCTTTGAAGAAAAAGAGGTAAATCAAAACCGTTTAAAATCGAAAAGTGCAACACTCCAATCGATAACGTAAACGAAGCGGATATAGGACAAGCTACATGAGAAGATACACAGAAGAATGCCAACAATACATATATCAAGGCTCAGGACTCGGCTTGCGAAGATAACCGGTCCCAGCATAGCAATCTAAAAGACAAAATACAAAAAAAAAAAAAAACATGTTTCTCCAAAATAACCTATAAGAGGAGTTAATACAAAATATATATAAACAGTGGAGAATCTAAATATCTAAACAAGTATATAATGATCAAAATAAAATCCCAAGAGCTAAGGATCTCCGCCAAAAAGAAGTCTCCAGCATGCCTCATCTAGGAGCCTCACGTGTCCTGCATCTGAAAACCACAAAATCCGCATGGTTGAGAACTGGAGGTTCTCAGCATGGTAATAGTGCCCAAATATCTAACATGTAATGTCCTGGAAAAGCCGAAGGCAATCCTAGAACTTCCAAATTATAATCAAAGCGCATAAATGTATTAAACCATAAGAAATGAAAATAGGCGACTAACTTAAGGATCCTTAGGCTAACTAGATATCCCCATTTCAAATCCTGCAAACCTCCCAACCGCCAATAGTAATAAAGATGAAAACACAAATATATCAAACAAGAAATGCACAATTAGAAAACAGATAAGACAATTAGGCAATTAGCAAGTAATGGTGCAAGCAATTAGGCATTCCAAACAATTCACATATAATGCAGATGATGCATGCCTGTCCTAGTGGCTGATGAGTCTCATCTGTCGGTTATCAAGCCAACCCGACGTGTCCGGTAGCTAACCTAGACACCATCTCTCTGTTGCGCGTTAATACCGTTAGAGGGAGTATGCGCCCTGTCACCGTTAGAGGGTATTTGTGCCTTGTCACCAATTTACCATTAGAGGGTATATGCGCCCTATCGCCCTCACTTCCAGAGAGAAAGCATTACAAACATACTCACACCCAACATTTCCATTCGTTATTCATTTACTGTATTCAATCATGAATTACATATACATTTATCCTCAGCCACACATCAACATTCATCTCAGCCATCCGGCTTAAATTCATAATTCATTAACAGCCATAAACCATCATCACACACAGTCATTTGGCTCATATTATTCTCAGCCATTCGGCCCATACCGTACACAGTACTCCACCATCCTCCTCCACAATTCATAACATCATTTTTCTTCATAACCCATCATAACATCTCCTTTCTTCATCCATATGCTACCTTTTCCCCTAGCTTACTCTAATTCACTAGGTATTTTACATCATTTTAAGATTTAGGGGATGAATTTGGGATTTTATAAGTGTGAAACAACACCTCAAAAGGTTACAAGCCTGTTGGAAATGTGAAAGACTCGAAAACAAAAGCTTCAGAAAAGGACTTGGTCACGTGCATACGCACAGGGGTGTGTGTGCGCACGCCCAAAGGTATTTTCAGAAAGTGTGCGTGTGCACAAGCTTGTGCGTATGATAAATCCCATTTTTAGGGTTTATCTTGTGTTGAATTTAGAGGGTTTTGTCAACTTGTCTCCCATTTATTCACTAAAATAGCATGATTTTGTAAATTCTCCCTCAGTGCTTAGGAGTGAAAACATGCTTTTTGGGTCTTAAAATAGCTAAATTTAATTCACCTTGATTTCATTAGATGCCTTGATATGTTTTTTAAGTGATTTTAGATTTAGGAGGCAAAGATTGGAATTGAGGGAATGAAGAAAAAGCATGTAGAAATGGAGAACTCATGAAGAAATGAAGGAATCGCAAAGCTGTCAATCCTGACCTCTTCGTACTTAATCGATCATAACTTGAGTTACAGAGGTCCAAATGAGGTGGTTTCAGTTGTGTTGGAAAGCTAACATCCGATATTTCAAAAGGATATAAGATATATTATAGTTTCCTGGCGTTTAGAGATGCGTACGCATGATATATGCGTATGCATTGATGCTTGCACGTGACTCACTAAAGGCAACTCGTGGCCAGCAATTTCTGAAGCATTTTGGGCCCAATCAAACTTATTTCTGATGCTATTTAACTGGAGGATTGAAGAGGGATGAGGAAATTAGTTAGATAGTTAGTTTTACTTGAGTTTTATTAGGCTTTAGTTAGTTTCTAGAGAGAGAAGCTCTCTCTTCTCTCTAGAATTAGGATTAGGATTACGTCTAATTCTTCTCTAGATCTAGGTTTAATCCATGCTTTGATTTACTTTTCCTTTATCAATTCTTGCTCCTCTACTCTTCCTCTCTCTAGTTTTGTACTTCAGTTCTTGTAATTTTTTCCTTTTATGTTGATGCACTCTTGTTCTTCTATTTCTCTTTAATGCAATTCATGTTTTGATTTCTCTTATTGCTTAATTGCTTTGTGGTTGTTAATTTCTTTGCAATTAATAGTTATTAGATTTCATTCTTGTTGTCATTCTACTATGCTTTCCTTCTATGCCTTTCAAGTGTTTGATAAAATGCTTGGATGGATGCTAGAGTAGAATTTTCTCCTCTTGGCTTAGGTTGAGTAATTAGTGACACTTGAGTTATCTAATGCTTTTGTTGATTAATAATTGGAAGTTGTTAATTGAATTGCATGTAATTAAAGCTAGCCCTTCATTATGAGTTGGCTATGACTTGTGGATTCAGGTTAATTCATCCACTTGGCCTTCCTCCATGGTTAGAGGTTAACTAAGTGGGAGCAATGAACAATTCTTATCACAATTGATAAGGATAACTAGGATAGGACTTCTAGTTCTCATACCTTGCCAAGAGCTTTCTTACTTGCTAGTTTATTTCTTTTGCAATTTGCTTTTCTTGTTTCTTATCTCAAAAACCCCAAACATACTTCATAACCAATAGCAAGAACACTTTATTGCAATTCCTAGGGAGAACGACCCGAGGTTTGAATACTTCGGTTATTAATTTTAGGGTTTTGTTACTTGTGACAACCAAATTTTTGTATGAAAGGATTATTGTTGGTTTAGAAACTATACTTGCAACGAGATTTCATTTGTGAAATTCTATACCATTAATTTTTCTCTCATCAAAATGGTGCCATTTCCCGGGAATCGCAAAAGGGTTTGAATACTTCATAATATGTGTGCCATTTCCCACATATGTGAATATTGTGAATAGTTTGCTCTTTTGTTGATTTGCTTCTTTGAGTTGGCAGTTAGATTTTATCTTCTTGTTTTGTGCTTTTTGTTTTTTTGTTTCTCTACCATGAATTCTCACTTTGACTTTGAGTTTAGTTCTAACTATGTTGTAGGAAATGGGAGCTACAATAAAGATATGCATCAAGGATGGCACAATCAAATGTGGGAGGAGCCTCAAGGACTTGATCACTCTTCGTGGCAACAACCTCCTGTTTCCTATAGGTATAATTCCCATCCTAATGCATGTCAATTTAATGGCTATGGTGAATTTTCTTGTGACTATCAACAACCACCATCATATGCCTATGAACTCCCTCCACAACATAACCCTCAACTATATTCACAAGCCCCTCTTTACCAAACACCTTCATATGACCACAATCCTTACCCACCATACTAACAACCATGTGAGCCATATGAACCACACATAGAACCACCACCATTCCAACCTCAAAAATTCCAAGAACCACCTCTCCCATATTATTACCAAGATGAACCACCTCCAATATATGAAAATTCTCAACCACAAGATGAATTCTACTTTACACCATAACCTCCCATAGAAGAATATTCATGTCCATCGATCCAATAGCCACATGATCCTAATCATGTTATCCAAGCGGAACAAGAGTCAAGAGATCATCTCAAGGAAGCTTTAGATCAACTTCAAGCAACCATGGAGCGTTTTGTGCAACAAGTGGAAAAAGTGGAGAGTGTTGAACCGCCACAACACTACCAAGAAGAACCACCTTCCTACTATGAACCTTTCCTCCAAAATAATGAAATCTCCTATCCATCCCAAGCCCCAATGGATGATGATTCTCTTACTTCGCCACTTCAAGACCAAAGAGAAATGCAAAGGGAGGCACAAGAATCCATAGCCACCTTCAATGAGATGGTAAACCAATTAGCCTCCCAATGCTTGAACACTCAAAGCACTCCCATGGCCACATGTGGAGAATCATTTGAAGAATATAGCATGAAGAGGAGATTAGAAACTCCGGTGGAAAATGAGGAATATTGCTTTACGTTGGAACAATTAGAGGAAGCTATGATTGTTAGAAAGGAGGAAAAAGTGGTTGAAGACCTAGGTGAAGTTGAACAAGAGGTAGATTTCAAGCTTGAGAATACTTCCACACCAAGCAATGTTGTTGATGTTGAACATCCTCCCATTGAGCTTGAAATTGATGTTGAGGGGGGTAATATGCAACCTCCTACACATATTATGGAAGATGAAAAATTGGAAGAAGTTGAGCAAGCGATAAGTCCTATTGTTGAAGTTAATTCCATACCAACTAACGTGCTATATGAGATTGTTGAACCTTCTTCATTGTGTTATGAAATTAATGTTAAGAAGACTAGTTTTCCAACACATGACTTGGGCATTGAGGAATGTATGAAAGAAGTTGGTAAATAAGGAATTGACATTGAAGAAGCTTGCCAAGAGGTGGAGGTAGTCAAAGAAGAGCACAAGGGAGCGGCACTTGAAAGATCATTAGGACCTCCCCTTCCTAAGTCACCATCCTACACAACATTCAAGTGGGTAAAATTCTTATCTTTAAGCTTTACTTTCTCACTTGAATATGGTTTGATTGAAAATAATGGTCAAATTAGAGCTCTTTGTGGAGTTAAGAGTAGGAGAGAGTTGTGTGGTGGTTGGAAACATCACTCTAAGTTCATGATGGTTGCACGCTCAAAGTTGAATAGTAATGGTTAGTGTACAACCAAATTGCATGGGTCTAGGACGTTGTTCGGAGGCTTCCTGGAGAATTCTAAGGTCATGCCACCCGGATGGAATAATGATGATCAACCTGAAGACGGGTATCAAAACAAAGTGTGGGACCCCGGATCGCACACGGAAGATCAATTTTGAAAGCTCATGGTTTGTGAAGAAATCCATCAAGGCTTGGAGCTATTAATTTTGAAGAATGGAGCTTATTGGAGTTTCAAGCATTGGTGGATGTTCAAGGATGGATACAAGCACAAGCCACCTTGATGAGGAGCCCCCCATAAGTCCAACTTAAGGACAATAAATAAAAGTGCTAGGTGGGAGACACCCCACCATGGTAAAATCTGTCTTTTTTTTCTCTTTTGTATATGTTAGGTAAAATTAGTTTAATTTCATGTTTTTTTTAGTTTGTTGAGTTTATTTGGTAGTTTAATAGGTGAAATAAGATTTTCTGGTGTTTTGGTAGATGTTTGGAGGTTTGGAGTGCTTGGTTTGGTGCAAGAACTTGGAAAATTTTGAAAAATAGAGCACCAACCCACGCGTCCGCGTGCCCCATGCGTATGCATGCCCAAAGCATTTTCGACCATTCACGCGCATGCGTCACCCACGCGTATGCGTGGATTGCAAATTTCCACCTCCCGGCCAAAACCCGAGAGTTGCGCCTGTACTGTGCAAGCATTGTGCCTGAGGCACAAACCAACCCACGCGTACGCGTGCCTCACGCATACGCGTCGTCTCTCTGGTTTGCCATGCACGCGTACGCGTGACCCACGCATACGCGTCGCTTCGATTTCACCATCCCCACGCGCATGCGTCGATACACTACGCGTACGCGTGGATGCTTTTCTTTCACACACTTCTTCTCTACTCTTCTTTCCATTTCTTTCCTTCTTCTTTCTTTCTACCTTTCTTCTTCTCTCCTCTTCCTTTCTTACTTTATTCTTTTCCATGTCTAAAAAAAGAGTTTTTTTCTCATCTTTCATTTTTCTTTGTTTATAGCATTTGCATACTTTTATTCATTGCATTTTAATTTTGTTTTTATAGCTTGTTCTTATTTTCTTTTCTAACTTTGTTATTTTAATAATGGTGTTGAATTCTCTTACTCCATTGTTGAGATTTTCTTTGACTATTTTGGTGCTTCTTGGCTTGTTTGATATTGTTGGGTGATGAAATTTTTAAATCAATGCTTAATCTTGTATGACTTTGTAGTCTTTGTGCATTGATATGAACTTGCGTGTCTTTCATGACCCACTCTTTCTTGTTTGAACTTGATGCTCAACATGCTCTTCATGGCATTTGCTTATGCTTTGATTTTACTCTTGCATCAAGTATTAGTTGATATGCCCTTTGCCTATATTGCTCTCTCACTTACATGCATAGCTAACATATAGTGAGAACCTTACTCATATTTGGCATTAGCCCCCACCTATGTTCTATTGCTTTGATATCTTTATTGTAGGCTTAATTTTCTTTCTTTTCCTTCCTTTTTAGGTTGGCCACTAAAAAAAGAAAAAGGAAAAGTTTCTAAATGGGGCGACAAACAAGTCATCCGCACAACCTTTTGAAGAAGCTCATCAGTTGTTTCAACCCATCCACCTTGCTCTTCTTTGCATGCACCGAGGACGGTGCAATCTTCAAGTGTGAGGAGGTCGTCTGACCGACTTTTATGGGTAACAATTTCCTTTTTCAATACCAATGGTAGCTAGTTATTGCATTGCATGATAGGTTGCATGTTATTTAGAATTTGTACATATTTTTACCACTTCTTTCTTATTAGGACTACTTGGTTAGGGTGATGATTTCTTTTCCAAGAAACTATTTTTAGGGCAACCTACCAATTTGAAAGAAAAAAAATATTTTGTTGAACTTGCTTGAAAGAATTTATTTTGGAACATGGTTTTTGAGCTAAGAACACAAGCTTGTGAGTTTTGAGCCTAATGGTGTGGTTACATCTTATAACTACTTATTTTCCTTCTTGTGTGTAATTGTTCTTTATCTATGATTATGATCCTTGATTTGTTTAATTCTATATGTCCAAGTATTCCTTGTATTCATGAATTTATATGATTGAGGCCATTATTTCATTAGCTCACTTACCCAAATAGACTATTTTTTTCCTTCCATTGTTAACCAACTTTGAGTCTACGCTTAACCCAATTGTTCTTTATTTTAGCACATTACAAGCCTAAAGCGAAAAATAATAAAAGTCCCTTGTTTGGATCTTTGATTAGTTTAGGCTAGTGAGAGTGTTTATTATTCAAGTTTGGGGAGATTTGGGAACATTGGTTGGGATAAAAGGGTGTTTTGTATTTTTTTTTTATATTTGGAAATTGGGTGCACACTCATGTATTGATTAAATGTATAGACCTTATGCATTGACATTCTTGTATATAGTAAGAAAGAAAAAAAATGAGAAAAAATAAAAGAAAAAGAAAACGAAAAAAGAAAAAAATATATAGAAAAGAAAAGAAAAAATGGAAAAAGAAAGAAAAAGAAGAAAAACAATAACAAAGGGGACAAAATGCCCCAAAGTAAAGTCCAATAAGAGTTAATGCATAAGTATTGTGAAATGAAAAAGAAAATGCATGAGTATGCGAAAAAAAAATGAAGAATGGATAGTTAGGTTAGCTTTTAATTGTATAGGTTGTTATATAGGTTAGGTGGGAAAGTTTAAGCTCATCAAAGATTCAAATTCTAGTCCACTTAACCATATACAATTCTATCTTGACCCTAGCCCCATTACAACCTATGAAAAGACCTCATGATGAATGTATGCATGCATTGAATAATTGTTGATTATCAGATGAAAAACAAATCTTAAAAAGCATGATTAGGGGAGAATTGAGAGAATCGACCCTATAAACTTGAGCGACTATAGTGCAAACACTCCCGGTGAGAGTTCGATGCTCGATTCCTTGATTGCCGGCTTTCATGAGCGTTCTTCTTGCAAGTCTATTTGAACTTCATTTTTATATTTGAATTGGTAGGATTCATGAATCATTATATGATCTTGGCCCTACTTGGGCATGTATGTCTTGGAGATTGATTTACTTTTAACCAAGTAGGTAGAACCATTTTGCATTTAGTTGCATTCATTTAGATAGGATGCATATAGATAGATTGTATCGAATAAATGTTCATATTCTTTTTCTTGTCCTTCTTGGTTTAGCACGAGGACATGCTATTGTTTAAGTGTGGGGAGGTTGACAAACCCCATTTTTAAGGTTTATCTTGTGTTGAATTTAGAAGATTTTCTAAACTTGTCTCCCATTTATTCACTAAAATAGCATGATTTTGTAAATTCTTCTTTAATTGTGCTTAAGAGTGAAAACATGCTTTTTGGGTCTTAAAATAGCTAAATTTAATTCACCTTAATTCCATTAGATGCCTTGATATGTTTGTTAAGTGATTTCAGGTTTAGGAGGCAAAGATTGGAATTGAGGGAATGAAGAAAAAGCATGTAGAAATGGAGAACTCATGAAGAAATGAAGGAATCGCAAAGCTGTCAATCCTGACCTCTTCGCACTTAATCGATCATAACTTGAGCTACAGAGGTCCAAATGAGGCGGTTTTAGTTGCGTTGGAAAGCTAACATCCGGAGCTTCAAAATAATATAAGATTTATTATAGTTTCCTGGCGTTTAGTAATGTACGCATACGCGTCGATGCTTGCACGTGACTCACTAAAGGCAACTCGTGGCTAGCGATTTTTGAAGTATTTTGGGCCCAATCCAACTCATTTTTGATGATATTTAACTCAAGGATTAAAGAGGGATGAAGCAATTAGTTAGATAGTTAGTTTTAGTTGAGTTTTATTAGGCTTTAGTTAGTTTTTAGAGAGAGAAGCTCTATCTTCTCTCTAGAATTAGGATTAGGATTAGGTCTAATTCTTCTCTAGATCTAGGTTTAATTCATGCTTTAATTTACTTTTCCTTTATCAATTCTTGCTCCTCTACTCTTCCTCTCTCTAGTTTTGTACTTCAATTCTTGTAATTCTTTACTTTTATGTTGATGCACTCTTGTTCTTCTATTTCTCTTTAATGCAATTCATGTTTTGATTTCTCTTATTGCTTAATTGCTTTGTGGTTGTTAATTTCCTTGCAATTATTAGTTATTAGATTTCATTCTTGTTGTCATTCTACTATGCTTTCCTTCTATGCCTTCCAAGTGTTTGATAAAATGCTTGGAAGGATGCTAGAGTAGAATTTTTTCCTCTTGGCTTAGATTGAGTAATTGGTTACACTTGAGTTATCTAATGCTTTTGTTGATTGATAATTGGAAGTTGCTAATTGAATTGCATGTCATTAAAGCTAGCCCTTCATTATGAGTTGGCTAGGACTTGTGGACTCAAGTTAATTCATCCACTTGGCTTTCCTCCATGGTTAGAGTTTAACTAACTGGGAGCAATGAACAATTCTCATCATAATTGATAAGGATAACTAGGATAGGACTTCTAGTTCTCATACCTTGCCAAGAGCTTTCTTACTTGCTAGTTTATTTCTTTTGCAATTTGCTTTTCTTGTTTCTTATCTCAAAAACCACAAACATACTTCATAACCAATAGCAAGAATATTTTATTGCAATTCATAGGGAGAATGACCCGATGTTTGAATACTTCGGTTATTAATTTTAGGGGTTTGTTACTTGTGACAACCAAAATTTTGTATGAAAGGATTATTGTTGGTTTAGAAACTATACTTGCAACGAGATTTCATTTGTGAAATTCTATACCATCAATTTTCCTCTCATCAGTGTACGTGATACGTGGTCAGGAGGGCATTTTTGTCATCTTAGAGCTAAGGGACGGAATGATAATCTTGTCATATTCAAGGATCTAAATTCTAGAAGAATTGTGTCATGCCAGTCTTGGACATCAAGAAGACCAAGAGTCCATCTCAAAAAAAGTGGTGCTGAAAGGGCAACAATTCATAAGGCCCATTGGGATAAGGCTGGACAACTAGAAGTCCAATAAAGCTTTTCAAATTCAATGGGAGGCATAATTTTTATTAATTTTCAAATTTTAGTAATTTATTTTTAATTTGTTTTGCTGTTAGAGTTTGTTGTAAGATTTGATTTACTTTCGATTTTCTTAGTAGTATTTTTTGGAATTTTAAATTTAAATCAAATCTGATCTAATAAATTAAGATCAAATCTAATTTAAATTAGTTATCATATCTTTAGGATTTTAAAATTTAAATCAAATCTGATCTAATATAATAAGATCAAATCTGATTTAAATTAGTTATCTTATCTTTTAGCTAGTTTGTTAGGGGTCTATTTAAACACCTTTGGTGAGACAATTTACATAATTTTGATGAATAAATTTCAGTTGCTTTTAAGCACGTTTTTATTGTGTGATTAAGTGAGGTGAGTGATTTGCTTCGCTGGTTGCATGGAGAAAATTGAGTGATTCAATTTTCATCTCTCTGATCTAGGTTGTCAAGGACAGGTTCTTTGAAGGTCTAGTAGGGAATCCTTTCCGGTGACCTAGGTTGCTAAGAACAGGTATCTTAGAGGTCTAGTAGGAAAAAACCTCCCTTATCTTTCCTTTTGTTTTGTTGTTTTTCCTTATCATCTGGTATCAGTTACAGATCGTAGGTAAATTCTTATTTATCTACACGTTCCATGGGTCTTGTTTAGTCTCTTTGGTTTTTTTTATTTTCTGTAAATTCACGTTAGAGTAAAAAAAACGAAAAAAAATTCCTTTTTTAATTTTGTTTTTGCATTTATCCTATCTTTAAGTTAGTGTCTGAAAAAAAATATAAAAAAATAATAAAAAATGATTGAGTATTACGATAGTGATGATGAAGGAAGCTCATATGTAAAAAAGAGTTCTCAGTTTCAAATCCCTGCATTCAAAGGGAAGAATGATCCTGAAGCGTATGTCAGATGGAAAAGGAAGGTAGAATCGATTTTTGCAAATTGCATCCTTTCAGAGGAAAAGAAGGTTCAACTGGTACAAGCCAATTTTTCCAATGCTGCCCGTATATGGTGGAATGAATTAGGAAGATCTAGAAGACGGTACGGAAAGCGTCCAATTAGCAGCTGGGAGAAGATGAAGAAAATCATGAGGAGGCAGTTTGTACCATCATCATACCACAATACATTTTTCGGAAATTTTTTTTACGTTACAACAAGGCTCACAATCAGTGATGGATTACCACAAGGAGTTTCTATATTTGATGGACATGGCTAATATTAAAAGGAGTCCTGAGGTTCTTAAGGACCGATTTTTGTTTGGATTACGTGAAGAACTTGCAGATGAAGTCCAACGTTACCGTTATACAACCATGGACAATTTGGTCAAATTGGCCATTGACTGGGAGCAGGTGCAACAAATGATAGCTCTCCATAACAACAGGAATTCTTCTATGCCTATCTTTTATTCTTCTTCAAAGCCAGAAATGGAAGAATTTGTTGAGTATGCTATAGAGGGTGATGTGTCTTTGGAAGATTCAACAGTGCAGAATTTCTCAATTGGGTCCTTAGGATGTGAGCAATTTGAAGAATATGAGAGAAAAGAAATTGAGAGAGAGATTGAGTGTTTGAGTGAAAAGAATCCATGTTTGATTGAAAGTGAGGGGTTTGAGAGAAAATATGAGAATAGTGAGCGATAGGAGTCAATGAGTGAAAAAGAAACTGAGTTCAATAAACACACTTGTGAGAGAGATCTAGAAAGTTATAGCTTAGACAAGAGTGCATTAGTCTCATTGAAATCCACAGAGTCCTTAGTTTCTCATACATCTAACCACAAAATTCCTAGTATTTTTATATCAAATTTTTCAGGCGTTGTAGATTCACTGGTCAATTATGGAGGCATTAATATGGATGAAAAGGAAGAAAGACAAATTGCACACTTTGGACAAGATGGTGAAACCATGGTTGGAAAGATTGAACTTGCACACATGAGGGACATATCTACAATTCAGTGGATAGAGAAGAGCCATCAAACAATGGTATTTAAACCTGGAGATTGGGTTTGGATTCCTTGAAGGGACGAAGAGCATCTCATGCAAGATTCGAGGACGAATCTTTTTGAAGAGGGAGAGAATGATACATGGCCAGGAGGGCATTTTCGTCATCTTAGAGCTAAGGAACGGAATGATAATCTTGTCATATTCAAGGATCTAAATTTTAGAAGAATTGTGTCATGCCAGTCTTGGACATCAAGAAGACCAAGAGTCTGTCTCAAAAACAGTGGTGCTGAAAGGGCAACAATTCATAAGGCCCATTGGGATAAGGCTGGACAACTAGAAGTCTAACAAAGCTTTTCAAATTCAATGGGAGGCATAATTTTTATTAATTTTCAAATTTTAGTAATTTATTTTTAATTTGTTTTGCTGTTAGAGTTTGTTGGAAGATTTGATTTACTTCTGATTTGCTTAGTAGTATTTTTAGAAATTTTAAATTTAAATCAAATCTGATCTAATCAATTAAGATCAAATCTGATTTAAATTAGTTATCATATCTTTAGGATTTTAAAATTTAAATCAAATCTGATCTAATCTAATAAGATCAAATCTGATTTAAATTATTATCTTATCTTTTAGCTAGTTTGTTAGGGGTCTATTTAAACACCTTTGGTGAGACAATTTACATAACTTTGATGAATAAATTTCAGTTGCTTTTAAGCACGTTTTTATTGTGTGATTAAGTGAGGTGAGTGATTTGCTTCGCTGGTTGCATGGAGAAAATTGAGTGATTCAATTTTCATCCCTCTAATCTAGGTTGTCAAGGACAGGTTCTTTGAAGGTCTAGTAGGGAATCTTTTATGGTGACCTAGGTTGCTAAGAACATGTATCTTAGAGGTCTAGTAGGAAAAAACCCCCCCTTTTATCTTTCCTTTTGTTTTGTTGTTTTTCCTTATTAGTACGCATAGAAAGTTAAGTTTTCAGGGTTGAGTGCACTCACAAGGTGTGCTAGCGCCACCAACAGCATACCCTTGGGCCCAACTTGGGTCCGGTTGGCCCGGTTTGGCCCGTTCGGCCCAATCTTGGGCCGATTTCTTTAAAATTGGTATCAAAATTCTCATTTTAAATTTCTCTAGCACATTAAACCATAAAAACTTCATTTCTCACTTTCTAGAATATATTTTAATTTATGGGTTAATTATCCGTTAATTAACCGGGTTTTACATTCTACCCACCTAATTGGGAATTTTACCTACAAAATTCGATTTCAGTTACCTGAGAATAGGTGAGGGTAGTCTGCTCGCATTTCTGACTCAAGCTCCCAAGTGTGCTCCTCAACACCAACTTGACTCCATGCCACTTCTACTAATGAAACCTCTCTTCCGCACAACTTCTTAATACTCATGTCATCAATCCTAACCGGAGTCGCCGGCAGAGTCAAATCTTTTTGACTTGTTCAGTAGTTTCAGTTATCATCTCTGGTCCCAACAGACTTTTCTCCCCAGCTTCATACTAGCATAGCAGAGATTGACATTTCCTCCCATACAGAGCCTCATACGGAGCCATCCCGATGCTTGCATGGTAGCTATTATTGTACGCAAACTCCACTAGCAGCATACACCAATCCCAGCTCGTTGGCTGGTCCAAAACACAAGCCCTCAACATATCTTCTAGGGTTTGGATCGTCCTCTTAGATTGACCATCTGTCTGAGGATGGTAAGCTGTACTTAAGCTCAAACGGGTTCCAAAAGCTTTCTGAAATGCACCCGAGAACCTTGAAGTGGGATCTCTATTAGAAATTATATTAGCGGACACACCATGAAGTCTCACAATTTCCTTTATGTAAAGCGTGCTAACTCCTCCAGAGTATAGTTCATCCGAATGGGTAAAAAGTGAGCGGACTTTATCAGCCAGTCCACAATTACCCAGACAGCATCAAAACCGGTTTTAGTCCTCGACAATCCTGACACAAAATCCATTGCAATGCTCTCCCACTTCCATTGCAGAACCTCTAAAGGTTGTAACGTCCCGGAGGGTCTCTGATGTTCAATCTTCACCTTTTGACAAGTTAAGCACTTCGAGACATACTCCGCTACATCATTCTTCACACCAGGCCACCAGAATATAGCCTTTAGATCATTGTACATCTTAGTACTCCCAGGGTGAATAGAAAATCCGCTTTTGTGCGCTTCCTTTAATATATCTTGCCGTAAAGTCCCAACATCCGGCACAATGATCCTACCCTTGAATCTCCACAATCCATCTTGATCCCATGACACTCTCCATTGCTTCTCTTGTTCAATAGCTGGTAGTACCTTCGGTAACACATCATCGTTTTAATGAGCCTTTAGGAGTTCGGATTTAAAATCGCTTGAGATCTTTAGTTGGCTCAAACACAGAGTTCCAGACACTTCCTGAACACCAACTTTCAGACTCTCGAATGCTCTAAGAAACTCCTCCTCTCGAAGCATCATCCAAGAAGCATACAACGATTTCTGACTTAGCGCATCCGCTACAACATTCGCCTTTCCCGGATGGTAATTCAACTCAAAGTCGTAGTTTTTCAGGAACTCCATCCACCTTCTCTGTCGCATATTGAGCTATTTCTGATCAATGAGCTATTTCAAGCTCTTGTGATCAGAGAAAACTCGAAACTTAACTCCATAGAGGTAATGCCTCCACACCTTTAGCGCAAACACAACCGCAGCGAGCTCCAAGTCGTGCGTCGGATAATTAACTTCGTGAGGTCTCAACTGTTGTGAGGCATATGCCACCACATTCCAGTGCTACATCAGCATGTACCCCAGACCCTTTAGTGAGGCATCACAATACACCTCAAATGGTTCAGTCGGCTCGGGTAACACCAACACTGAAGCGGTAGTCAGCTTTTGCTTCAACGTTTGGAAACTTTCCTCACACTCAGAAGTCCAAACAAACGACGCGTCCTTGCGAGTTAACTTGGTCAACGGCAAATCTATCTGCGAGAAGCCCTTGATGAACCTCCTATAGTAGCCAACTAAGCCCAGAAACTTCTTATCTCCATAACTGAGGTCGGTCGTCCATAATCCATCACTGCTTCCACCTTAGAAGGATCTACTGCTACCCCTTGTTTACTCACTACATGGCCAAAAAACTTTACTTCGTCCTTGAAAATATCATTCGCTCCATGAGTCCGCATGAGTAGTTCCCTCCTCAACCTAGCTTATAGTCACTCGCGTTTTACCAATCCTTGCAGCGCCTCACCTCCGGAGTCTCTCGCTTCCGCTGCGTCACTCTAATCGTATTTTATTAAGGACCTACCTATTCATTTATGCTAGCCAAACCTTCTATTAAAATAACTTAGGGTCGTCTAGAACAGATCATAATTATTCGACCCTGTGTTATGAGCGAATACCAGTCTCCAGTATTGTCTAAAGTGGTAAAGAATTAAGTTAGCAGTTTTCTTATTACCTCAAATTTGAGTATCAGATCCGGCAGTACCTTGGTCCCTCCTGTATGGGTAGTCTCTGACCAAATGTCCTGACTTTTCACAATTGTAACACAAACTCGAACCATAACGACACGGTCTAGTTGGGTGATGACGTCCACATCTCTAGCAACTCAGAACATCAGAAGCAGCCGCAGTTTGTTTTCCCTTACTGTTTCCTTGTAAATTCTCATTCATTGCAAAGTTATTCCGTTTTGGGGGAAAATGTTGTGGGTATCCTCTTCTCTTAAACTCTTGGCGCCTTGTTGTGACTCCTTGGTTGTGCTCCCTGCGGTGGGACTCCCGGTGGTCATTCTCCGCCTCAGCAGCCTTCCTCACACATTCTTCAGTGACACGGCTCTTGTTCACAAGTTCAGAAAAGACCCTAATCTCCATCGGTCCAACGGAGCTCAGAATGTCACTCCGAAGTCCTCCCTCATACTTGATACACTTCAACTCCTCGAAGTCTCCCGGAGCTCCTTGACACATGCGGGAGAATCTGAACAGCTCCTCAAACTTGTCTGTGTACTCAGATATAAACATAGTATCCTGCTTCAACTGTAGTAGCTCAAGTTCCTTTGCCGTCCGAGCGGAGTTTGGAAAGTACTTCTTGTAGAATACTTCCTGGAAGGCATCCCAGGTGATAGGGTCGTCACCCTGCTGTATGAGACATCGGGTGCCCTGCCACCAATACGACGCTTCCCCGGTGAGCAGATAAGTGGCAAACTCGACGCACTGCTATTCGGGCACCAACTGCGCTTGCAGTGCTTGTTCCATAGCTTGAAATGAAGTGTCGGCCTTAGTTGGATTGGTTTGAACTTTGGGGGATTGACCTTCAAAAAGGCCGCCAGCATCATCAGACCTTGAGTCCCATTCCCACCATTTCCCTCATGATTATGGTTGTTCGTCTGCTGTCCAAGTGCCTCAACAGTGACCTGTATAGCAGCAGCCATGTTCTGCAATACGGCCATGAAGTTCATAGGGTCATTCAGGTTAGTTTTTGGCCCATGAGTACCATCATGTCCTCTCCCACAGCCTCGACCACGTCTACAAGGTGCCATCTGATTCCTATACACACCAAACAATCGATATCAAGTTGATCAGTCTCAATATCAGAAGTCTAATGCTCAAAGTTCCAAATGTATACTCATGAACGTTTGTGCAAGTTATATCAGTCAGATATCCTAATAGCACAAAAACACAGACACAGAGAATGCACAGAAGCATAGTCAGTCCATCCCTCAGGCTCAACAGGAACGAACTGCTCTGATACCATAATGTAACACCCTACCACACAAAGCCTTATGCTTAAGTCATTAAACAGAGGTGGCGAGGTATTATGACCTTTAAAAAATAAAATTTAGTAGGTATAGTATTGCAAAGATGTTCATAACTAGGAGCCTTTGAAGAAAAAGGGGTAAATCAAAACCGTTTAAAATCGAAAAGCGCAACACTCCGATCGATAACGTAAGCGAAATGGATATAGGACAAGCTACATGAGAAGATACACAGAAGAGTGCCAACAATACATATATCAAGGCTCAGGACTCGGTTTGCGAAGATAACCCGTCCGATCATAGCAGTATACATACACATATAGTAGGAAATCCCACAAGAACCCAAAAGACAAAATACAAAAAAAATATGTTTCTCCAAAATAACCTCTAAGAGGAGTTAATACAAAATATATAGAAATAGTGGAGAATATAAATATCTAAACAAGTATATAATGATCAAAATAAAATCCCAAGAGCTAAGGATCTCTGCCAAAAAGAAGTCTCCAGCATGCCTCAGCTAGGAGTCTCACATCCTGCATCTGAAAACCACAAAATCTGCATGCGTGAGAACCGGAGGTTCTCAGCATGGTAACAGTGCCC
Source organism: Arachis duranensis (assembly GCF_000817695.3). Classification (NCBI taxonomy): domain Eukaryota; kingdom Viridiplantae; phylum Streptophyta; class Magnoliopsida; order Fabales; family Fabaceae; genus Arachis; species Arachis duranensis. The sequence continues at coordinate 50,455,506 of NC_029772.3, read as the reverse complement.
AAATATCTAACATATAATGTCCTGGGAAAGTCGAAGGCAATCCTAGATCTTCCAGATTATAATCAAAGCGCATAAATGTATTAAGCCATAAGAAATGAAAACAGGCAACTAACTTAAGGATCTTCAGCCTAACTAGATATCCCCATTTCAAATCCTGTAAACCTCCCAACCGCCAATAGTAATAGAGATGCAAAAACAAATATATCAAACAAGAAATGCACAAGTTGGAAATAGATAAGACAATTAGGCAATTAGCAAGTAATGGTGCAAGCAATTAGGCATTCCAAACAATTCACATATAATACAGATGATGCATGCCTATCCTAGTGGTTGATGAGTCTCATCTGTTAGTTATCAAGCCAACTCGACGTGTCCGGTAGCTAACTCGGACACCATATCTCTGTTGTGCATTAATACCGTTAGAGAGAGTACGTGCCCTATCACCGTTAGAGGGTATTTGTGCCTTGTCACTAATTTACCATTAGAGGGTATCTGCGCCCTGTCGCCATTAGAGGGTATCTGCGCCCTGTCGCCCTCACAACCAGAGAGAAAGCATTACAAACATACTGACACCTAACCTTTCCATTCGTTATTAATTTACTATATTCAATCATTAATTACATATACATTTATCCTCAGCCACACATCAACATTCATCTCAGCCATCTGGCTTAAATTCATAATTCATTAACAGCCATAAACCATCATCACACACAGTCATTTGGCTCATATCATTTTCATCCATTCGGCCCATACCGTACACAGTACTCCACCATCCTCCTCCACAATTCATATCATCATTTTTCTTCATAACCCATCATAACATCCCCTTTCTTCATCCATAAGCTACCCTTTCCCCTAGATTACTCTCATTCACTAGGTATTTTACATCAATTTAAGACTTAGGGGATGAAATTGGGATTTTATAAGTGTGAAACAACACCTCAGAAGATTACAAGCCTGTTGAGAACGTGAAAGACTCGAAAACAAAAGCTTTAGAAAAGGATTGGGTCACGTGCGTACGCACAGGGGTGTGCGTGCACACGCCCAAACGTATTTTCAGAAAGTGTACGTGCGCACACTCTTATGCGTACGCACAGAAAGTTAAGTTTTTAAGGTTGAGTGCATGCACAAGGTGTGCTAGTGCCACCAACAGCAAACCATTCCCAACCTGTGCGTGCGCACAGGGCTGTGCGTGCGCACAGGGCTGTGCGTGCGCACAGGGCTGTGCGTGCGCACAGGGCTGTGCGTGCGCACAGCTTGCAATACTTCCTTGGCCATGCGCGTGCATAGAGCGTGTTAGCGCTCCCAGCAGCAACCCCATTCCCACGTGTGCGTACGCACAAGGCTGTGCATGTGCACAGGCTCAAGATTTCGCAGGGTGTGCATGTGCACATAAACCAGAAATCACAAATTCTGCAGAAGTTGCAGAATTCATATTTTTAGCCCAAACTTCCAATGATCGTATCTCCTTCCACAAAAATCGAATTTCAACCAAATTTAAACCATTTTAAAGCTTATGAAATTATCTTTAAATTGATATAAAAATCATCAAATTCCAAAAACAGTAGCTCTAGATATGATCCGTTGAAGTTCATCAAAATTCCATTTTTACCAAAACTCATAAACTCCCAAATTTCAAAACATACATTTCCAAATCCATTCAAAAATCAACCAAAAACTCAACCATCCCAACATCTATCATTTCCAAACCTCTTTCAATTATCAAACCATCAATTCTACCACATTTAACCAAATCTCAAATATATATATATACACACACATACAAATATCATACTCCAAAACATGCTCATCAACAAGAGCCTCAACCCATATCATCAATCAAACATATAGTTCGTATCACATACAACATTACATACTTTACCAACCATTACAACCACTCACAATCATTTCCACCATCATTCATCCATTTTTAACTCAATCCAAATTATCCAACAAGCACATCAACAATTCCAAAGCCCTATCCTATGGTCACTAGCCTACGTTTTCACAACCACATTACATTTTAGATACAGGAAATCGAAACCATACCTTGGCCGATTCCCGTTCCACCTGGAACACTTCAAATTTCACTTTTCCTCAACTTCTAATATTTCAAAGCTTCACCAATAGATTTCCAAGCTTGGTGCTCCACTCCAAAGCTTTTCAAAATCACCAATTCAGCTCCAATACACATATATTTAATGCCTAAGCCACTATATCATACCAAAACACAATAACTCAATAACCAAATCACAAAATCCCAAGTTTTAGCTTAGGGTTGAGAATCTCACCTTACCCAAGGATCAAGGGAGCAAGAACAAGCCTTCTCCTCAAGCTAATTTGATCCTATAACACAATGGAGCTCAAAATTTCAACATTTGTGCCCAAAATTTTCGAAACTAAGAGCTGGGATTTGAAGGAGAAACTGTGGCTTACCTCAAGAATAGTTGTGTGTATTTTTTAGAGCTCGACACCGCCGTCGCGTGGCCGAAAACGGTGCGTCAATCGGAGCTCTAAATCAAAAGTTATGATCACTTGAAGTTAGAGCAAGGGTTTATATTTCTCTCGCCTTCTCCCTTTGCCAATTTCAGCGTGTATGTGTTCTTGGAGGAGAGAGAGTGCTGAGCTCTCTCATTAAATAAGAGCTTGGCTGGGCCCTTGGGCCCAACTTGGGTCCGGTTGGCCCAATTTGGCCCGTTTGGTCCAATCTTGGGCCGATTTCTTTAAAATTTGTGTCAAAATTCTCGTTTTAAATTTATCTACCACATTAAACCATAAAAACTTCATTTCTCACTTTCTAGAATATATTTTAATTTATGGTTTAATTAGCCATAATTAACCGGGTTTTACAAAAAATAATACACATTATTATCAAAAAATATATTAATTTAAATTTAAAAATATAAAAAAGCACATTAATTATTCAAATAAAAAATAAAAAATTACATTAGCCGCTAACTTTCTTTGCTTCAAATCTTGAAGGTACTTCTCTTCTTGTTTTTATATTTTGAAAATGTTGAATAATTGTTTCATTATCAACTTGATTGAATGTCACTCTTTCTATATATGTAACCAAACAATCATTCAACCATTCATCTCCCATTCGATTACGAAGTCGACTCTTTATGATATTCATAGCAGAAAATGTTCTCTCAACTGATGTCATTACCACAGGTAGAATCAAAGCTAATTTTAACAGAAGAAACACCAATGGATAAACAATATTCTTTTTTGTCTCAACTAACTTTTGAGATAGCCCACTGATTCCATTTATATTTGAGTAGAAGAGAATTCATGTGGATAAAATTCAGCTAAACGAAGCAACTTCTCCTTATCAAATGCAAAAAATGAGTCACTTGGATTCAAACAAGCTATACAAAGAAGTAGCTTGGTATTTACCTCTATAAAATGATTGTTGAGCTCTTGAAGTTGTCTATCAACCACTTGATAAAATAATTCAACTTGAAAATGATGCAAGTTTGAGACCTTTTGGATTTTGCGCCTTGATCTTCTTTATGTTACAAATATGTCATTCATATTTGGAACAAGAATATTGTGGCTATCACAAAAAAGTGAAATTTCATTGAGCAAAGAGGACCAACTATCGTCTCTTATACTTTGCAATCGTTGCTTGGACACTTTAACCAACGTCATAGCATCTATAATGTCTTGATCACTTCTTTGTAGAGCTTGAGACAACTCATTAGTAACTCTTAATATACTTTTCATCAAATGTAAATTAAATACAAAGTCAAGAGATTGAATATGATTTAATAATTGATAAGCTTCAGTTCTTTGTTCAAGATTATTTCCATATTCCTCAATCACTTCAAGAACTTCTACCACGGAAGAAAAAATAGAAATCAAGCTAAGTATTGTACTATAATATCAGCCCCATCGAGTATCACCTGCCCTTTTCAATGTTGTTTCTTGATTTAAGCCACGCAAACTAGAAACATCTCCGTTTTGTAATGCAACAATTGTCTTTTGCATTTGACTTTCATAAAGCATGTCTTTACGTTTACAAGAAGCTCCAACAATATTGCACAAACTAGCAAGAAAATTAAAAAGTAGTGCAATTTTGACTTGTTTCTTTGCAACAACCACAAGTGCTAATTGAAGTTAGTGAGCAAAACAATGAACATAAAAAGCACAAGCATTTTCTTTCAAGATCAAACTTTTTAAGCCATTAAATTCTCCCTGCATATTACTAGCTCCATCGTAACCTTATCCACGTATTCTCGCTAAGCTTAAACTATGCTTTGCTAATAAAGATTCCAAAACTACTTTTAACGACAATACATTTGTGCAAGAAACAAGGACAAGGCCAAGAAATCGCTCCATTACAATCCCTTCTTTATTCACATACTGCAAACAAACAGCCATTTGCTCTTTAATACAAATGTCTCGAGCTTCATCAACTAAAACAGCAAATAAATCATATCCAAGATCATCAATAATAACTCGAGTAGTTTCACTTGCAGCAGCTCTAACAATATCTTTTAGAATTTTAGGTGCTACTAGTTTAAGGTTTCCACGAGCATTTTTGAAAACACAATCAATCTCTGTATTATGCTGAGCAAGAAAGTCAAGAAGCTCCAAAAAATTACCTTGAAGGTTTGAATTGTGCGATTCATCATCACCACAAAAAGCCAATCATTATCGCAATAAGAACCTAATGCACTCAATTGTTGCTGTTAAGTGAGTTCGGTAATCTTTTTTAGCTTGGTCTGAATGCTTTTGAAAAACAACTTCAATATGTTGCTTTTACTTCATGAGTGGTTCGCATTTTCTTCGAGCTTGATTATGAGCACTATCACGATTTCCAACATGTGTTTGTAATTGCTCCTTTTTTTTCCAATTTGAAAAGCCCTCTTTTACAAAAGCATCACCACTCATACCATCAGGTTTTATAAGATAGCAACAGAGACAAAAGACAGCATCTTTTGAAATACTATATTCCAACGAATTGCCAAATTCATCAAACCAATCAGCATTAAATCTATGGAGAGAAGTTCCAAAATATGTTTTTGGAAAATCATGTTCTCTTAATTGACAAGGACCTTTTTGCAAATAAGCTCGTTGATGAGCGGATAATTTATACACTTTTTGGCATTATTTTTAGGTAATTTCTAGTATGTTTTGGTTACTTTTTAGTATATTTTTGTTAGTTTTTATGCAAAATTCACATCTCTGAACTTTACTATGAGTTTGTGTATTTTTCTATGATTTCAGGTATTTTCTGGCTGAAATTGAGGGACCTGAGCAAAAATCTGATTCAGAGGCTGAGAAAGGACTACAAATGCTGTTGGATTCTGACCTCCTTGCACTGGAAGTGAATTTTCTGGAGCTACAGAAGCCCAATTGGCGCGCTCTTAATTGCGTTGGAAAGTAGACATCTTGGGCTTTTCAGCGATGTATAATAGTCCATACTTTTCCCGAGATTTGATTTCCCAAACCGGCGTCCAAACGCCCACCTGAGACCATTTTCTAACGTAAAACGACCAAACTGGCACTAGAACTGGAGTTAAACACCCAAGCTGGCGTTTAACTCCAAGAAGAGCCTATGCACGTGAAAGCTTCAAAGCTCAGCCCAAACACACACCAAGTGGGCCCTAAAAGTGGATTTCTGCAGTATCTGCACTTAGTTACTCTTTTTCTGTAAACCTAGTTTACTAGTTTAGTATAAATAGCACTTTCTACTATTGTATAAAGGTCTTCTTCCTCTGTTTTCGAATTCTTATGCCATTTGGGAGGCTGGCCATTCGGCCATGCCTAGACCTTTTGTTCTTATGTATTTTCAATGGTGGAGTTTCTACACCTCATAGATTAAGGTGAGGAGCTCTGCTGTTCCTCATGAATTAATGCAAGTACTATTATTTTTCCTTCAATTCACGCCTACTTCTTCTCCAAGATATACTCTTGTACTTAATTCAATTAAGTCAGACTAAAAGGGTGACCCATGACAATCACCCACTATCTTCAGTACTCGGTTAGCCAAGATCCGCGTGCCTGACAACCACAAGCGGTCTACATGATGTTCAACGTAGTCATTGGATGTCAACTGGAGTATATTCTCTTGGGTCTCTGATCCATGCGTTTGACTAGCATCTCCTGACAACAGAGCATTCAAATTAGTGAGATTAGAACCTTCGTGGTATAGGCTAGAAATAGTTGGTAGCATTCCTGAGATCCGAAAAGTCTAAACCTTGTCTGTGGTATTCCGAGTAGGATCTGGGAGGGGATGACTGTGACAAGCTTCAAACTCGCGACTGTTGAGCGCAGTGACAGTGCGCAAAAGGATCAATGGATCTTATTCCGACACAAGTAAGAACCGACAGATGATTAGCCTTGCAGTGAGAACCATAGCCAGACCATTTTCACTGAGAGGACGGATGGTAGCCAATGACAACAGTGATCCACTAACTTACAGCTTACCATGGAAGGGAGTGCGCATGATTGGATGGAAGCAATGGGGAAGCAGAGGTTCAGAAGTAACAAAGCATTTCCAAATGCTTATCTGAAATTCCCACCAATGAATTACATAAGTATCTCTATTTTATTTTATGTTTTATTTATCTGTTAATTATCAAAATATCATAACCATTTAAATCCGCCTGACTGAAATTTACAAGATGACCATAGCTTGCTTCAAGCCGACAATCTCCATGGGATCGACCCTTACTCACGTAAGGTATTACTTGGACGACCCAGTGCACTTGCTAGTTAGTTGTGCGGAGTTGTGAAAAGTGTGATCACAATTTCGTGCACCAAGTTTTTGGCGCCGTTGCCAGGGATTGTTCGAGTTTGGACAACTGACGGTTCATCTTGTTGCTTAGATTGGGTAATTTTAGTTTTATTTTTGAAAAATACAAAAAAATTTAATAAAATCATAAAAACAAAAAAAAATAAATAAATAAAGAAATATTTTATGTTTCCTGTTTGAGTCTAGAGTCAAATTTTAAGTTTGGTGTCAGTTGCATATTTTTAATTCTTCTTGAATTTTCGAAAAATTCATGCATTGTGTTCTTCATTGATCTTCAAGTTGTTCTTGATGATTTTCCTTGTTCTGATCTTTGAATTCTCCTGTTTCGTGTCTTTTCTTGTTTTTCATACGCATTTTCAAATCCATAGTGTCTAAACATTAAAAATTTCTAAGTTAGGTGTCTTGCATATCTTTCTTTTCTTAAAAATTTTCAAAAATATGTCCTTGATGTTCATCATGATCTTCAAAGTGTTCTTGGTGTTCATCTTGACATTCAAAGTGTCCTTGCATGCATTACTTGTTTTGATCGTGCATCTTTATGTTTTATTTCATTTTGTTGTTTTTCTCTCTCTTCATTAAAAATTCAAAAATAAAAAATATCTCTTTTTAAGTAAATAATATAGAGAAACGAAGACTCAGAACATAAAGCAGAAGAATCACAGAGAAAAAGAGCTCACTGGCAATAAAACGCCAGTAAAGAGGCACTTTGGGCGTTAAACGCCAGAATGGCTATCATTCTGGGCGTTTAACGCCAGTGAAGCTATCATTCTAGACGTTAAACGCCAGAATGGGTAGCATTCTGGGTGTTTAGAAAAGTGCCCAATAAAGAAGGATTTCTGGCGTTTAAACGCCAGCCAGGATATCTGGCTGGGCATTAAACGCCCACAGAGGCAGCCACATGGGCGTTAAACGCCAGAATGGATATCATTCTGTTAACGCCAGAATGGATATCATTCTGGGCGTTTAACGCCAGGATGACACAAGGGAGGTAATTTCATTTCCAATTCGATTTTTTTTTCAATTTTTCATGTTTTAATTCATAACTTTTTGCATCAAACATATTTTAAATGTTCATCTTTCAATTTTTTTATGTTTTCGACAAGTTTAAAACTAATTTTTTAAAAATCTTTTTCTTAATTTTATTTCATATTTTTCAAAAATCCTTGCTAACAATTAATATTTTGATTCAAAAATTTTGAGTTTCTTACTTTCTTGTTAAGAAAGGTTCAACCTTTGAATTTTAGAATCATATCTTTTAATTTCTTGTTAGTCAAGTCATCAATTTTAAAAAAATCAAATCTTTTTCAATCATATATTTTCAATCATATCTTTTTAAAATCAAATCTTTTTCAATCATATTTTTTTCAATCATATCTTTTTAAAAATCAAATCTTTTTCAATCATATCTTTTCAATCATATCTTTTTAAAATCAAATCTTTTTCAATCATATTTTTTTATGTTGATTTCAAAATCTTTTTTTAACTTCTTATCTTTTCACAATTATTTTCACAACCTTTTCAAACTAATTACTATTTCTTATCTTTTTCAAAACCACCTAATCACTTTGCAATTCCAATTTTCGAAAATCACTAACCCTTTTTTCAAAAAACTTTTTAATTAACTACTTGGTTTAAATTTAAATTTCGAACACTCTCTCTCTCTCATCTCTTTCTATTTTACTTGCTAACACTTCTCTTATACTTATAATTCGAACCCTCTCTCTCTCTCTGTTCGAATTCCTCTATTCTTCTTTTCTTCTGACACATCAAGGAATCTCTATACTGTGACATAGAGGATTCTACTATTCCTTTTGTTCTCTTCTTTTTCATATGTCTTTCTACCTCATTCCTCTATTCTTCTTTTCTTCTGACACATCAAGGAATCTCTATACTGTGACATAGAGGATTCTACTATTCCTTTTGTTCTCTTCTTTTTCATATGAGCAGAAATAGGGATAAAAACATTCTTGTTGAAGCTGATCCTGAACCTGAAAGGACTCTGAAGAAGAAGCTAAGAGAAGCTAAAGCACAACACTCCGGAGAGGACCTTATAAAGAATTTTGAAAAAGAAGCAGATATGGCAACCGAACCCAACAACAATGCCAGAGATGCAAGGAAGATGCTTAGTGACTATACTGCACCAACTTCCAACTTCTATGGAAGAAGCATCTCAATTCCTACCATTGGAGCAAACAACTTTGAGTTTAAGCCTCAATTAGTTTCTCTAATGCAACAGAATTGCAAGTTTTATGGACTTCCATCGAAAGATCCTCATCAGTTCTTAGATGAATTCTTGCAAATCTGTGATATTGTTAAGACCAATGGGGTTGATCCCGAGGTATACAGACTTATGCTTTTTTCCAATGCTGTAAGAGACAGAGGTAGAATATGGTTGGACTCACAACCTAGAGAAAGCCTGAACTCTTGGGACAAGTTGGTCAATGCTTTCTTGACCAAATTCTTTCCACCTCAAAAGATGAGCAAGCTTAGAATGGAAGTCCAAACCTTCAAACAGAAGGAAGGTCAATCCCTCTATGAAGCTTGGGAAAGATACAAGCAATTAACCAAAAGGTGTCCTTCGGACATGCTTCCAGAATAGAGCATTATATGCATATTCTATGATGGTTTGTCTGAAATATCCAAGATGTCATTGGACCATTTTGCTGGTGGATCTCTTCATCTGAAAACCCCTGCAGAAGCCCAGGAACTCATTGAGATGGTTGCAAATAACCAATTCATGTACACTTCTGAAAGAAATCCTGTGAATAATGGGATGACTCAAAAGAAAGGAGTTCTTGAGATTGATACTCTGAATGCCATATTGGCTCAGAACAAAATATTGACTCAGCAAGTCAATATGATTTCTCATAATCTGACTGGACTGCAAGCTGCATCCGGCAGTGCTAAAGAAGCCTCCTCTGAAGGAGAAGCTTATGACCCTAAGAATCCTGCAATGGAAGAGGTGAATTACATAGGAGAATCCTATGGAAACACCTATAATCCTTCATGGAGGAATCATTCAAATTTCTCATGGAAGGATCAACAGAAGCCTCAACAAGGCTTCAACAACAATAATGGTGGGAGAAATAAGTTAGGCAACAGCAAACCTTTTCCATCATCTTCTCAGCAACAGACAGAGAATTTTGAGCAGAGCCTCTCTGGCTTAGCAAACATAGTCTCTGATCTATCTAAGACCACTCTCAGTTTCATGAATGAAACAAGGTCCTCCATCAGAAATTTGGAGGCACAAGTAGGTCAGCTGAGTAAAAGAGTTACTGAAGCTCCTCCTAGTACTCTCCCAAGTAATACAGAAGAGAATCTGAAAAGAGAGTGCAAGGCCATAACTATAACAAAAATGGACGAACTTGAAGAGAGTGAAAAGGCAGTGATTCCCAGTTAGGAAGACCTCAAGGGGCATCCGCTGACCAACAAGGAGTTCCCTATTGAGGAACCAAAGAAATCTGAGGCTCATATAGAGACCATAGAGATTCCACTGAACTTACTATGTCATTCATGAGCTCTAATGAATACTCTTCATCTGAAGAGGACAAAGACACTGTTGAAGAGCAAGTTGCTCAGTATCTGGGAGCAATCATGAAGCTAAATGCTATGTAATTTGGTAATGAGACTTGGAAGGATGAACCTCCATTGCTCATCAATGAACTGAATACATGGATTCAGCAGACATTGCCTCAAAAGAAACCGGATCCCAGAAAGTTCTTAATACCTTGCACCATAGGCATCATGACATTTGAAAAGGCTCTGTGTGACCTGGGGTCAGGTATCAACCTCGTGCCACTCTCTGTAATGAAGAAACTAGGGATTTTTGAGGTACAAGCTACAAGAATCTCACTAGAGATGGCAGAAAAATCAATGAAACAGGCTTATGAACTTGTAGAGGATGTCTTAGTGAAGGTTGAAGGCCTTTACGTCCCTGCTGACTTCATAATCCTAGACACTGGGAGGGATGAGGATAAATCCATCATCCTTAGAAGACCCTTCCTAGCCACAGCAAGGGCTGTGATTGATGTAGACAGAGGAGAATTAGTCCTTCAATTGAATGAGGACTACCTTGTGTTCAAGACTCAAGGATCTTCTTCTGTAGACATGGAGAAGAAGTATGAAAAGCTTCTCTCAACACAAAGTCAGACAGAGCCCCCACACTCAACTTCTAAGTTTGGTGTTGGAAGGCTACAATCATGCTCTGAGCATCTGTGAAGCTCTGTAAGAGCTTCCTGTCAAGCCATTGACATTAAAGAAGCACTTATTGGGAGGCAACCCAATTTTATTTAACTATATTAATTACTTTCTCATTTTTTACTTTCTAGTGTTCGTCTATGTCTTCTTTAGGTTGATGATCATGTGAAGTCACAAAAACAGCTGCAGAATTAAAGTAGGAGCATAAAAAATAGCACACCCTAGAGGACGAGCTTATTGGCGTTTAAACGCCAGTAAGACTAGCAAATTGGGCGTTTAACGCCCAGTCTGGCACCATTTTAGGCATTAAACACCATAAAAGGCACACAGACTGGCGTTAACGCCAGAAAATGGTGTTTGGTGTCTGGCAGCATTCTGGGTGTTAAACGCCAGAATTGACAGCCAGACTGGTGTTTAACACCAGAAATGGGTAGCAACCTGGCGTTTAATGCCAGAAATGCCACAGAGAGGGCGTTTAAATGCCAGGAAGGTGCAGGGATGAGAAATTCTTGACACCTCAGGATTTGTGGACCCCACAAGATCCCTACCTACCCCAACTCATTCTCACTCCTCTTCACACCTTTCCATACCACTCTCCCCCAAAATAACCTCCACCAATCACCTCCATCTCTTCTATTTCTTCTTCTTCTCCTCCTTTCTTTCTTCTTTTGCTCAAGGACGAGCAAACCTTTTAAGTTTGGTGTGGGAAAAAGCGTTGCTTTTTGTTTTTCCATAACCATTAATGGCACCTAAGACCGGAAAAACTTCTAGAAAGAGGAAAGGGAAGGCAATTGCTTCCATCTCCGAGTCATGGGAGATGGAGCAATTTATCTCAAAAGCCCATCACTAGAAAGAGGATAGAGCAAACAAGAGAGCCCACTCATGGACCTCAACAAGAGCATGAGGAAGTCCGTCATCAAGAAATTCTTGAGATGCCTCAAGGGATGCATTTCCCTCCACACAACTATTGGGAGCAACTAAGGATGGAGCACCAAGAGCACTAAGGATGGAGTTCCAATAAGGAGCAAGAAAGGCAAGGAAGAGATAATAAGGAGCTCAAGCACTCCATAAGATCTTCAAGAGGAAGAACTAGCCGTCATCACTAAGGTGACCCGTTCTTCAATTTTCTTGTTCTTATTTTTCTGTTTTTCAGTTTTTATGCTCTATATTTTGTCTATATTTGTGTCTTTATTACATGATCATTAGTGTCTAGTATCTATGTCTTAAAGCTATGAGTGTTCCATGAATCCTTCACCTTTCTTAAATGAAAAATGTTTCTATTTGCAAAAGAACAAGAAGTACATGAATTTCGAATTCTATCTTGAAATTAGTTTAATTATTTTGATATGGTGGCAATACTTTTTATTTTCTGAATGAAAGCTTGAACAGTGCATATTTTTTATAGTGAAGTTTATGAATGTTAAAATTGTTGGCTCTTGAAAGAATAATGAAAAAAAGAGAAATATTATTGATAATCTAAAAAATTATAAAATTGATTCTTGAAGCAAGAAAAAGTAGTGAAAAAATACAAAGCTTGTGGATAAAAAAGGCGAAAAAAAAAGAAAGAAAAAGAAAAAGCAAGCAGAAAAAGCCAATAGCCCTTTAAACCAAAAGGTAAGGGTAAAAAAGATCCAAGGCTTTGAGCATCAGTGGATTGGAGGGCCCAAAGGAATAAAATCCTGGCCTAAGCAGCTAAATCAAACTGTCCCTAACCATGTGCTTGTGTCATGAAGGTCCAAGTGAAAAGCTTGGGACTGAGTGGTTAAAAACGTGATCCAAAGCAAAAAGAGTGTGCTTAAGAACTCTGGGCACCTCTAACTAGGGACTCTAGCAAAGCTGAGTCACAATCTGAAAAGGTTCACCCAGTTATGTGTCTATGGCATGTATGTATCCAGTGGTAATACTGGAAAACAAGATGCTTAGGGTCACGGCCAAGACTCATAAAGTAGCTGTGTTCAAGAATCAACATACTAAAATAGGAGAATCAATAACACTATCTAAATTCTGAGTTCCTATGGATGCCAATCATTCTGAACTTCAAAAGATAAAGTGAGATGCGAAAACTGTTTAGAAGCAAAAAGCTACTAGTCCCGCTCATCTAATTGGAACTAAGCTTCATTGATATTTTGAGATTTATTGTATATTCTATTATTTTTATCCTATTTTGTTTTCAGTTGCTTGGAGACAAGCAACAATTTAAGGTTGGTGTTGTGATGAGCGGATAATTTATACACTTTTTTGCATTATTTTTAGGTAGTTTCTAGTATGTTTTGGTTACTTTTTAGTATATTTTTGTTAGTTTTTATGCAAAATTCACATTTCTAGACTTTACTATGAGTTTGTGTGTTTTTCTGTGATTTTAGGTATTTTCTGGCTGAAATTGAGGGACCTGAGCAAAAATCTGATTCAGAGGCTGAGAAAGGACTGTAGATGCTGTTGGATTATGACCTCCCTGCACTCAAAGTGTATTTTATGGAGCTAAAGAAGCCCAATTGGCGTGCTCTCAATTGCTTTGGAAAGTAGACATCTTGATCTTTCCAGCAATGTATAATAGTCCATACTTTGCCCAAGATTTGATGGCCCAAACCAGCATGCAAACGCCCACCTGAGACCTTTTTCTGGCGTAAGACACCCAAACTAGCACCAGAACTGGAGTTAAACGCCCAAATTGGCACCGAAGCTGGTGTTTAACTCCAAGAAGAGCCTATACACGTGAAAGCTTCAAAGCTCAGCCCAAACACACACCAAGTGGGCCTCGAAAGTGGATTTCTGCACTATCTGCACTTAGTTACTCATTTTCTGTAAACCTAGTTTACTAGTTTAGTATAAATAGCACTTTCTACTATTGTATAAAGGTCTTCTTCCCCTGTTTTTGAATTCTAATGCCATTTGGGAGGCTGGCCATTCGGCCATGCCTAGACCTTTTGTTATTATGTATTTTCAACGGTGGAATTTCTACACCTCATAGATTAAGGTGAGGAGCTCTGCTGTTCCTCATGAATTAATGCAAGTACTATTGTTTTTCCTTCAATTCACGCCTACTTCTTCTCCAAGATATACTCTTGTACTTAATTTAGTTAAGTCAGACTGAAGGGGTGACCCGTGACAATCACCCACTATCTTCAGTACTCGCTTAGCCAAGATCCGCGTGCCTGACAACCACAAGTGATCTACATGATGTTCAACGTAGTCATTGGACGCCAGGTGTGGTATATTCTCTTGGGTCTCTGATCCATGCGTTTGACTAGCATCTCCTGACAACAGAGCATTCAAATCAGTGAGATTAGAACCTTCGTGGTATAGGCTAGAAACAAAAGGCAGCATTCTTGAGATCCGAAAAGTCTAAACCTTGTCTGTGGTATTTCGAGTAGGATCTAGGAGGTGATGACTGTGACGAGCTTCAAAATCACGACTGTTGGGCACAGTGACAGTGCACAAAAGGATCAATGGATCTTATTCCAACATAAGTGAGAACCGACAGATGATTAGCCCTGCGGTGAGAACCGTAGCTGGACCATTTCACTGAGAGGACGGATGGTAGCCATTAACAACGGTGATCCACTAACTTACAGCTTGCCATGGAAGGGAGTGCGCATGATTGGATGGAAGCAATGGGGAAGCAGAGGTTCAGAAGCAACAAATCATCTCCAAACGCTTATCTGAAATTCCCACCAATGAATTACATAAGTATCTCTATTTTATTTTATGTTTTATTTATCTGTTAATTATCAAAATCTCATAACCATTTGAATATGCCTGACTGAGATTTACAAGATGACCATAGCTTGCTTCAAGCCAACAATCTCTACGGGATCGACCCTTACTCACGTAAGGTATTACTTGGACGACCCAGTGCACTTGCTGGTTAGTTGGGCTTAGTTGTGAAAAGTGTGATCACAATTTCGTGCACCACTCGTCTAACTTGCAAGTGCCCCCCATCATTATGCTTCGATCCGTGCCTGTCAGTGATTATTGTTCGTCCTTTGAATCTTTTAAAAACCAACAACTAGTCATCCAAAAACCCTTTTCAAAAATCAAGATTTAAATATCCAAAAATCCAAAACCTTTATTTTCTTATAAGAAAATCAAATGCTGAAACCAACCATGCAATCAATCAACATAGTTATCAATTCAACACCAAAGCCCATTCTCAAAAGTAGCACACCAGGACAAACATGGGCAAAACAGACAAGGAAAGCACAGGTTTAGCTAGCAGTTACAGCAAATAATTCAGGTAGCAGTAAATAACAGTTTAACAATTAGGCAAACCAAAACAAATTCAAACCCAAGCAAAGCATACAAATGCATATGATGCATGCCTGTCCTATGGCTAATGAGCTCATCTGTCGGTTATACAATATATATCAAATCGCTCAATGGGGGTACCATTCCCGGGACTTTATAAGTGCCCGGTCACCCTTACGTCATAGGGTCAACAGAGTATCAAGTCTCAACCTGGAGCAAGTTGTGGCAATCCACTGCGTCTACCCAGGGAAACTCGTGTCTCAGATAATTCAAATAAATAAGCCATATGAATATTTCATCATAATTCATCAATATCCATATCATCCTTAATATCATCATTATTCATCAATTTATATCTCATTTCCAAATTCATTCAGCAATCATACTTTAACCAATCATCATCATCCTTTATTCAAATTCAATCATCGTCATCTATCCTCCCATTCCGTTCATCAACAATCTCTGTTCAAAACATAATTCATTCTTTTCTAAATAAATCAAACTTAAAACATATAATTTTTAAAACCAAATCTTTTTAAATAATTACCTCAAACGAATCTTCCAATTTTTTATAAAAGTTTGGCAGCATCTCTTCTAAAACTTGGACTCTGCCACCCTTTTTGGGTCCCATATAAACATTCCTCAAACCCTTCTTAACCATTTCCAAATCTCAATCGTTTTCCAAAATTCAACCAGTTCCAATATAAAATTATTTTCAAATCGAACCAATTCCAATAATAAATCTCTTTTTAAAATCAAACCGGCTCAAATATTAAATCATTTATAAAATCAGACTAACTCAAAATCAAAATGCTTCCAAAATCAATTTATTTTCATATCTCAAATCATTTCCAAAGTCGATTCATTTACATTACCAAATTAACTCCAAAACTAAGAAAAACCACTTTTCATAATAACCAAGTAAATAACATTTCAAATCAATTTCTTATCAATAACCGTACACCACTCAAACAATCAAGCAACCAATAATTCAGTCTAGCAAACAACCACATCCACAAGACAAACATAATCACAGAAGTATATTTTTTTGCATCAATATCTATTTATTACAACTCTGTAATATAAAATAAATTTTAAGAAAAACCCTACCTCAATTTAGTCAAAGCTTAGTAATTAAAAGCATCAATTCTTCTTCCGTTCATCACTTCTGTTTGGCTTATGATCTTCAGAGAGAGTAATTGCTTTACCAGCCTTTGATATTATAGTCCTAGAATCTCCAACATTAGCAACATAGAGATAGTTATCAATCAATACAGTGGTTGAAGCAATAGAGCTATCATCCCAGAAAGTATCTTTTTTAGAATCCAGAAATTGAGAATCAGTCCCTTGATACATTTCACTTATAGCCAATTTGGCATCAGTAAAAAATTTTGGATGCTTCATGAGATTATCAAATAGATGCTCTTTCAAATACTCTGCAGCACGAAAACCACCATGACCATCATAAAAATCCTCCATCGTTACTCTCTTCCTCTAAAGCTTGAATACCCACAGCTAAGCCTTCCATCCTCACTTTTCCACCCTCCACTTGTAAACCGGCCATCATCATCTTTCTCTAGCATCATATCCACAAGGGAACTAGCACTTCTTGACATGGAACCCGTACCCACCATCATCACTGTAAATGTCTTAAATTGACGAGTAGGCAAATAAGAAATACTTGGGACAGCTTGCAAAGTCTTCTTAGTGTTGTTTATTCTCACTCATTTAGCAAAAGTTCCAGCTTGAACAACCAAAGACCTTACACAACTGCTGCATACCATTTAAACGACCAACCAAGAAGATAGGGTTTCCGGCGGCAGTTTTCGACAACCACACCCGCAACAATGCAGCTTCCAATAGAACCAAATAGAGTGGCAGTAACCTTCGAGCAACTCCGGTGAGCTTCATCAGCAGTGGTAAGAACGGCGGTCCCGACGGCCAGAGGCTCCAGCAGCGGTGGTGAGATTCGGTGGCAGTGACGTAAATATCGTCTCCGTCCTCTCGTCGCACTCCTCCACCGTCAGTCTCCTTCTTTTCACGCACTCTCTCTCCTTGGCTCCACCATAGATGGCGGTGACTTTGGTTTGTGGTGAGGACGACGATGGCGACCTCAGCAGTGGTAGCGGCGGCAAGATGTGACGACAGTGGTGGCTTCTCCCCTGCGCGCGCTCTGCTCCTCCCTTGCATGGTTCTGGTTTGCGCTTCTCTTCCTCTAATGGCGACACATGACGGCGCGGATGCAGCTGCGGCGGTGACAGCTTCAGCCGCGACGAGGACCGGCGGAACAGCCCACCAGCTCCGGCGTGTCTTCCCTCTCTTCCTCTCTCTCTTTCTCTCTCGGATCTCACTTTCTCTTCTTCTTCCCCGATTCCCCCTTATTCTCTTTTTTCCCTTCCTTTCTTTTTCCCCTTTTGTTTCCTTTCTTTCCCTTAAAGACCGTAGGTTTAGGGATTTAGGGTAATAGATTTAGGAATTAGGGTTTTGTGTATAAAATTTGGGGGTTTTGGATTAATTTGAAATCTAATTAAATCTCTAAAACTACTCTAAAATATTATTTATTATATCAAAATACTAATTGATTTGAAATCAAATACTCTAATTAAAATTATAAGATAATATAATTAATTTTTCTTTATTTATAAAAGTATTAGTATTAAATCCCAAAATCTCAATTATTTAAACCAAACCATATAAAATTCTTATTATTTTATATTTGCTAAACTTTATTATTTAAATATAGAAAATAATTCGATAATTATAAAATCAAATAAAATCTTAAATTACTTTAAACTTAATTAATCAAAATTTTCTTTAATTATCTTTAATAAAATAATTTTTGAGATTAAAGTACTTAATGAATAAATAAATCAAAATTAGTACTTAATAAGATTTTCTGAAATTTCTAGGTCTTATATGATTTGAGAACCCTTAGTGGCAAATTTGATACCCATTAACGCTAACCTACTACTAAGTCAATTAGTAGCTAGGTTGGGACTTGTGGGTTGATGTTGATCAAACCTATTTGACGTACTTCAAGCATGGAAATAGGCTTTTGATGTACTTCAAGCATAGAAGTAGACTTGATGGGTTGGTCCCTCATAATTGTCAATACATGGTTTGTAGACAAGAATGGTGATCTCAATTCTCATGTCTTAGCCAAGAGTTCTTATCTTTTTCTTTATTAGTTAATTGTCATTTACTTTCTTATTATTTACTTTTCTTGTCAAATCATCAAATCAATCCCCTATTTGCTCCTTTATAGCCAATAATTGATCATTTTATTGCAATTTCTTGTGAGACGACCCGATGTTTAAATACTCCCAGTCACTTTTTATTGGGGTTTGTACTTGCGACAAACAAATTAAACTTTGATGGAGAATTATTAGTTGGTTTGGGACTATACTTACAACGAAATTTTTTTTTCTATTGATAAAATTCTAGACCGACAATAATTCTTACATCACCTTCCAACCACCAAATCTTAACAAAATTTTACCAAAGCACAAAATCACTCAAAATCAAATCTCAAATTCTAGACCGACAATAATTTATCAATCACACGTTAAGAACACATTTAATTATTAAAAATTATCAAACCTACCTTCGTACGACAACTTGCAAACTAAAACACCAAGAAAACTTTTTGAACGAAAAATCGAAAAAGAAAATGTCAAAATCGCCTACTCCACCTCTAAGACTCATCTGGCCGAACCTTGCATGGAGGGACAATAGCTCCACGTGTTGCTTCTCCCGATAAAAAGTGGTACCGTTGTGAAAAGGACGAAGATACAAACTTTAATCGGAGTAGATTTTTTTATCGAAATTATGAAGCTCAAGAAATCAGAGCTTGAAAGTTTATGGTACTATGGAATCTTTCTCTCTCACTCATGGTCTCTCTCTTTTTTCTTTTGGTTCAGTGATTAACGAGGGAAGGAGAGATTAGTTAAATGAATGACGGTGGTGAGGTGTTATAAAGGAGGCATGTGTCACTATAAAACTGTTGGGTTAGTGATTCAAGTTATAATGATCTTAAATGGATAATTACGAAAGTTAGATGTATTAAAATACATATAATAATATATATGAGGATAAATATATATAAATTACTAATATAAATGACATTAATAACATGATGATTATAAGAAATAAAGATATATGATGAAATATTAGCAACTCTAAATCCATCAAAGAGTATTAATATTTACTCATACTAGTAGATTTTGAACTTAAAATATTAATTACCCAAATTAAATTATAAAATATTCATCATTAATAGATTACAAAAATTATAGTTTCAATTATATAAAATATCTTATTATAGCAAAATTATATAGTAATCTTAATTAATCCAAACTCAAATGGTAATAATTATAAAAGTCAATTTAATTTTACCTATTAAAATAATTTTTAATAAATAGTTTAAACTAATAGAATAAATCATAATTAGTTTAAACTTTAATAATCATAAAAATTAATATAGTTACTTTTAAGTTTTAATAAAATAGTCATCTAAAGATAATAAGTTCATATTAATAAAATAAATCGTAAATAATCTATAATAAAAACTTCGAAAATACAAATTGTTACAACCATAGTTTTATGGTCACGAATTTTTTTACCTATGTTCATGATTTCTATGGTCACAGTTACAGTGTTTAATTAAATTCTGACACTTTAGCCCATATTTTTTTATGGTGACCATAGGTTACTGTTACTCTATGGTCCCGGTTTTAGTATGACCATCGCTTATCTATGATCACTCTATTTTAAAACCGTGACTATAGCCTACTCCATAATTGTCAGAACCAAACCGATAATCGAACTGATAAGGTTATTGGGTTACTGAGTCACTAGTTCAACCGGTGGGTCACTGGTCAAACCAGTTAACTCGGTATAATTAAATAATTATATAAAATTTAATTATTTTTTTATTATTTTTATTATTATATTATTATAGGTGAAAAGTCACATAAAATTGTTTTTTTTATGAAGTTGATATTTAAGAATCGTCAGATGATTTGACTAGTTTAACTAAATATCATCTAGCTATTTTTAACTATCAACTTCATATGAAAACAAAAAATAAAATAATATATTAAAAAAATAATATTAATAAATATCATATAATCATGAAAAGAAAAAATAAATTGTGATTAATTAAATTTTTTGTTTATCTTTTTAACTTGTATATATTTAATAAAATTTATAGTCAAATAAAATGTAATTGATTTAAAAATGAGAGACTTTGAAATTAAAATAAATTGAATATAAGTGAAAAGAAAGAATACTATATGTATTATAATTTGTATATTAATTAATGAGAATTACTCCAGCTTGGTGGCAAAAGCATGCTTAATTACGGTGGAGTTGCAGATTGCTGGTCCAGTGTACATTCACCTTCAACGTTGACCGAGCGGCTCGAACCGGTTTTCACCGGTTCACATCGAGTTTGACCAGTTCATACCGGTTCTCTACCTTAAACGGTCGCAAGCTTGGACCGGACCGGTATTGGGTTCGGTTTACCGGTTTTTTGGTTGAACCGGCCGGTCTGGTCCGGTTCTGACAACTATGGCCTACTCTATCGTCATCCCTGTTTTAAACCGTGACCATAGCCTAATCTATGGCTACGGTTTTAGCATGACCATAGCTTATCTATGGTCACCCTATTTTAAAACCATGACCATAGCTTACTTTATGGTTTCTCTTTTGTAAAACTATGACCGTAATCTATCTGTGGTCACGGTTTTAGCATGACCATAGCTTATCTATGGTCACTCTATTTTAAAATCGTGATCATACCTTATTCTATAGTTATCCTTTTGTAAAACTGTGACCATAGCCTTAACTATGACCACGATTTTAGCGTGACCTATGGTCACCCTTTTGTAAAACCGTGACTATAACCTTATCTATGGTCACGATTTTAGCGTGACCATAGCTTATCCATTGTCACCCTTTTGTAAAACCGTGACCATAGGCTAATCTATGGTCACGATTTTAGCATGACAATAGCTTATCTATGGTCACCGTAATTTAAAACTGTGACCATAGCTTACTCTATGGTCACCCTTTTGTAAAACCGTGAACATAGTATAACAACCCGAGTTTTTGAAAATTAAATAATGAGTTATTTATGATTTATTGTATTTATTGATAATTTTATTTAAAGAAAATTATTTTTCTAAATGAAATTAAATTAAATTTTATGATACTTTGAGTTTAAAATCAATTAGAATTTATAAAATTTTTTAAATAATTGAATATTTTTTATATTGGGGATTTAAAGTTTTAGTAATTGAAAATAATGAGAGTTTTATATAATTTAAATTGAATAATTAAAATTTTTGATTAATTTTCTGAACTAAAAGAAAATTTATTTATTTATCTCTAATTTTAAATTAGAATACTTAATTAAAAATAAATTGTAAGTTGAAAAATAAATAGTATTCTTAAAGTTAATTATATTGGATTAAATTTTGTTTTAAATTAATACTTTATCCAAACTCTAATTCCCAAATCAAAACCCTAATTTTACCTAACTCTAACTCACCACCACTCATCCCTTTAACCCTAACCCCCTTACCTTTTCACTCTACTCTCTAACCCTAACACACAAAATACACACACACTTTTCAAAAACAGAAACAAAGAGGAAGATGTGATGTGAATGGAAGAAAGAAAGGGAAAAGAGAAGAGGGAAAAACTTATCGGGAAAGAGGGAAGAGAGATAGCACGAAGAGCAAAGGAGAGAGAGGATGGAGACCAGTGGAGAGAGATAGAAGAGTTGCGTTCTGCACTGTCCA
>NC_029772.3:50399959-50432999 GCF_000817695.3 Arachis duranensis | reverse complement strand
AATTCGAATCCTCAAGTCCCAGTCTTTCCTTGGAAAAGGTTAGAGTTATTGGATCTCGAATCAATTCTTGAAGAATTCCAATTTTCAATCAACAATGAGTTTGATAACTCAAGAGTCACCAATTAATCAACCAAAGCCAAAAGGAAAAATATCTAAATTAAATTAAAAGTATTCATGTAAATAAAGCAATCAAACTACGTCTAAATATAAATTCAGGTCATAACATGGTAAGGTTCATAAGCCAATTGGGCAACATAAATCAAATACAAATAAAAGTATTAGAGTAAATAAAAGTAGAAAATAAATATTGAAGGAATATAGAACCTTGAATGAAGATGAATTGAACTAAACTAATAGAAATCCTAAAATCCTAAATCCTAAGAGAGAGGAGAGAACCTCTCTCTCTCTAAAAACTACATCTAATCCTAAAATCGTGAATTATGAGAGCATAATGAGTCTCTGCAAGTTTCCTGACTTTAATCTGTATTTCTGGGCCGAAAACTGGGTTGAAATGCGGCCCAGAATCTCTGCCAGCGACTTTTGTAATTCTGCAGATCGCGCACGTCACGCGATCGCATCATCCATGCGGACGCGTCATTCGCGTTTTTCCCAGCCACGCGTTCGCGTTGTCCACGCTTCCACGTCACTTATGCTTTTCCAATCCGCGCAGTCGCGTGAGCCATGCGGCTGCGTCACTGCGAATTCCTTTCTTCCGCGCGGTCGCGTAGCTGACGCGTACGCGTCACTTCTCGCTGGTCATCTCTTCAATTTCTTGTGTTCCTTCCATTTTTGCAAGCTTCCTTCCCAATCTCTCACTCATTCATGCCCTATAAAGCCTGAAACACTTAACACACAGATCAAGGCATCGAATGGTAATAAGAGAGGATTAAGATTAGCTAAATTAAGACCAAAGAAGCATGTTTTCAATCATGTAATAATTTTAGGAAGGAAATATAAATGCATGCTAATTATATGAATAAGTGGGCAAAGACCATGATAAAACCACACAATTAAGCACATTGTAAACCATAAAATAGTGGTTTATCAGCCGCCGTCCATGGAGAGCCATCACCGTTCATCACTGTCCAGTCACTATTGCCGCTGCCGGAGGAGAAACCTGCAAAGAGATAACGCAATAGTGGAAAGAGGGAGGTGCGGTGGTTGATGTTGGTGCTGTTGCATGCGAGAAAGAAGGGCCAGTACGCTATCTCAAAGCCGCTGCGTCACCACCGGAGCTTCCTGCCGCCATTCTACCCGTGGAATGTCATCATCGGAGCTGCAGCTGCTCTATTCTTTGGGTTCTTCTCTAAGTACAGCATGTTGTCTTACTTCGAAACTCTTATACACCATCACTGTAGCAATTATATTTTATTAAGTTTTATTAAGTTTTAGTGCAAAATTCACATTTTGGATGCTACTTTGAGTTTTTGTGTTTTTCTTATGATTTCAGGTGATTTTTGGCAAAATTGGCAAGTTTTGGCAAAGTCTGATTCAGCGGCAAAGAAAGAATAGCAGATGCTGTCAAATCCTCACCTCCATGCATTCTAACGAGTATATCTTGAGTTACAGAGGTCCAATCGACACGCTCTTAACGACGTTGGAAAGCTAATTTTTAGAGCTTTTCAGAAATATATAATAGTATATACTTTTCATTGGAAATGTTTGCCCAAACTAGGCGTTGAATGCCCAACTTACTCCCAAGACTGGAGTTCAACGCCCAACTCAAAGAGGAGCAAGCCCAGCATTGAACGCCCAAGACTAGAGTTCAACACCACCCATGGAGCAAGGAAACAGCACGCTCACCCCCTAATGGGCGTTCAACGCCCAGAAGCCCAAGTTGTACGCCAGGCATACGAAGCACATGACCAAAGTGGGCCCAAAGTGGATTTTAGCACTTCTTAACTTATTTTATTTTCTTTTTGTAATTTTTAATTAAGAACAATATCTTTTAGGTTTAGTCTTAGAATTTTTACTATAAATAAGGGACTTCCTTCCTCCTGATGATCATGCCTCCCAGGAGGGGAGAAGTACAGACACATTACATTACACCTTCTTATCTGTTTTCTTTATAAAGTATGAGCAACTAAACCTCCTAAGTTAAGGATAGGAGCTCTGCTCATTCCCATGGATTAATATTATTACTTTTTTACTCTAATATATGTTTAGTTCCTTTTTATGATGTATTGTCGTTCTTCATCTTTATGGATCTGGGATGAAACGAGAGTATGACCCCCTTATTCTACATGAGCTCTTACGAAGCCTTAGCCGGATAGTATGGAGCAACAGGTTAAGAATACATCACAGGTTCCAACAAGTTATTTGGGCTAATTGGGATACGTGACATGAAATCTCGTTAGTCATGGGTAATTGAGGTCTCTATGGCGTTATGGCTAGAATAATGAGCATCATTCTCCAATCCGAAAGATCTGACCTTGTCTGTGGCATTTTGAGTAGGATCACCAGAGATTGAATTGCGTGAGCTTCACCCTCATTCATATTGAATGACCATTAGCACCGGCGTTTGATGTGGATCAGAGGAGATTAAAGACCACTAGCCTCGGCTTTAATCACTTATAGCCTTGCCATTAAATGAATCACTCATTGTTAAAGTAGTTAATAAGAAGTATTAATCCGAAAGAACAAGCATCTCCAAGGTCTTAACTGATTTTCCATCATTGTTTCTACACCAATTCGGTATTACTTTCTTTATTATTCTGTTTTATGCGCGGACAACAACTACTACATGTTCTATTCGCATGACTAAGTAAAATATAAATTACTTATAAAATATACATATAATTTTTCATTACTCATAAATTACTAGAATTATAGTTTTAATTATGTAAAATATTTTATAATAAAATAATTTCTAAAAATAAGGAATTCCAATTCATAAAATAAATTATAACTTATTCATATTTAGATTTTAAAAAATGTGGGTCGTTACAATGTAGATTAGGGAGCAGATTGTGATGATAGAAAACCTGTAACCGAATATGTGTCTACTTAGGAACTAATTTGATATCATGGAACAGCAATCAACAACATGCTATGAGCAGGTCAAGTATGAAAACTGAGTTTCGAGCTCTAGCAGCTACCTAGGCAAATTTCTTGTATCCCAAAGTGTTTGATTACTTGCAACCAATCCCATCTTGCATAGTAAGTCAAAAAACTTAGAACTAGACTTTCATTTTGTAAGGGGCAAGTCACTACTCAAAAGTTATTTGTCACCAACATTCCAGTACAAGACCAGGTAGCAAATATCTTTACCAAAACTTTATCTATCAGTTTGTTCTAAAAATTTTGTAGCAAATCTAGAGTGGTTCCAAGACCCTCTCTCAGTTTGATGGGAGTGTGAAGGATAGTGATAACTTGAACATTAAAAAACAAGAATAGCAAGTTCAAAATTCTGTTACAATTGCTATACGAGTGATTGAATTCTTAGTTCATCTCTAGGTAGTTATTCTATTATGCTAAGTTGCTATATATAAAATCCTTATATCCCAATTCAGATCAAGTGTAATTCACCCATTCCAAGTATTCAATACAAGATTATATTCATTTCTCTCTCAAATATCTAGATTTGATTCATTCTTTTCTTGCAATCATATTTTTCTTATACCATATTCATCAACTCCTTTGAAAACTTTAACAGTTTTTTATAAAATAAATTGTTGTATCATAAGCTTTTCGAAAAAAATTTTGATAAAATGTTATTTAAGTTGCATATGAAAAATATATGAAAAATTAGTAAGTTAAAAAAAAGATTAGTCTATGAACCACTTTAATTTAAACTAAACTAAGCCGCTTAGCAAAATTCAGAAATTAAATTAAGTCACTTAACAAAATTTAATGACTAAATTGAGTCATCTGCAATAAAGGCATATTAATAACACGTAGAGAAATCATGTTATGACAAAAAAAAATTATATTCTGTCACGTAATACTACCATTTATATCAGCATGCTATGTGTCATTAATAGCTACATCAGCATTCTATTATATTTGGTTGAACCAAATTTCGATATGCGGTACTGATAGTCCATGTCAGCATCTCATATTAGTACGTGTTTATAAAAAATAATTGAAGAACTAACATGAGTCATAAATGTAACTTTTAGAAACTAAATTAAATAAATTAAATTTTTAGAGACTAATTTTAAAATACAAGTATAATTTCAGTGAACAATTTGAGTAATAATTTTGTCTTTCAAATTGAATTTTCGCTTTTGAGCTGAATCACATCCCAGGGAATAGGGATTACACTCCTAAAATAATGGTAATTGAAATATTGAGTAGCAAAATTGACCATTCGCGAATTTAGCACAACAAAATAACAATAGAATCTTGTAAGAACTAATAGCCGATTAACCGTGTTCATAGGAGTCACTGTCGGGGAAAAAGATGCAAATAACGTGTGTCCCTATTCAATACACACATTCATATCCGCTATATATATATCCTCGAAACCTAGCACCCGAAAATCCCATTCTTGTAAGTTTCACAACAGAAAAATCTCAAAAGCGGAAATACACAACAAACGCAGAAGTCAAAAACAACAGAAAAACTCAGAGATTCATCACAAGTAGCGCTTCAGCTTCATACATGGGCTTTCCAACCAACGGCGCCGGAGCTAACAAGCCCCTCAAGTTCCTCCTGTACGGTAAAACGGGCTGGATAGGGGGCCTGCTGGGGGACCTCTGCCGGGCCCAGGGGATAGACTTCTCCTACGGGTCGGGACGACTGGAAAACAGGGCTTCCCTTGAGGCGGACATAGCGGCGGCGAAGCCCACGCACGTGTTGAACGCGGCGGGTGTGACGGGACGGCCCAACGTGGACTGGTGTGAATCACACAAGGTGGAGACTATACGGGCCAACGTGGTCGGAACCCTGACGCTTGCTGACGTGTGCCGCGAGAATGGTTTGTTGTTGGTTAATTTTGCCACGGGATGCATCTTTGAATATGATAAGGATCATCCTCTTGGATCTGGTATTGGATTCAAGGAAGAGGATACTCCTAATTTCATTGGATCCTTCTACTCCAAGACCAAGGCCATGGTATATATACCTATCTTTTCTCTCTTAACTTTTGGCAACTTTTTTTATAGAAGAGATCTGTTCATAACTTGGTAAGTTCTAATGTCATCTTAGCTTTTGTAATTGAGAAATGTTAGGGTGCCAATACCTTTTATTGATACTAGCCAAACAACACCTTATTTTTATATTATTAGGATTAGAGTTTAGAATTTAAAATTTAGTACTTAAAGATTTAATTTAAAGTGTTAGTAAAAAGTGATATATTTTGTTGGTGTCGTTTCGACACTTGATTAGAAATTTAAGTTGAGAATCACTTGTACAGTCACATGTTTTAGTTGGTGTCGTTTCGAGCAATGGCACACATGTTATGTTTGTTTTATCATCTTGTTATGTATGTATATGTGGACCCTCCGCAGTAATAGCTACTTGGCTAGTGTTTTGGAACAAAGTGGTGTTTGTTGTGTTGTGTTTCAAACTTCAATCCAACAGTGTCTAAATCTAACTCATCAAACTAAGTAGGTGTATTTGCACAATTGCCCAAGAAAAAGAAAATGTTATGGTTGTCAAATTACCACTTAACCAATGTTTTATTCATAGATGTAGCTCAGTTTGCAAGAAAACACAAGAAAGAAGGGCAAAAAGTGTAAATGGAAAAAGCAATTGCCTATATAACTTAGGATAATGCTAATTTGACAGCCACGACATTTCTATTATGAAACATTGGTTTAGGCTAGTATACTTATTTACCCTGTTTCACCTTGTATGTTGCAGGTAGAAGATCTGCTGAGAAACTATGATAATGTATGTACCTTGCGAGTTAGGATGCCTATCTCCTCTGATTTATCAAACCCACGGAACTTCATCACGAAGATAACTCGGTATGACAAGGTTGTGGACATTCCGAATTCGATGACCATACTGGACGAACTACTCCCCATCTCCATAGAGATGGCAAAGAGGAACCTCACCGGAATATGGAACTTCACAAACCCGGGTGTGGTGAGCCACAACGAAGTCCTACAGATGTACAAAGACTACATTGACCCCAACTTCTCATGGAAGAACTTCGACCTCGAGGAACAGGCCAAGGTCATCGTTGCACCTAGAAGCAACAATGAGCTTGATACAACTAAGTTGAAGAATATGTTCCCGGAACTCTTGTCTATTAAGGAGTCCCTTGTCAAGTATGTCTTCCAGCCAAATCGAAAGGTCAATGCTTGATTAAGCATGCATCAATAGGTATGAACATGAGTTGACATTTCATTTTGGTAAGCAAATGCAGGAAAATAAGAGAACCAAAGTAACTCTGAGAAAAGGGTTCCCATTTTTTGGCATTAGTATTGATTGCAGTTTGTGTGGATGCTGTGTAGATGTATGGCCTTCTACTCCTTCCATTTGCTTGGTGCATATATTTTTATGTTGTATTCTATTTTGTATTAATAGTACTATATATACTCATTATTTAATGGGAGTTGTTTACAAACACTGAATTAGATTTTGAGCTTCGAGCTCATTGTGATTGTAATGACTCAGAATGAATAGTGATCCAATTGGATTCAATAGTAAATTTTTGGTTCATTCAAACGCTATAAATGGATGTTTGGAAGACACTAGTGTAGTGTCTTTACTATAGCTGCAATAGATCTTTAATGGTCAAAATTTGATTGAGTCAATAATACAGAGAAACAGCTTTCATCATGAGTTATTATAGGGATAAGAAAAGTGATTAGCCATATAAGAAAGCTTAAGGTAATTAACTTTGTGCAACCCCATAACAAGTAGCAAGCAGTTAATCACCGACACTTTTTGGGAAGGAAAATGTTTGGTAATCAAATAAAAGTTAGCCAAAAAAAACCAAAACTTTCCATATTTGACATTATTTATTATTCGATGAGTGACATTTATTAATTAAATCAGTAACATTTGAATATAACACCCTCACGCGCATGAATTCATGTATGGCATTAATAATGATAACAGGAGGTGCATTACCATTTTTAAGTTGTATCAATTTCATTAATAGTAATAACGATATAGATATTATATAATAATATTTAATTGTAACATTTTATTCTTGATCCTTTTAATTTTGTTTTCTATCAAACAAAATAATATTTAATATTTATTTCATAATTTTCTTTCATATTCAAATTTTATTTTTTATTTATAACATTCTATATAAAAATGATGGGTTGTATAACGAAATTAATTTAATATTTTTGGCATAGTTTTATAATTTTATACCTATAATTATATATTTATTATATTTAATATTATACAATTTTAAAATACATATTATTATTATTATATATGTAATTAACAATAGTTTGAATATAGTATTTTGAATAGTTTAAATAATGTATATTTATTATTTATTATTTTACCATGAGAATCATCACGAGTGGTCACATAAAATTATTCTATAATATACAAATTTATTCTATAAAATAAGAAATTCAAGTTTAATATAACATCCTAAAATATTGATTCATAACATCCTAAAGAATAATCACTAAAATCATCTAAAAAACTTCAATTGTTAGCACAATATATATCACTAACACTTACTTCAATCATTGCTTTTTCTTTAGCCCTTTTGGCATCGATGGCTCAATTTTTATCTTTTCAAATTTATTTAAAGATCTTTAACTTCTAAAAATATCTTTAATATAACATCTATAATTTTTTATAAATAACATACACATTTTATTATATATAACATCTATAATATCATATATATATAATACATAATTTTTTAAATATATTAAATATTTATAATTTCATACATATAAAAATTCACATTAATTTGAACTTTTAATTCAATCATCAATTATTATTAATGCAATATACAATTATATTGTCAATTTAAACTTTTATTTTTTTATTTATTCTGGCGTTGTTAGCATTATTAGCGCTCATAAACCATCTTCTGTATTATAATTTCATTAAAATTCATTTATCAATAATTCATATATAATTTGAAAAAAATAAATAAATATTTACAATTTTTTTCACTTGTCTTTTATGACATATTTTTATTAGATATTTAATTCTTTTAATCAAATTGTAATTCTTGCTTATATCAATATATCTAAAAGTGTTCTATTAATACCATACATTAACAAATCATAACATAACTTTTTTTTTTTTTGAGAATGGATTTTTTTAGTAGAGATTTTAGTTTATTTTATTTAAAATAAACAAATATATTTATAGTATTAATATTTTTTAATATAATTATTTTTATATAATTAAGATAATATACAAATTTTTTAATATTATATTCACTTTTTCATGAATATATATTATGTAAAATGATAATGTGCAAATCGAGATTTAAACATATCTTTTGTTTGTATTTTAAAATATTTTATTATAGAGGGAGAATTATACCCACGTAAATTCTTAATTTTCTTTAGAGTTTCATTTTGGTACGAGAAGATAGAGCAATTAAAACATATACCGTACACTCAAATATTCTCAAATAAAAAATATTTGGCTGCTGGTCAAAATATAATTGTAGAAAAGAAAATTAATGATAATTAGTTGACCTCAAACGAATAAGTGTTGCGGCATGTAAAGTCGCATGCCCCAAACAGAAAATTTGGGAAGTGAATTCACCAACATTATCGCTTTGATTGGATTTTCTAAAAAATATGATTTTCATCGAATAATTTGAGCAAGTAATCTCGCAAACTCCAGGTTGCAAGAAGACAATAAACACGCATGTGACCATCTCGAAAATGCGTCTATTAGGACCATTAAATATCTAAAGGATCTACATAGTGGATGAATTAATTCACATATATCTCCTTAAATTCTTTCTAAAAATTCAAAGGACTCAAATTTAATCTTTACTTATGATAACCTTACAATTAACTTTCTATGAGAACATGTAGTACAGCAGAATTTACTAAATTGAAGAATTCTCTGGCTCTTTAGTAAATATTCATGGAAGTTTTTAAATTCTTCACATCATAGTTGTTCTAAGATGTCCTAATCAATCATGCTAAATTATGAATTTATTTGGACTAATAAATTTTTAGTTTACAATATCATGTGATTCAATTGCACTGATTTTAGTATAGTATAATCTAGAAGAAAGTGATGGTAACTTTTTAATATAATATTTTTATTTAAAGTTGTGATATATAAGTACTCATAATTTTTCTCATTCGTTATTTCAATATGATTTTTCTCATGGTATTAACGCATTCTTCTTTTGATAAGAGATAAGTAAAATATATATTACTTTTGAAAATAGTATGCAAACTTGCACTATTCACAAGGCAAATATTTTCATTATATGTTCTTGTCATTTTCTTCAAAGACAAACAACAACAACAACAACAACAACAACAATAATATAAATAAAGGTGTATGTGCAGTAAAATTATATTCCTGAATAATTAAAACTTGACACATTTAGTGATTTTAAAATTTTTAAACATAAACATTAATATTTTATTAAATATTATTTATATATCATACTTAAAATTTAAATACATAAAAAATAAAACTTAACAATAAATTTTTTACATTATTTTATGACATAAGTACTTGACGAAATCAAATATTAAATTTTTCTATCATTGATTAAATGGTTAATATTTCTTTTAGAATCCTCAAAGAAATCAAATACTTTATAATGAGTGCGGTAATTTTCAATATCTTTGGAAAATAAAATTTGTCTCCTTTTCTTTGTCATCTTTTTTCAAGGATACTTGATAAAAGATCAACTAAGTGCCTTGAGTACGACAGGTATGTGACCAATGGCCCTTTCCATCGCAACATAAATATTTATCTTCTGTTGATTTATTTTACTTATTAATTCTTTCTTTATTCCACTTCTAGTAAGATCCTTTCTTGTTATCAAAACGTTGCCATTTACTCTTTTTAGGGTTATGATTTGCAGCATTCACTTCAAAAAATGGAGCGGCGCCAGCTGGGCGCCCTTCATGATTTTTTAAGAGCAATTCATTGTTTCGCTCAATAACAAGAAGACAAGAAATTAGATTATAATATTTTTAAATTCTTTTTCTCAATACTGCTGTTGCTGTATAAGCATATTCAAGGCATGAAAGGTCGAGAAAATTTTTTTTAATATGTCATTATCAATTATCTTTTTCTCACATAGTTTCATTGGTGAGGTAATTTGGAATATTGCTGAATTCCTATAGATGCAAATACATCCATTCATATAGAGTTTGAGAAAGTATCACTGTCTTTTGATGATTATACCTTTTTTCAAGGTTCTTTCAAAGATCTGCATGATCTTTTAATGTGAGATATTCATTTTTCAATCATTCGTTAAGATGACGATGAAGGAAGATCATAGTTTTGCCTTTATCCTTTTGAGATACTTTGTTTTCAGTCTTAATGGTATCTTTAAGATCCATTGAATCAAAATAAATTTTGACATCTAATATTTATGATAAGTAATTATTTTCAAATATATTAAGAGCATTAAATTTAAGATGAGAGAGTTTTAACATAATAAAAATTTATTATATGTATCTTTCTGAAATTTGATTAAAGTGTTGTATTAATAACGTGATGTAAAATAATTAAATAGAAAAGAGAAAATAAATATAAAATAGAAAAGTATAAATATAAAATTCTAGTATTAATATTTTCTAATATAGTTATTTATATATAATTGAAATAATACACAAATTTTTTAATATTATATTCACTCTTTCATGAATATATATTATGTAAGCAAAAATGTCTCATGTTATGTTGCTCTATTTATACACAAGTTTTTATTTTATTTTATGTCTCATGTTATGCTGTTCTGTTTAAAAAATTTTGCACTTTTACCATTCAAAGTTTGAACCGTCCAAATAATTTTGATTGAAAAAATTAGTTATAGATGTTTAATTGATGGACATTCACATTGCAACAATATTAAGACAGTTCTTTTTAACTTTTGCATGTTAACCTGGTCTTTACTGTTTGAATGTATAATGATATATGTAATTAAAAATACGAAATCCTCCTCCATTCTCTCAAAATTGAGGATGAGTTGCTGAGTTTCCTTAATTAAAGTAAAATTTCTAGTTATGTGTCCCAGTATAAACGATAGTTGTTTTGGATGCCTAAATTTTATGTACTGGCTTTAATTCTTAGACAGTGTATATAATAGGATGTTTTTTTATTTCCTATTTTCTTAAAGGTAAACTCAGATGCATTTAAAAATTGAGAAATATTAAAATAGTATTAGAATTTATTATTTTTCGTAATTATTTTTAGTTATTAACCAAATTTCTTTAGTTTAATAATTTAACAACATATTTTAGTCCATATTTTTAAATATTAATAGCTAATTATTGACAAAAAATAAAAAAAAATTGATAATATCCTCTAGCATTTCTCTTAAAAGTTACATATTAGTTCTTGATAAATAAATATTCGAAGATTTATATTAATCTAAAAAAATAAAATATAAATTCCTAGTACTGATAATTTTTATTTAATTTTAATTTTAAAATAAACTTTATCAAAAAGATTTTAGAAAAAATTTTAACTTTTGGAGATAAATAATTTATTAGACTGTTATAGTTGTATTAAAAAAAATAAATAGTAAACAAATTGTTTATTGAACACATAAAAATAAGAATAATAATTACAAATTAGTATTTATTATAAACTTAATATTTTTTATTTTCCCTTTTTTACAATTTTTTTCATTTTCTATGTTTTTTTCTCCAGTAGCCTTTTTCTTTATTTTTGGTTTCAAGATATAAAATTATAACAATGTCGAACAATTAAAAAGGTATAAAACGTGATATAGGCTAAATGAAAGTCCAAAAAATAGTGCCAAAAATGTCGAAAAGTCAATTAAAAAACATCTTGTTAATTAATAATAATTATTCCTGGTTAAAATAATATTCGTCATTACCAAAAATAATATCTTGGCCAGAGTGTTGCAAAAGGCCGCAACAACAATGCAATGTGATGAATGATGATTAAGGTAGATAAAACTGTGAGTTGACTTTTTGAAATGAATGAGTAGATACTTGTACTTCATACTTTCGTTACACTTCTACTATTTGAATACGGTAGAGTTGTTTTCGCATAGAATTGCGAGAAAAAGTTGCAAAGTCGTTGGAATCGTGGTTCTATCGCCGATTCACGTTTTGGGAAGAAAGTGGCCAGAGCTTGATTTCGTTGTCCAATGCAGAACCCAACCCAAATCCAAGGCACAATCTGTTAAGAAGAAGATGATGGAACTATATGTTTTCTTTCATTTTCACCTCTCTCAGTCTCTTTGCTTTTGAAGTCTAAAACCTAGGGGCTGATTAATTTAAACGAAAAATAGAACAAAGTTAAAAACGCTATTTTCAGTTTTTTCCATTTTAACTTTTGAAAATATTTTCAAACAAAAATATGGTGTTTCTGGTTTTGAGACAAAGGTTCGAATTTCTCTTATTCATTTTTATAAGTTGTTTTATACTACATTTATCCAATGTATTTTATAAAAAAAATGTTTACATCAATAAATTTTAATATTATTTAATTGATTTATTTAGTTTTTTCCAAAGACTGTATCTAGGTGATTGGCAGTAAGAAATTCGAATTTCGAAATACACCATTTCAGTCATTTTAATACTTCTAAAAGATAAAAATAGAAGAGACTAAGAGTACTTTTTATTTGTATTTTTTAATATATTTTTTTATTTTTTTATTTTAAAAATTGAAAATGATTTTTATTTTTAAAAAATAAAAATAAAAAATAAAAATAAAATTATTTTCACAAATCAATCCGTCTCTTACTTTGTTTATTTCTCTCTTTTTTTTTTATCACTATGATAGTTGTTGTTCTATTAACAGAGGGTAAGAACATATTTAAAAATACGTTTATTGTTTTGAATAAAGAGAATAGGTGAATTAAATGATACAGATATAAGTTATAGATCGTGTTTTTAACTGACGTGTATAAAATGGAGTTACAAGAGTGACAAAAGGTGAGAAAATCATGAGCCTGTCAAAGGTAAAGAGTGATAAGTAATAATAGTATATAAATTTCTAATTAAGGTATGCCGTTACCGTTTAATACTTTTACTTTGAATGTAAAATGCGAGAAATTAATAAATAATTAGTTAATAAATTAATTATTATTTAAAAAAATTAAAAACTTATATTTTATAATTTAATGAGATAAAGTTAATTAAAAAAAATTTTTGACATTAATTTTAAAGAATTTAACTAAAAATTTAATCGAACAGACCAAATCAGTCAAATCAGACCTAAACCAGTCCCAAAGACTCAATCCAACCTGCTTATGCGATGAGCTTCAGCTCATTTTCGTTCCTATGCATGTGAAGAACGCAGAAACACAAGAGGAAAGAAGATAGTAAGTTTCAAACCCTAACCCTTCACTAAATCTTATATAATTTTCAATTCGAAGTTCCGATCGCGCACCATTTGCGGCTACGCATTTGCAGCGACGAATTCTATAAAGCCTGGTATTTAATTAAGTAAGGAAGCCACATTTTTAGTTTCTATTTTCTCTTCTCCAATTCAAAAATTTCATGGTTTTAGGTGTTGAGATTTTTGTTTAATTCGATATTTTAGGATCAAATTGACTTGAGGAATTAGTGGAGTCTTTACTTAATTGAGGCACATACAAGGTAAGGATCTTCAACCCTAATGAATCTCTTAGTTAATTGTATTTTTGGTATTGAGTGTGTATGTATGGATGCAATGATATGAAATAGGTGATGTATATTTGGTTTTAGAGCCTAATTGAGGAGATGAAAACTTAATTGGGAACTTTGGAGGCTGACTTTTGGTGGTGGAATTTGTGAACTTACTTAGTGGGTTGTTCTTGGGTTATACGAGAAAATCGGTCAAGGCATGATTTTGGTTTCTCGTATTTAATATATAATGTCTAGTAAAAACTTAGGTTAGACGACCTAGGATAAGTTGAATTATGAATTTTGAAGCTTGATTGTTAGTTATAGTTGATAAAGTATGATGAATTGATGAGGTATGATAGATTGAATAATTGTGATATGAATGTGGTTAGTTTAGTGAGACTAGTTCATAGATGATGATGTTGATGGTGATATGTAATAACATTGAATGTTGATGATTGTATTGAGTATGATTGCAAAATGTTGTGAATGAAACTATTCAAAATTGAGATATGATTGGATATGAAGAATGCGAAGCTGTGTGATTGTGATATAGTATGCTTTAGTACAGGATATGGTTGTGTGAATATGGTTAATGAGTTATGTTTTGTAAAAATAGAGGTTTAGAAGATTTTGTAAAAATCTTATTTTTGGCCAAACTTTGGCGAGTCATAACTTAGCTTCCGGACCCCCAAATTTTTTCAAACTTATTTCATATGAAAATTGGGTCTGTGAAGTTTATGCCGTGTGAAGAACGGATGAAAAATATTTTAAAACGAGAAAGTTATACACATCAGAAGTTTGGTGTATAAAACTAAAATTCTGCAGCACTTAGCATTTTTATCCATTATGCAGAACTTGCGTACGCAACCACCTGCACGCGACGCGACGACAAACCCTTTCGGGTTTGGCATCTCGTGTACGCGAGCAGTGGTTTTGAGCGGTTGCGTACGCGACCACCTGCACGCGACGCGACCAGCCCTTTCGGGTTGGGCATCTCGCGTATGCGAGCAGAGTGCTGGCATACGCGAGCAAGGTAAAACAAGCCCTCGCGTACGCGAGCAAAGTGCATGCGTACGCGACGCCCCTATTTTCAGCAAAGTGAATTTTGTGTTTTAAAACTTAATTTTGAACCTCTAAACCTCTATTTTTACTCTTTAAGATACTAAACCTTAGTTGTAAGTATAGTGAAAAGGTTATGCTATGGAGAAGTAGTTAACTTGGGATTAAAGAAAGATTTTGAAAATATAATTTGTGGTTGGAGAAGATGGTACTTGAGTTGATAAGATGATGAAAGAAAATTTGAGGCCATTAACAGAATAAGGCAATAATGAGAATAATGAAATATGATTAATTATTAAATGATTACGATTTATTGAGGAGGTGCCATAATGTTGCGAGTATGCCCGAGATGCATATATGAACTACTGAATGAATAAATGATGAAACATGATTATGATTGAATATGATTGAGACATTCGTTGACCCCATGTACGTAAGATGTGACCAGGCACTTTAACTCCCCGGGTTTTCACATGGGCATGCATATATATAATTTGAGTTTGGGGTGTTGTCTTCTCCATGTCAGCTTGGGATTCTTTCCATGGATATTATTGAGGTTGGGGTGGTATTTCCCCCATGTCAGCTTGGGATTCTTCCCATGGTTAATTTTTGAGCTTGGGGATGCACGTATAGAGGGATTGTCCACGGTTAGTTACTAGAAAATGTCGGGCTGGTTATGTAACCGACATTTCATATCAACAGCCATAGGACAGGCATACATCATATGCATATGCTTGTTTTGTTTGATTGTGCATTAATTGGGTTTACTTTTGTGAATTACCTTGTTTAATTGCCATATTTGCTATCTACAGTACTTGTATTCTACCTGTGTTTGCCATTGTCTGCTTGTTTGTCTGTGTGGTTTCACCAATATTGGAGGATTGGAGGAAAGGCGGAGGATTAGAGAATTTTAGTACGGTTTTGGTTAAGTTTAGAACCTTAGAGGACCACCTAGTTTATGGTTTCTGTTTAGTTCTTTAAGGTTTATAATCTAAGTATCGGAGTTCTATGATTGCCTCTGGCTTTCTCGGGACCTTATATCTTATGTATGCGGTACCTTTACCATGCTGAGAACCCCTGGTTCTCATTCCATACGGATATTTGTGTTTTTCAAATGCAGGTTGAGCGGCACCTTGCTAGGCGTCTGGAGTTCTCTACAGCGAAGTGAGCTTTTGGGATTTTACTTTTGTTTTATTTTGTTATATCTATATGTATAGACTCTCCTTATGTATATATGTTTTACTTTTGCACCTCAAAGAGGTTTGTTGAGAACTAGGATTATTTTTATGTATTTTGGGTTATGAATTTCTATATATGTGTATATAAATATTTTTCAGCCAGCCTTAGCTTCACAAACTGAGTTAGTAGCTTGTTATTTTGTACTTTTGACCTTCTATATATGTACCTTAACTTTCTTCATACGCAAGTAATCCTTATTCCTAAGCGTTGCGCTTTTAATTTTACAATTTTGTTTTATCTATCCTTCAAGACTCCTCGTATATTATATTCTTTTTAGTATTATATGTAAATATATTTTATTTTAGAGGTTGTAATACCATACCACTTCTGTTTTACGACTTAAGCATGAAATTCTGTGTGGTAGGGTGTTACATATGACAGTAGTTAATGGAATTGTAATCGGTTAAATGTAAGGGTGGCAATGGGTAGGGTATAGAAGGGTTTGGAGCCAACTCTATCCCTACTCGCGAGTTGAGATTTTTATATTAACTCAAGCCTATCTTACCCGCGGGTTGAGAATATCCAAACCTTAACCCGACCCATTCTTAACCCGCAGGTACTTGATCCTACTCGTGGGTTACAAAAAAGATGCAACATTGTTATATAACTTGATGATAATTTAAAATAGAACTGACTTTATGTAAAAAAAATGTTAAATTATCAATTAATTATCTTCTTTTAGTGATTAAAATCTT
Source organism: Arachis duranensis (assembly GCF_000817695.3). Lineage (NCBI taxonomy): Eukaryota > Viridiplantae > Streptophyta > Magnoliopsida > Fabales > Fabaceae > Arachis > Arachis duranensis. Next base: position 50,416,324 of record NC_029772.3, on the reverse strand, counting down.
TTACATTTAGTGAGATTGGTTCAACATCCACTTGAAATATACTTTTATATAAGTATATAACATATACATATATAGAGTGTGGATTAGTCGAGTAGGCTTGAGACTCAACCCGCACCCTATCCGATCCGCACGAGAATCCTACTTGCTGCGGATCGAGTTGCCAACCCTATCGGATAGGATGGGATCGAGTTGAATACTCGCAAGTAGGGTGCATATTGTCACTCCTAGTTAAATGTATGGAAAATTATGTTAAAAATATTATATTTTTTTAAGCAGAAATATAGATATAGTGGCACAATGCAAATGACGAAATAAGTTGAAAATAAACATTTGAAATTTACGTATATGACACCGTTTTGTAGAGAGATTTTATTTCCTCATCTAATTGCTTTTTAGTTGTTTTATTATTTATGTCCGTAATTATTTATAAAATTTATTATTAAATTAAATTTTATTTATTGTTAATTATATTTGTTTTGCATCAAATAAAATAAAAAATATTGCGCAGATTTAGTTCCTATATATTGTATTATATATTACATACAATATAAATAATTATTTACCATGTATTTATATATAAGTATATATGTTATTTCACACAATTTTTTAACAAAATACTTATTACAAAAATAATCAAATTTGATATATATAGAAGAATAATGAATCTTGCCATAATTAGATGATTAAATATTTTCACAAGAACCAAATATATATTTTATATGAAATTTGAATCTTTTAAATTTTGAATTTTCTTTTTAAAGGATAAAATGTGATTTCTAATCATTTTTCATCTTTTGAATGGTTTCTCTTTTATATTTTTTTTGTTCCACTTATAAAATAAATAGTAAAAAATCATACTTTATCATCTAAAGTGAAATTTAAAATTTAGAGGATTCAAATCCTTTTACATGAATTTAAGCTGACAGATTATAATTCTATTTGAAGTTAAATTTTAAACAAAATTAGGTAGAAATATAATCTTATTAATATATGATTATAGTTTAGGAGTTGGATAAATAAAAGGGTAATTTACATAAATAAATTATTTGAGAAATGGTAACTCTTTAATACGAGTTATTTTTATTATGTTTACAGTAAATCATTATTTTAATTCTAAAATTTTTTTAATAAAATAGTTACATTTTATTTTATTTATTTATATAATTTTTATTTTATCACTTTTTTTTCTATATTTTTAAGTATAATAATACAAGAAAAACAAAGCAGCAAATGTTAACTCATTTTATGCTTATGCCCCATGTCTACTAATTCATTCTTTTATAGCTTATCCTTCGTAAAGAATGTTATTATTCTTCAAACTTAACTTTGGAGTACCTTTTTCATTAAAATAAAAAGAATGAAAACTAATCATGGGGATGTAACTTGAGGCTAATTTTTTTAGAAATGAAAAAAATTATGTGTAATTCAGTATCATGATTAATTGGTGTATTTTTTATATATATATTTTAATTTTTTTTATTTTAAATCATAAATCGAACTCTCATATTTAAAAAATTTGAGAATTAAATTTTACAGTACACAAATCGAAGGGTCTAATTTGTGGTAAAATAATTCTTTTTTGTTGTAGTGTAAATCAGAAAATCCAATTAGCATGTTTAAAAAATTTTCCAACACTAAAATACAAATTTAAGGGCAGATTTATATATTTAAAAAATCTTAAAATAAAAAAATTTAACCTTTAGATTTGCGTGTTTAAAAAAATTTGAAAGCCATATTGTATCTACAAAAAAATATATCAATTTTTTACGTTATTAGAAAACACCATTGGAGCTACAACACTAAAATTAAAAAACGGTAACTTGATAACCATATTCTGCTTAATCACTATAAAAAGTTAAGACCTATATTTTGAATAACAAACATACAATCAATAATAACTACAAAAATAATTTATATTCTCTTTATACAACTTTAATCTGTACCGTAAATGTATCAAAGAATAAGAGGGAGAACAAAGTTGTAATGATGCTAGGAAAAATGGATATTTTGAGGGAAAATAAAGATGGAAGAAGAAGTTCAAGAAAAAAAAGTAGTGATGGAACTTGAAGGTTTTACCGGCCTTGAGAAAGAGAGGTTTAAATCAAGGTTCTCTTTAAAATTAAAAATATGAAACAGAGCAAACAAGAGATTTTTCAGTTTTATTCTACATGAGATAAATGAAGAGAGGGTAAAGAGAACAATACCAGTAAGTATTCTGATTCAACCTCAAAATGCGATGAGATCTACGTCCAATTTCTATCACGACAATGATAAAATTTTACTATATCCAATTTAATATTACAATCACCAATGCTAAAACCAAAACAAGGACAAAAACGAACAAACCAAATCGGTTATTCGCTTAGACAAATGAAGCACTCCATCGTGCTTCACAAACCGATTCTCAGACAAAACAAACTCTCCAAAACAGAACAAACAAAGACTCAATCAAACTGAAATTGTGTAGTATTTGCTTCCTAGATTAAGACTTATCATTCATAGGCATTTTCAAAATATTCTCTCAAATGTTCACCTTAGGTTTCTCCAAATCTAGTTCTTCTTCCTATATCCAAAAACTAAGCTAACGCTAGTCGTTACAACCGATTATTTTGTATTGAAAACATAATACTTTCCTTTCTTTGTGTAGCTGCAATTCTTTCCTTAAAAGCTGATACTTTTCTTTCTTCTAGTAGCATCACATCTCCTTCATAATAACTTCAAATCTTGCTATTAATGGATGATTCTTTTCAAATCAAATAAGCATTAATGTCATTTTCAAATCTAAAGACATTATAGCACGAATAATTAAATCATAATTATTTAATTATTCAATTTAAATTAATATTTGTCATCACAATAAATTGTAAAATCTTTTTTAAACTCAATAATTTCTCTTTTAATGACAAACATTTTAAAATAGAGAGTTTTTAACGAAACTTAACAAGAGTAAAAAAATTTTCCTTTCATATGTAGAATAACCTCCCTCTGAAATTAGAAATTAATGCTCTCCTGAATTTGTGCTACAGAGCCTTTGAGCTGAAATATCATAGTACAACAAAAACACAAGCAACAACTAACAATAATAGTTATATGTTATGATGATCAAGAGATTGCAGTACTCTCCTTTTTGTCATCAAGGGAACAAAAGAAGAATCCGTAAGAACTTGTTAGAAAACTAAAGCAAATTATTTGGTTATATAGTCATCTAAAATATGTTTTTAAAACAGAAAAGAACAGCAAATTAATGAGTAAGGTCACTAAGTATCAGAACTGGCTGAGTGCTCGTCTTCCTCAGTATCCTCATCATCAGAGAAATAGTATTTAGAGACAAGATCATCGATATACTGCTTTAGAATATCAATTCGACCCTTAGTCATCATTAGGTTAGATTCAACAATGTGGTTTAAATGTAGTAGTAGTGAAAATGAGGACATTTACATATCAAAAAGAAAAGGAAAGATATGACATGAAAGAAGTGAAGGGATATGATATAAAAAAGAAAATATATGACTTATAAGAGATAAAACTATTTTAATGAGATATGATGATATGAACATAATAGGAAAGATTTTGAGAAAGAAAAGTTAAAAAAATTCATAACAAAATTAAAAACCCCGAAACAAATTTTGTAGATGCAATAATCAACAAGACACAATACAGATGATTTAGACCATAAGCCCGATCTTTTTTCAGAGGATAATAGGTCAGTACCATCATTTGAAAAAAAAAAATCTCCCATCGATCTATAAGACAAAACTAGAGAAACAATGTTAGACTAGAAATCAATTTAAATCAGAGAAACAAATAATTCCTAGAGCAGTTCTAAGCTTGCAAAACCTCTCTTCAACTAATGGTTTAGTAAAAATATTAGCTAGTTGATCTTCAGACCTAACAAATTAAATATCAATATTTCCATTGTGGACATGTTCTCTAATAGAGTGATATTTAACTTCAATGTGTTTTGTTCTAAAGTGCAAAAATAGAATTTTATAAATGTTAATGGCACCTATGTTGTCACACATCAAAAGAATATTAGATAAATTCAACTTGTAGTCAACTATTTGAGTTTTTAATCAAAGAAGTTGACAACTACATAGAGAGACAGCGTACTCAGCTTCAATAGTGGATAGCACCACTGTCCATTGTTTCTTGCTGGTCCATACATTCAAGGCATTTTTAATAGTGCAATAAATACTATTTGTGTTTTTCCTATCTACTCGATCAACTGCAAAATCAGCATCTGAATGTCCAATTAAATTAAAAATTCATATTTGAAATACCATAACCCATAATTTGTAGTGCCTATGATGCAGCAAATGATTCTCTTCACTGCACTCATGTGAAACTCTTTGGGTTAGGATTGAAATCTCGAACGCAGCCCTACACTAAATATTATACTGGGTCTTGAGAATGTTAGGTACATAAGTGAGCCTATCATTCTTCGATATCTTGTCTCATCAACATCTTTTTCATTCTCATCTTTATCCAGCATTGTAGAGGGATGCATATAGGTGCTCATCGGCTTAGCAAGTTCTATTCCAAACTTGTTTACCAACTCTTTAACATATTTTCTTGATAAACAAAGATTTTATCCTTCATTTGTTTGATTTTTAGTCCAAGAAAGAAGATTAGTTCACCCATGAGGTTCATATCAAATTCACTTATCATTAAGCTTGCAAATTCTGTACAAAAAAAATTCATTAGTAGATCCAAAAATTATATATCAACATATACTTGGACTAAAATAAAATTATCATTTGAATTTTTTATAAATAGAATAGCGTCTGTTGTACTCCTTGAAAAATTATTTTGAAGTAAAAAGGAACTTTCTTATATCAAGTTCTAGGAGCTTATCTCAATTCATAAAAAGTCTTAACTAGTTTGAAAACATGATTAGAAAATATTTCATTTTCAAAATCAGGGAGTTTTTTAATATAGACTTCTCTATCTATAATTCTATTTAAAAAGACACATTTTACATTTATTTGAAATAATTTGAATTCGTAATGTGTGGCATAGCCAAGTAGCAATCTAATATCCTCCATTCTGGCCACCGGAGCAAACAATTCATCAAAATCAAAATTTTTTTCTTTTTGGTCAAATCTCTGAACTACAAGCCGAGTTTTGTTTCTAGCTGTTGTTCCCTTTTTTCTTAACTTGTTTCTAAAAATCCATCTAGTTTCAGTCACTTTCTTTTTAATTGGTCTAGGCATCAACATTCATACTTGATTTTTTTTCAAATTATAAGAGCTCTTCTTTCATTGTTTTCACCTAAAATGGATCATCAAGAGCCTCTTTGATATTGTTAGCTCAATAGTTGAGATAAAGGCTAAGTTGCTTGAATTATAATTTTTTAATATTGATTTTATAATTTTTTTCTTTGATGAATCTCTAATAAAGAATTCATGAAGATAGTTCAAATAAGATCTCCATTCTTTGAGTTTAATTTGAGTGCTAGTTGTTTCAGAATCGGTAGCTTCAATATTGCTTTTTGCTGTAGGGGTTTCAGCAGGCGCAACAAGAAATAAAATAGAATTGTCTCCTGCATAATGCTCTTGAGTAGCTTCTGGAACAAAGACGTGTTCTGGACTGGTAGTGACTTATATAGCTTCAATACTTGGAATATCTTTACAATTATCTTTAAGATTACTAGAAGAAACATTAGTATTAGAAAAGATGATGTGCATATTCTCCTTAACAGTTATAGTGGTTTTGTTATAAATCCTATAAGCCTTGCTAAAAGTGGAGTAACCAACAACAAATATTCCTTCGTATGATTTTGAATCAAATTTTTTTAGATTTTTTTTATGTTTAAAACAAAATATTTTGTTCCAAAAATATGAAAATAGTGCAAAGTAGGAGGAGTTATTTTTTATAGCTCATAAAGAACTTTTTTTTAAGAATTTTCTAATGATAGTTCAGTTCAAAAGGTTAGCTTTAGCCCATAAAAATTTGAGAATTTCATTCTCATATAGCATGGCTCTAGCCATCTTTTAGAGACTCTTATTTCTCCTTTTCATAACTCTATTTTGTTTAGGAGTTTTTGGGTAATAGAAATTGTGTAAAATTTTATTTTGATTAAAAAAGTTTTCAGACAAATGGTTTTTAAATTCTCTTTTATGGTTACTTCTAATAGAAATAATTTTACAATATTTTTCATTTTGAACTCTTATGCTATTTTTTTTAAAACAAGAAAAGCATCATTCTTATGAGCAATAAAAAATTCAACCATACTTTATGTAGTCATCCACAATAACTAAGTCATAGGATTTTTTTATCCAAGTTTTGAGTTCTAATAGGACTAAAACGATCAATATGCAAAAGTTTTAAAACCTTTTTAGTTGAGACATTTTTCTTAACTTTTAAAGATAATTTTGTTTGTTTATCCATTTGGCACGCATCACAGATAATGTCTTTGTCAAACTTGATATTAAGAAGACCTCTAACTAAATTTTTTTTATTAATTTTAAAATTTGAAACATGTTAGCATGTCCCAATATTTTATGCCAAATCCAATTTTAAGAATCAAAAGAAGAAAAATATTTTACATTTTAATTTTATTAAATCATTTAGAGTGAGACCATACACATTGTCATACTTTTTGGCTATAAATAAGATAGATTCATTTTCTTAATTAATAACTTTGCATTCAAAGCAATTGAAAAGAAACTAAGTAGCCAAAATCACATATTTGACTAATGCTAATTAATTTATTTTTTAAATCATCAACTAAAAAAATATTGTCTATAAAAGTAGAAAAATCTTTATCAACTTTTTTGATGGCAATTATTTTATCTTTGTAATCATTACTAAAAGTAACAAAACCATCATCATAGTCATTAAAGTTGATGAAAAATATAAAGTTCTCTGTCATGTGGTATGAGCATTTGTTGTCCATGAACCACATGTCTTTCTTTATTTAGGATGCTAAGCAAATTTGCATAAGCTTTAAGAAGATTTAAGTATCCAAATTAATTTGGATCCTTTAATATGAATTTTTCTTGGCTATTAGAGGTCACGTGGTCTAGTACAATAATGTAAACTTTGTCTCCTTACTTCTTTAAAGAAATAAAACATTACTTATGAGTATGTCTATGTTTATTACATGTATAGCAAAAATTTTTTTGCTGAATTTGTAAAATTGCATGAAAATTTTCTATTTTGATTATTTGAAGTAGAAGTTTCATGGAAATGATTTTTCAAAATAACGGTGCTTCCTTCTTTGTATCCTAAACCAGTTTTTTGTAAAATGGGTCTTTGAACGGCTAAGATTTTATTCAGTTATTAAAACTTTGAACAAATTTTGATAAATCATGACTTTATGATTTTATGCAATTTTTCATTTTAGCATTAGCCTTAACAAGATTAGATGTAGATTTTTCTTTTAAACTCTAATTTCAGTTTTAAAATCATTAATTTCTCTTTTCAAGATACCATTTTTGTTTTTTAAATTCACAACAGATATGTTATTATAAGCATTCAGTGACGGACCCAGAAAAATTTAAGAGTGGGGACAAAAATATATCTTAAAATAAATTTCGTTGAACATTGTTAATTATATTAAAAATATAATAGAGATATAAAATTTAAAAAAAGTTAGTGAACACTTTTATTCTTAAAATACTATTTATTATATGTAATTTATAAAAAAATATGTTTTTATTCCTAAAATTTAAAATTAAAATATTTTAATTAAATTATAAATAATTTTTCATCATACCAAATTTTATTTCTATATATTTTTATATACATTTAATAATAAAAGACTGAATCAATTGGCATGTTAGCACCTATTAATACACTAGCATTTATAATTTGAAACTATAATTGTATATAAATACCATAAAAAAATAAACATATATATGAAAAATATGTTTATATCAAATAATAAAAACTTAATTTACAATTATTTTTCTTTATTTCTTTTTGAAATAATTAATTTTTTATATATTAGAAAGTTTATTTTTTATAATATTTATGACATAAGATACTTTTTAATCTAAAATAGTTATTACAAGCAAGATTATTTAGAAAATAAAATTAAAAAATATTATATCATTTTAAAATAAAGGATATTAACTAATAGATAAATACTATTTTTTTTATCTCAACTAATTTTTTAAGACAAAAAAATACTGATAATTTTACTTATATTAAAAAAACAAAGATTTAATTTGATAATTAACGAGTTGATTGAATTTAAAAAATTATATTATTACTTTTTATTAATTTTTTTATTGAGTTAATTTATTTATTTATTTTTAATTTTGATATTAAATTAAATTTAATAAAATAAATATTATTAAGTTATTGTACGTTAAATTTAATAAAAAGATTATTTTTAACATGAATCTCAAAATAAAATTTTATAATTTTTTGTGGAATAAAAATAAATTACATTAAAACAAATATATTAATTTTTATATATATATTTTTTTCTAAAACCTAGTGGGGACAAGTGCCCCCTCCTCTAATGCCTGGGTCCGTCCCTGTAAGCATCTAATTTTGTTTTCAAAGAAGACATTTCATATCTCAAAGCTTCAATTTCTTTCTTATTCTTGGAGTATTTGGACAAAAGTTTATTAAAGTTATGAGTTAAATCATCAATAATCTTATGCAATTCTTCAGTAGTACAATCATAAAGATTTACCTCATTTTTAGAATCCTTGTCCTTTTTAACACCTTAACTTTTAGCACCTCATGATCATACAAAAAGTTTAGGCATTACTTACCTCTAAACCTTTTTATTTTATACTATATTTATTTAATATTGAACTTTCGCGAATACGAATCGGAATTTTAATAAAAAAAACGAAAGGTCTTTACTTTAAACCTCTTAATCACAAGAATATATATATACTCACATAGCAATATATACATAGACTTATTCTAAGGTTCTCAAATACAAGTCATATCCCTCTAAAAATCAAAGACAATAAATGGCAAGGGAAAGTCTAAGGCTAAACCAACTACAGAAAATACAGATATATATTTACATATAGCTCTGATGTTTAGTCGCGGCTCCACACCAAGAATACCTGAACCTGTTGCTGAAAGAAAAATCTATAGAGGGTAAAAACATCATCCTCGCATGTTCTCAGTAAGAAAGTGAATGACATAAAAATACAGAATAAACTACAAATAGTTAATTCACGTTCCAAAACAGTCATCTCTATTGAACCCTTAAAGTTTTTCCTCTGTCTTACTTAAAACCGTTTAAATCCCTTTCTTTAAATTACTTTACTTAAATAAAATCTCAGACACATTAATAGTTCATCAGCCACAAATACCATTCCTTAATTCGTTACTAAGTTCGCAACATCAACAAAATATCCAATTAAGCACACAAGCAAGTCATCAAGGCAAACAACACAATCACGGAAAAATTAAATAAACAACCACAATCAAATGCAAATATACAAACAATATGATGCATATCTGTCCTAAGCAGGCGATGAGCTCACGCGTCGGTTGTCTACTTGCAACCCGACATTACTCGGGGCGAACCCCGAATATGGTTTCTTTACCGTGTCAATCAGGCACAATTATCATCATGGGTATGTCAGTTAGGATATCTTGACATCACGGTAGAAACAGTCTATCAGTTAGGCAAACATTTTCGCATTAGCAATCTCAGGCTATCAGTTAGGCAGGCCCCTTTCGCATTAACAATTTGGCACACGGCCCATTCACATTCCATATGCTATCAGTTAGGCAGACATTCCCGCATTAGTAACCTTAGGCTATCAGTTAGGACGAAACTTCCGCATTAACACTTTGGCACAAAGGTGCATTCAAACATACACTATTCAATTATCCTTTCATTCCTCGTTTCTCATTCATTTTCTTTTTGTCATACCTCCGCATCACCAAATAAATACACCTACCTCCGCATAACCTTGTTACCAAACATATCTCCGCATCACCAAATAATCAATCACTCTCGCCTCCACATCACCTCATAGGTATACTTCCAATATTAGCATTAAAACATTTAATCTCCAAATACCTAAACTTCTTTAATAGTTAATCGAACTCAGTTCCCAACTTAAAACAAAATCTTTTCTCAATAGATTGAACTTAAAACATTATAATTTTCTTAATAAATCGTACTGAAAATAAGAGTCTTTTCTTAATAAATCAAAATCAATTAATACAACTCTTAAATCAAGTTTATTTTTAAATAATGCTTTAAACAAGTTTCGGAATTTTATAAAATTTTTTACAACACTTCCTCTAAAATTCAGGCTTTGCTACCCTTCTAGAGTCCCTATCAAACCATCCTCAATTTTCAAAAATCCTTCTTGATAATTTAAATAAATCAAGTTCAATATTATAAATTCATTTTCAATTCTCAAATATCACTTTTCATTTTAATAAAATTCAGCTCCTTTTCGGTTCTTTTGCTATTGAATCAAACCAATAATTACTAATACATCAAACCAATATTTTTTCAAACTCTTTTCAACGGTTTCAAACCCAAGTCACTCCTTAGTATAAATTTATAACTCAAACTTTGAATACAAAACTCTTTTCTCAATATAAGTAAATATGCAACCAGATCTTTTTCAGTTTTTAAAACAAAAATACTTTTTTCGTTTGTTTTTACAAAAATACGGATAGAATCCCTCCTCAAAACTCGACTTTACCACCCTTACGGGTTCCCTCACTTTCATAACTTATTGACAGTTTACCAGCCTTCCATCAGCATTTTTCGAACACAAGGTACTCAATAATGACATATGATTCCAATTCTAGTAAAATCATTTATATAGTAACACCAAAATCAATTACCATTCACTTTCACAACTAAAATCTCAATCACAATCACAGCCAATCATTCACAGCAAAAAATTCCAAACTCAGTAACATTATAATTACTAACATATTTGTAATTATTTACTATATTTTTGGGCATTTTTAAATTGAAAACATTCAATTTTAAAATAAAACTCTCTACTTTCGTACGGAATCAAAATCAATAAAAATTTCAGAAATTTTTTTTGAAAACGTCAGAAATTGTCTGTACTACCTAAAATTTCAATTAGTCGAATTTAAGAGAAACGGGAACTATGTCACTGTCAGCTTTCACCAAACAAAAGTAAGCCAACGTATAACGTATAAAAAAAAGAAAATACGAACACTTTTATCAGATTAGACTTTTTATTGAAGTTATAGATCTCGAGAAATCAAGCTCAAAAGTTCGGAGGTGCTATGATTTCTCTCATTCTCTCCCACGGTCTCCTTCTCTCCGTTTTTTTTTTCTTTGTTTTGGGTTCGGTTAGAATGAAATGAAGTTGGTTAAGGGCTGATGATGGTGTTTTATTTGTGGTATTATAGCATGGTGAGATGTCATGATTAATAAATGAAAGTGGCATGTGTAACGATTATATATGTGTATATATGCATGCAAGTCACATTTCATTTCTTTCTTTTTGAATAATAATAATAATAATAATAATAATAATAATTTTTTTATTTTTTTTTAAATATCTTATTATAATAAAAATTATTTAAAAATTTTAATAAATTTTAAACTTAAAGTATCATAAAATTTAATTTAATTATTTTAAAAAAAATAATTTTCTTTAAATTAAATTATTAACAAATATAATAAATCATAAATCATTCATTATTTAATTTTCAAAAATTTAAAGTTTTACATTTTTAGGCATAAGACATATATCTTTATCATAATCTGATGTATCATTTTTTAAATCTTTTTAAGAAGCCATTACACTTTTTTTCTTTTCTTTCTTTTTTTTTTCCTTTTTGTTTCAGTGTTGGGCATTTAGATTTAAAGTTTCTAATTCTTTGCAGTAGTGACAGTTTTCTTTTTTTCTTCTTGTCATCCTTAGACAAAGAACCTATTTTCTTTTTTTTTATGTCTTTATATCTCATCATTTTTCTCAACCTTCTTGTAAAGAATACTATTTCATCATCAATGAAAAATTCCTTATCTGATTTAGTTTCAACCTTCAATTTTAGAGCTAACTTTTTTTTCTTATTTTTTTGTCTTCAAATAAGTGGTTTCATATGTTAGAAACTTTTCTCTTAACTCATCATAAGTGATTAGGTTAAGATTATGTTTTTCTTGTACTGTAGTAGCTTTTGTTTTTCACTTCTTTGTGAAACTTCTTAGAATCTTTTTAACTAGCTCCTTTTCAATGAAAGATTTTCTTAGTGCATCAAGTCCATTATCATGATTGAAAATCTTTTGAATATTTCATCTATAGACTCTTCTCTATGATGAAAAATAGCTCATAGTCTTTCATTAGCATATCGGTTCTTGTTTCTCTCATTTGATTTGTTCCTTCATGAGTGACTTGAAGTTTCTGTCATATTTTCTTAATAGATTTGTATCTAGAGACTTTTCTGTACTCTTCAAAGCTTATGGAACAGTGCATCATATTTGCTGTCTTGGTATTTGATTCCACTTTTTCCTTTTCTTCTTCGGTCCATTCTCCATCTTCTTTTGAAATGACTTGTCTTTCATGTGTTAGCTTAGATAAAATCTTAGGTCCATTCATAATGATCTTCTACAGATTATAATCTGTTACTTGAATAAATATCCTCATTCTCTCTTTTCAGTAGGAATATTGAGTTCCATTGAAATAAGGCGGACGATGGTAGGATTGACCTTTGGTCAGGTTGAAAGGATCTTGATTGGTCGCCATGGATCTTTTCTCTAAACTGTTAAACTTTTCTCCTAAAGCTTAAGCTCTGATACCAATTGAAGGTTTTACCATCCTTGAGAAAGGGGAGTTTGAATCAAGGCAATCTTTAAAATTAAAAGCGTGAAACAGAGCAAGTAGGAGACTTTTCGATTTCAGTTTTCTGCAACTACAGGAGATAAACGAAGAGAGAGTAGAGAGAATAACATCAGCAAGTATCCTAGTTCAATCTCAAAGTGCGATGAAGTCTACATCCAGTCTCCATCACAACAATGACAGAATTTTACTATATCCAATTTAATATTACAATCACTAATGCCACGATCAAAACAAAGACAAAAATGAACAAACTAAACTAGTTATTCGCCTAGACAAATGAAGCACTTCACCGTGCTTTACAAATCAATTCCCAGTTAAAATGAATTTTCCAAAATAGAACAAACAAAGATTCAAACAAACTAAAATTGTGTAGTATTTTCTTCCTAAATTAAGACTTTTCACTCATAGACTTCTTTAAAATATTCTCTCAAATGATTATATGCATTTTTTAGTAATAAAAAGACTCAAAAAACTGAATATCAAATACAAACCAAAGTAAATAAGAAAGACACCTAATAATGCAGCCTTTGATTTTTGAATTGTTCTCCTTAGATTTTCCCAAATTTGATTCTTCTTCTTATATCCAAAACTAAGTTAATGCTAGTTGTTGCATTAGATTATTTTGCATTGAAGACACAATATTTTTCTTTCTTTGTATAACTTCAATTCTTTTTTTAAAGGGTGATACTTTTCTTTCTTCTAACAGCATCACATCTCTTCGTAATAACTTCAAATCTTGTTATTAATGGATAATTCTTTTCAAATCAAATATACATTAATATCATTATTAAATTAGAAGACTTTATAGCACAAACAATTAAATCATAATTATTTAATTGTTCAATTTAAGCTAATGTTTGTGATCACAATAAATTGTTAGAATCTTTTTCGGGTTCAATAATAAAATGATTAAATAAAACCTTTTTTTCTTTCGAAAACTTTAAACTCTCTTTGTTTTTTTCGTTTGTACTGAATCTCTCTTTTTTTATTTTTATTATTAAATATTATGAATTATTAATTATGAAAGTCATTTTATTTTGTCAATTTTTTTTATATATTTTTATACCTTTTCTTTTATAATTTACATGTCATATTTAATGTCGTCTTACTCTTTTATTAATTATGATTTTGCAATAATCTTTTGAGTTAAAGTAAAACCTATGAGTTCACTATCTTGATGCTGATAATTTGATGGAGCCACAACTCTTATCTCCCTTTTGAGACACTTGGTATTTGCTAGCTTTGCCAACATATGTCTACACATGTAGATGTTTTATCACTTTTTACACTAGAATAGCTCCCATAAATAATAGAGTAAATATTATTTTTGGTCCTTGACTATTTGTTCGAAATACAAAATATCACTCTATCATTTGAAAATTTTTAATTAACCTATTCAAGTAATTAGTCTAAGCACCCTATAACAGATTGCCAAATTGTATCTTGCCGACATGCTAGTTAGTTATAAATGCCACATTGATTGCATAAAAATGATTTTCAAAAACAAAAATTAACAAGTCCCTCTAAAAAAACTCTCTCTTTTCCAACTTAATGTATCTCTCTCTACCTTCCTTCTTCGTACTCATCTCCACCACCTCCCTTCCCTTCATCTCCTCGGCCTTTATTACTACCACTACCATGTTCAATATTCTCCTTTATTTCAGGGCCTTCTTTTGCTTTAACAATAAAAAAAATTTCTACTATGTGTGGATGGATTTTGTTATATTTATATAATATGTTTGTGCGATTTTTGTATCTTTGTTTCTCCAAAAAGAGAAGATAAGATAAAAGATTTTGAGAGTGTGATAATGTTAGGTTTGTTTTATTGTTGGGTAGTGAATATGTGGAGAGGTTATGTTACTGTTACTCGCACTTTAGCTTTTTTCTACTCTAAGCCAAATAAATTATATACTCATTATATTTAATATAAAAAACAAAAATATATTATTTTTGGATATGTTTTGTGATAGGTGGTTCCATTTGTATAAGATGAAAACTCTAAAGATGTGAAAATGCATATGAAATTAATACAAAAATTAATATAGTATTCAATATTTATTTTTTAATAAATTGATAACGGGTGGTGATAAATTGACTACTTTTGCGGTTCTTGAGATGGTGGAGAGGAGTGCCAGTAAAGAAGGTGGAAAGGAGAGGGGAAAAGAGGCACATAAGTTAGAGAAAAGAACAGATTTTTTTAAGGGGTTTATTATTTTCTATGTTTAAGAATCATTTTTACATGACATGCATATTTGATATTTTAGCAAGCCTGTAACACCCTAACTTTTAAGCACTTCATGATCGTACTAAAAGTTCAGGCGTCACTTACCTTTAAATCTTTATATTTTATATTATCTTTATTTAATATTGAGCCTTCACGAGTACGAACGGAAATTTTGAACAAAAAATTAAAATAAAACTTTATTTTAAATCACTTAACTACAGAAGTATAAATATTCACATAGCTTTATATATAGGCATATTCAAAGATTGTCAAATACAAGTCCCACCCCTCTAAAAATCAAAACAACTAACAGCGAGGGAAAAATAAAATCTATGACTAAACCAAATACAGAAAGTAGGAATATATGTATATGTTAAGCTTCGTACTACGGTCGCGGCCTTCCACCGAAGATTCCTGAACCTATTACTGAACAAAAGAAATTTGTAGGGGGATGAGAACTTCGTCCTTGCAAGTTCTCAGTAGGGACAGAGAATACCGGGAGAGTAAAGAATTAAGTTGCAAATAATCGCTTTTCAACTTTAAAAAATTACCTTTAGAACTCTTTAAAACTCTCTTTAAAGACTTTGATTAGTGGTGGACGAAATTGTGATCCATATTCTTTTGTACTTGTATGAAATCATTATTATGGCACCAGTTGAATTCACAACTCCGTTCAACTAACCAGCAAGTGTACTGGGTCGTCCAAGTAATAAACCTTACGTGAGTAAGGGTCGATCCCACAGAGATTGTTGGTATGAAGCAAGCTATGGTCACCTTGTAAATCTCAGTTAGGCAGATTAAATTGGTTTATGGGTTTTCGAAAATTAATAATAAAAAGAAAATAAAAAGGGATAGAAATACTTATGTAAATCAATAGTGAGAATTTCAGATAGGTGTATGGAGATGCTGTGCTCCTCTTGAAACTCTGCTTCACTACTCACACTTCCTTCAATCCTTCTTACTCCTTTCCATGGCAAGCTATATGTAGGCAATCACCATCATCGGTGGCTACTTTCAATCCTCTCGGGAAAATGATCCTATGCGGCTGTCACTCGAACGGCTAATCGTCTGGAGGCATCACACATGGCTGATGACTACATCCCATCCTCGCAGTGAAAACTAATGCTCACGCACTCTGTCACAGTACGGCTAATCACCGGTTGGTTCCCGCTCCTACTGGAATAGAATCCCTTGATTCTTTTGCGCTTGTCATCACGCCCAGCCTTCAGGAGTTTGAAGCTCGACACAGTCATTCAATACCGGAATCCTACTCGGAATACCACAGACAAGGTTAGACTTTCCGGATTCCCAGGATCCTACTCGGAATACCACAGACAAGGTGAGACTTTCCGGATCCTCATGAATGCC
>NC_029772.3:50396444-50397888 GCF_000817695.3 Arachis duranensis | reverse complement strand
GCTCTATCCTCTTCTTGGTGATGGGCTTATCCTCTTCAATGGAGGTGTCTCCTTCTATGATAACTCCAGCTGAGTAACACAGATGGCAAATATGGTGAGGAAAAGCTAGCCTTGCCATGGTGGATGGCTTTTCGGCTATTTTGTAGAATTCATTGGAGATGACTTCATGAACTTCTACTTCCTCTCCAATCATGATGCTATGAATCATGATGGCCCGATCCACAGTAACTTCAGATCGGTTGCTAGTGGGAATGATGGAGCGTTGAATGAACTCCAACCATCCTCTAGCCACAGGCTTGAGGTCCAGTCTTCTTAGTTGAACTGGCTTGCCTTTGGAGTCTATTCTCCATTGAGCTCCTTCCACACATATGTCCATTAGGACTTGGTCCAACCTTTGATTAAAGTTGACCCTTCTAGTGTAGGGGCGTTCATCTCCTTGCATCATGGGCAAATGAAACGCCAACCTCACATTTTCCGGACTAAAATCTAAGTATTTTCCCCGAACCATTGTGAGATAATTTTTTGGATTCGGGTTCATACTTTGATCATGGTTCCTAGTGATCCATGCATTGGCATAGAACTCTTGAACCATTAAAATTCCGACTTGTTGCATAGGGTTGGTTAGGACTTCCCAACCTCTTCTTCAGATTTCATGTCGGATCTCCGGATACTCATTCTTTTTGAGCTTGAAAGGGACCTCAGGGAACATCATAGAAGTGGTCTTGATGGCTCTTGGAGATGAATCTTTTCATCTCCCATGACTCGGAGGTGGAAGCTTTTGTCTTCCCTTTTCCTTTTCTAGAGGATACTCCGGCCTTAGGTGCCATTGATGGTAATGGAAAAACAAAAAGCTTATGCTTTTACCACACCAAACTTAAAATATTGCTCGTCCTCGAGTAAGAAAGAAAGAAGAGAAGAAGAAGAAGAAGAAAATATGGTAGAGAGGGAGAGATGTAGGTTCGGCTAAGTGGGAGAAGAGGGGTTTGTGTTGTGTGAAAATGAAGGAGAATGGAAGGGTATTTATAAGGAGGGGGAGGGTGTATGTTCGGCCATTTTGGGTGGGAATGGGTGGGAAATTGATTTTGAATTTTTGAAGGTAGGTGGGGTTTATGGGGAAGAGTGGATGGATGTGAGTGGTGAAGGTGTTGGGAAGTGTGACATGGGGAATAGGAGAGTGTGATTAGGATTAGGAGGTAAGGTGGGAATATAGTAGGTGGGGATCCTGTGGAGTCCACAGATCCTGAGGTGATCCTGTGGGATCTACAGGATCCTGAGGTGTCAAGGAATTCCATCCCTGCACCAAATAGGCATGTAAAATGCCTTTGCACACCATTCTGGCGTTTAAACGCCCATTGGTGCACGTTCTGGGCGTTCAACGCCCATGTAAAGCATGTTTCTGGCGTTGAACGCCAGTTTCATGCTTGTTGCTGGCGTTCAGCGCCAG
>NC_029772.3:50396150-50396317 GCF_000817695.3 Arachis duranensis | reverse complement strand
GCGTTGAACGCCGGCCAGATGCATCTTACTGGCGTTGAACGCCAGCCTGTGTGTCCTCCAGGGTGTGAATTTTTTCTTCTGTTGTTTTTGATTCTGTTTTTAATTTTTATGATTTTTTCGTGACTCCACATGATCATGTACCTAATAAAACACAAAATAACAATAAA
>NC_029772.3:50393126-50393888 GCF_000817695.3 Arachis duranensis | reverse complement strand
GTTGGCTTTGTGAAGTCACCAAGCATTCTCCTTGCATTATTATTATTTTCGGCTGCCATCTCCTTCTCTTGTTCGAAAATTTCTGAAAGGTTGTTTCTGGATTGTTGTAATTTAGCTTCTCTTAATTTTCTCTTCAGAGTCCTTTCAGGTTCTGGATCAATTTCAACAAGAGTGCCTTTTTCCCTGTTCCTGCTCATATGAAAGAGAAGAAAACAAGAAAAGAAAGAGGAATCCTCTATGTCACAGTATAGAGATTCCCTTATGTTAGTAGAAGAAGAAAGGGGATAGAAGAATGGAGATGGAGATTCGGATTTTTGGATGAAGAGAGGTGAAGAGAAGTGTTAGTAATTAAATAATTAAATAGAAGAAGAAAAGAGAAGGGAAATTTTGAAAATAATTTTGAAAAGGAGGTTAGTAATTTTCGAAAATTAGAAATAAAATGTAATTAAGATTTAAAACATGAAACAATTAGTCAATTAAAAAGAACTTTTGAAAAAGGGGTGAGATATTTTCGAAATTTAGAGAGGGAAAAGTAGTTAGGTAGTTTTGAAAAAGATAAGAAACAAACAAAAAGTTAGTTAGTTGATTGAAAAAGATTTGAAATCAAATTTGAAAAGATAAGAAGATAGGAGGTTAGATAGGATATTTTGAAATCAAATTTTAAAAAAGATAAAATTTTTGGAAAAGATAAGATAAAAGATAAAAAGATCTAATTTTTAAAATGACTTGACTAACAAGAAACTACAAGATAAGATTCTAGAA
>NC_029772.3:50392222-50392870 GCF_000817695.3 Arachis duranensis | reverse complement strand
ATAAGGAAAAGATATTTTATATATTTTTGAATTTTTAATTATGAGAGAGAAAAACAACAAAAATACTCAATGCATGAAATTTTTAGATCAAAACAATGAATGCATGCAAGAATGCTATGAATGTCAAGATGAACACCAAGAACAATTTGAAGATCATGATGAACATCAAGAACATATTTTTGAAAATTTTTGATGCAAAGAAAACATGCAAGACACCAAACTTAGAAATTTGTAATGCATGGACTCTAACAAACAAAAATGCATATGAAAAACAACAAACAACACAAAACAAGAAATCACCAAGATCAAACAAGAAGACTTGTCAAGAACAACTTGAAGATCATGAAGAACACTATGAATGCATGGAGTTTTCGAAAAAATGCAAGAAAAAATTTTAAAGCATGCAATTGACACCAAACTTAAAAATTAACACAAGACTCAAACAAGAAACACAAAATATTTTTGATTTTTAAGATTTTCTAATTTTTTGTATTTTTATTTTAATTTTTTTGAAAAACATGGTTAGAAAAACGAAAAAGAAAAGAAAAATTTTGAAAAAGATTTTTGAAAAGAAAATTACTTAATATGAGCAACAAGATGAACCGTCAGTTGTCCATACTCGAACAATCCCCGGCAACGGCGCCAAAA
>NC_029772.3:50341413-50391665 GCF_000817695.3 Arachis duranensis | reverse complement strand
AAGTGGTTGTCAATCACGCGCGTTCATTGGTGAGAATGATGATGAGTGTCACGGATCATCACATTCATCAAAGTTAAGTATAACGTATATCTTGGAATAAGAATAAAAGAGAATTGAATAAAAAGTAATAGTGATTGTATTGAAGCTTGAGGTACAACAGAGCTCCACACCCTTAATCTATGGTGTGTAGAAACTCCACTGTTGAAAATACATAAGTAAAAGGTTCAGGCATGACCGAATGGCCAGCCTCCTTGAGTGATCAAGAGACCGAATAATCAAAGGCTAAACAGTCAAGAGATTAAACTGTCAAAAGATGTCTAATATAATAGTAACTTATCCTATTTATACTAGACTAGCTACTAGGGTTTACATGAGTAAGTAATTGATGCATAAATCCACTTCTGGGGCCCACTTGGTGTATGTTTGGGCTGAGCTTGATCTATCCACGAGCTGAGGCTTTTATTGGAGTTGAACGCCAAGTTATAACGTGTTTTGGGCGTTCAACTCCGGGTCATGACGTGTTTCTAGCGTTTAACTCCAGACAACAGCATGTACTTGGCGTTCAACGCCAAGTTACGTCATCAATTTCCGAATAAAGTATGAACTATTATATATTGCTGGAATGCTCTGGATGTCTACTTTCCAACGCCGTTAAGAGTGCGCCATTTGAAGTTCTGTAGCTCCAGAAAATCCATTTTGAGTGAAGGGAGGTCAGATTCCAACAGCATCAGCAGTCCTTTTGTCAGCCCTTTTCAGAGTTTTGCTCAAGTCCCTCAATTTCAGCCAGAAATTACCTGAAATCACAGAAAAACACACAAACTCATAGTAAAGTCCAAAAATGTGAATTTAACATAAAAACTAATGAAAACATCCCTAAACGTAGCTTGAACTTACTAAAAACTACCTAAAAACAATGCCAAAAAGCATATAAATTATCCGCTCATCAATTAGTTCTCAATAAGTTAAATTATTTAAGAAAATTCTAGTCAGCAGTAGCCACCGAAACCCCCAACAAACATACTAAGTAAAGCACATAAAGAGAAACAAACACAACACATACACAATCACAGAAAAGTACAACAAGCAAACATAACCAAAACAAATGCGTAATGATGCGGTATTTTATAACCCACACTACTAACCGGTAAGTGCACCGGGTCGTACCAAGTAATACCTTACGTGAGTAAGGGTCGATCCCATGAGGATTGATGGATCAAGCAGCAATAGCGTTTGATAGGATTAGTTAGGCAAGCAGAAAATGGTTTTGAGATATTCTAAGAGCATTAAACAGTACTTTAAAAATTTTCAGAAAGTCAGCAGCAATGAGTTGGGAATAAAATATTTGAAAAAGCATTTAAGGTTTCAGAGTTATCTAATTTCCGGATTAACTTTTATTACTAATTAATTTAATCATGCAAGATTTAATTTCATGGCAAATTATATGTGACTAGACCCTAATTCCTTAGACCTTCCTAGTCTCCTCTAAAATTCATTAATTGCAAATTCCTTGGTCAATTAATTTCAATTAGAGGGTGATGATTAATCTGTAGTTTATATGCCAAAAGAATCCTAATTATCCAAAAATAGGGGATTATATGTCACATATCCAGTTAAATACAAACAATTAGAAATTCAGTATAATATGTTTTCAAGCTGTTGTTCAAGTAAAGAGCTTTTCCAAGTTTTATAAGAACTCAATTAGAACATGGGTCATACTTCCGTTTCACCCAATGTTCATAAATTAAAGAACGAAAACAATTATTGAAGTATAAATCTAAACATGGATTAGATTAGAAAGATCAAACGAATCAATCTATGAAAATAGACAGAGCTCCTAACCTTAACAATGGAGGTTTAGTTGCTCATGATTGAGAGGGAAAATAAGGATTCAGGTAAAATAAAATGTTTCTCTGTCTAAATGTACAAAGTTCCTATTTATAACTAATCCTAATAAATTTGAAATCTAATATTTAAAATTAAGATAATATCTTTTTCTATTTTAAAATCAAATTTGAATTTAAATCAGAATTAACTAACTACTCTGCGTCTTGTAACGTGGGGACCACTTGGCTTAACTGGATCCGCACCTAACTTGGATGCTAAAATGGGACCCAGAATCACCCCCAGCATTTTCTGTGTTTTCTGCACGTGGCGCATGTCACGCGTACGCGTCAGTCATGCGTACGCATCGATGGTCTTTTCTGTGAGTTACGCGGATGCGTCGCTCACGCGTACGCGTCGCTGTGCAATTCTTCAATTCACGCATACGTGTCAATCACGCGCACACGTCGCCATGGAAAGCTCCAAATCACGCGTACGTGTCAGTCACGCGTACGCATCGCTCCTCGCTGCTATCTCTTTTAAAGCTTGAGCTGCAGAAACTCCATCAAATCCAGTCGAATGCTACCTAAAATAAACAATATTGCACAAAACTCAAAATAGCATCCATAGTAGCTAAAACATAATTAATTTTTAATTAAACTCAACAAATTAGATGCAAATTCACTAGGAAAAGATAGGAAAGATGCTCACGCATCACAACACCAAACTTAAACTGTTGCTTGTCCTCAAGCAACCAAAACTAATATAAGCTTATGATGTGAATTTGCACGAGAACGAGAGTTCGATTAAGCTCGTGTCTCTTCTTATAGTGGGGTTTACAACTGCAATCCTTAATAGGTTTGCCATTTCACTCTCCTTTGAATCAGAAGAATGTTAATGTCATTCAGAATTAGAATCCGGATAATATTATGAATTCTCTGACCCTTATATTTCAGTTTAATCCCTGAACACAGCAAAATTTAGTTTAATTTATTTTTCTTTGGTGCTTTGCACCTTGAGCCTAGCCGTGACTTTAAATGTTTTGTCTCAAGGATTACTTTATACAGAAACACCACAAGCACTTAATTGGGGAACTCTCTTTGAGTTCTGATTTTTCTTTCAGTTACTCCCAGACAGTGGTGCTCAAAGCCTTTGGCATACTCTGTTAAACGCACTTGGTCTCGACTCTAAGTGTTCTGTCTCAAGGATTACTTGACACAATCGCACTACAAGCATATGACTAGGGAAACAACTCTTTGAGCTTTTAATCATGTGTGACCTCCCTAGTCATTGATGCTCAGAGCCTTGGACCTTGCTTTTATTATTATTTATTTATTTATTTATTTATTTTTTTCTTTTGCTGTTTCTTTTCCTTCAAGGATTAAATTTTTGTTTATTTCAGAGAAGTCATAATAATTCTCTAAATTCCTGTTCCTTATACATCAACATCCCTTGATTCAAATTCAAATATGCACTGTTCATATCATGCATTCAGAATTACAATTAATACAACCACATTTAAGTAAATAAAAGTATTTTTAGAATTAACTCAATCTCTCATGCAATATATCACTTTTAATTTTTTTTTTATTTCAAGCTCAGTGGGCAATACATGAGACATCTTTCAGAATTAAAGCACTTAAGGGAAAACTAAACTAGACCTAGGATTCTCACTAATAAAGGATCATGCAACAAACAACGTAAAATAGCAGAAAAACCGAAACATAACATAGAAAAAGAGGGGAGAAATAAAAATATAAAAGGAACTCAACCACCTTAGTTATCCTAGCGGTTACTTTATTCTTCAGGTTGTGCTCCTCCGTGAAGATGATTCGCCTCCCTTTTTGGAGCCATAAGAATAAACAGAAAAGCTTTAAGCGAAGTGTCAACACCAAACTTAAATATTTGCTTGTCCTCAAGCAAAGAAAATCGGAAAAATAGAAAGATACAAATATTATGATAAAAGAACAAGAGAGAATTAGGATTGGGAGAGGGGGAAAGAAAATGAAAAATGGGCAGCGAATTAATGTAGTTGTGCGGCGCAGGCGACGCGTACGCGTAAAGCACGCGTACGCATGGGGCGTGAAATTTTCTTAAGGACGCGTAAGCGTCAGGCACGCGTACGTATGCCCTGGGTTTTGTGCAATTCGTGCGAAGCCAGCTGCGCGCATGCACAACTCTCTATTCAAATACATATTTACGCCATTTTTTCCAGGTTACGCGTACGCGTCATTGACGCGTTTACGTGGAGTGCCAAAATCATGAATGACGCGTACGCGTGGGTTTGCGGTATTTTACAACCAACACTACTAACCGGCAAGTGCACCGGGTCGTACCAAGTAATACCTTACGTGAGTAAGGGTCGATCCCACGAGGATTGATAGATCAAGCAACAATAGCGTTTGATAGGATTAGTTAGGGAAGCAGAAAATGGTTTTGAGATATTCTAAGAGCATTAAACAGTACTTTAAAAATTTCAGAAAGTCAGCAGCAATGAGTTGGGAATAAAATATTTGAGAAAGCAGTTAAGGTTTCAAAGTTATCTAATTTCCGGATTAACTTTTATTACTAATTAATTTAATCATGCAAGATTTAATTTCATGGCAAACTATATGTGACTAGACCCTAATTCCTTAGACCTTCCTAGTCTCCTCTAAAATTCATTAATTGCCAATTCCTTGGTCAATTAATTCCAATTAGAAGGTGATGATCAATCTCTAGTTTATATGCCAAAAGAATCCTAATTATCCAAAAATAAGGGGATTATATGTCACGTATCCAGTTAAATACAAACAATTAGAAATTCAGTATAATATATTTTCAAGCTGTTGTTCAAGTAAAGAGATTTTCCAAGTTTTACAAGAACTCAATCAGAACATGGATCATACTTCCGTTCCACCCAATGTTCATAAATTAAAGAACGAAAACAATTATTGAAATATAAATCTAAACATGGATTAGATTAGAAAGATCAAACGAATCAATCCACGAAAATAGACAGAGCTCCTAACCTTAACAATGGAGGTTTAGTTGCTCATGATTGAGAGGGAAAATAAGGATTCAGGTAAAATAAAATGTGTCCCTGTCTAAATTTACAGAGTTCCTATTTATAACTAATCCTAATAAATTTGAAATCTAATATTTAAAATTAAGATAATATCTTTTTCTATTTTAAAATCAAATTTGAATTTAAATCAGAATTAACTAACTACTCTGCGTCTTGTAACGTGGGGACCACTTGGCTTAACTGGATCCGCGCCTAACTTGGATACTAAAATGGGGCCCAGAAATCACCCCCAGCATTTTCTGCGTTTTCTACATGTGGCGCATGTCACGCGTACGCGTCAGTCACGCTTACGCGTCGATGGTCTTTTCTGTGAGTTACGCGGACGCGTCGCTCACGCATACGCGTCGCTGTGCAATTCTTCAATTCACACGTACGCGTCAGTCACGTGCACGCGTCGCCATGGAAAGCTCCAAATCACGCGTACGCGTTAGTCACGCGTACGCGTCTCTCCTCGCTGCTATCTCCTTTAAATCTTGAGCTGCAGAAACTCCATCAAATTCGGTCGAATGCTACCTAAAATAAACAATATTGCACAAAACTCAAAATAGCATCCATTGTGGCTAAAACATAATTAATTGTTAATTAAACTCAACAAATTAGATGCAAATTCACTAGGAAAAGATAGAAAAGATGCTCACGCATCACGTAAACAATATGATGCATGTCTATTCCTAGCACAGGTAATGAACTCATTTGTCGGTTTCGACGCGCACCTAACGCAATCCGACTCGCAAGTCAGATAAGGGATTCTAGCGGTATAATCTCTGCAAGTTTTTGCTTTTTGCAGGCACTGATTTTCCAGCTGAATTATGCCAAACATGACCTCTGCAAGTACTTGTAGGTGCTGATTCTCCAGCTAAAGCATGTGCCCCTTTCTCCTGGAAGCTGTTCCATACACACGGGCGTCCCCGCACAATCATTCACATATAAAGCCCATAGCTTAACATTTTCCCATCAGCACCATAACCATTTACTTTTCGTCACCCTCTCGTAACCTTTTAAACATTTCATAATCACACGTGCCATGTTCTCTTTTCTCATTCTTTCTTTTTCTTAACAAACCGAATTCATATCATAATTTAAAACAAAATCTCTTCTCAAAAGAGTGAATTTAAAAGATTATACTTTTTCTTAATAAATCAGATTGAAAATAACTCTTTTCGTAATAATTCAAAATCAAACAATATTCATAAATCAGATTGGCTTTTAAATAACACCTTAAATAAAGTCTTAGAATTTTATAAAAATTTCGACAGCACTTTCTCTAAGATTCGGACTATACCACCCTTCCAAGGTTCCAACCAAACCATTTCCAATTCTCAGAAAACATTTTTGATAATTCAAACGAATCAAATTTAGTACTAAAAACCTATTTTCAATTCTCACAGATTACTTCCAATAAACCAGCAGGCCAAGTCTAATATCCAAAATATTTATAAATCTGAAAATCCAACTAGTTCCAATGTCAAAATCTTTTCTAATTCTCAATTTATTACTAATAAAACAAATTTTCAATACAAAACCCGTTTCTCAATATGAGTAAATATGTAAATAAAATATTTTCCACTATAAAATCATGTTTCAAAATAAATTTATAAATTAGATTTTTGAAATAAAACCACGTTTTTGGTTACTTTTACATACAATTGGGTAGAATCTCCTCTTAAAAATTGGACTTCACCACCCATGCGGGCTCCCTCAGATTCATAACTTTCCAAAGCAAACTCAAATTCAACTCCATTCAGCAATTATCAAAACGACAATTTCTTCAATAATTAACTCGTCATATTACAATTTAACAATACCACTAATTTAATCACCTTCCACAGTCACAACTCAACCAATTAATCATAATCACACAAAATCAAAATTTCAATAACTCCATCAAAATCAGAAAACCAATATCAATCACAGCCTCAATTCAAACTCATCATTCAGCCATTCCAAGCAATCATAAATTATTTGCAAATATCCACTAGACCTCCATGGCATTCATAATTTTAAACAGTTAATTTCAAAATAAAACCTACGTCAATTGGCTGAACCCGAAAGAATTAACCACGATAAATCCGCTTACTTTAAATTCATAGCAGCAGCGACAATTCCAATGTGACCGAGATGGCGGCAGCAACACCAATTTTAATCCCGCTCAAAACAACCACAACTTTGACAGTTCCATCAGAATACATCGATACTAAAATGAAGATATCAAATATTGAAGTTAAGATAAAAACATAGAAGAGAAATAGGGTGTCAAACAGAGTATGAATGGAAGTGTTACAGGGTTACGAACGGAGAATTCGGTGTCAGAACAAAGTAGAGGACGCAGCAGCTTGCCTTCTCGAATGACGAGCTTCAGTTGTGACAATTCCAAAAAATACAGTGAAGCCAGGAACATCAAAAGCACACAGAGGGTTGTTATAGAGCAAATAAGGTTCAGAGGTGGTGATTATAATAGCTAGACACTATTAACTCACCAAGAACGATGGTGGTGCCCAAGAATTCTGGTAGCAGGGATGCCGGGCAGAAACAGTAGAAGAACAACGCTCCCTCTCTTGGAGCTCCTCGTTCATTTCTCTATCTAGGTTTCTTCCACCACGACGGTAGCACTAGGAACCTTTGTCACTTTCATCTTCCCTCACACAACAGCGGCTCTCCCTATTGGTGGCTTGTACAGCAGCTGTGACCGCTAGGCTTTCACCCGACAATGGCTCCTCTGACAGTGATTGCTAGGGTTCGACGGTGGTGGATCCTTCTGGTGGCAGCTCGGATGGTGGACTCCATCCAGGACCAGAGGCATGGCGGCGCAGCCTTCAGCAGTGGCGACGGAGCGTACGACAGCGGCGGGAATGCCTCTATGTATGTGTCTGTGTACATGCTTGTTTATTGGTTGTGTGTGGTGTGTGGTGTGTGGTTTGTGCTGAGTGTTAGAAGGGTAGGGAATAGCATTGGTGAGTGATGGTGGGAGTGAACGTGGCTCATTTGGGGATGAACAGGTGTGAAGGAGGGTTTCACGTGTGATTTGGGTGAAAGAGGTTAGAGTTAGTGAAGTTAAGGTTTTAAAATTGGGGATTTAAGGTTAGGATAGAGTATTAATTTAAAACTAAATTTAATCAATATAATTAATATTAAGAATACTATTTATTTTTTTCAAATTAAAAATTATTTTTAATTAAATACTTCTAATTCAAAATTATAGATAAATAAATAAATTTTTCTTTGTTTATAAAATAAGGTTCGAAACTAAATATTCAAAATATAGTATATAAAATTTCCATTATTTCTCAGTTACTAGAACTTCAAATTATAATTAGGAAATTACTCGATTTATATGTAAAAATCTCCGAAAATATAATCTTGATTAAATAGAATAAATTGTAAAATAAATAATTATTTAATTTTTAAAAATTTGTAGTCTTACAAAGTCTCTGTTTGACAATTAGTTATAAAAGCTGCTTAAATTATTTACTTAGATGATTAAAGACCAATAAAAAGATTTTAAATTGTAAAAGTACGCTTTATCCTTCAACAAACGATTAACGACCAGAAGAGATATTTACTCTAAATAATAGGCCATGGATTCCTTGCTCTTATTTTTATGCGGGAGTATGATTAACCATCACTAAAATATTTACAAAATAAATTCTATTTTTTTTTTTACTTTCAAAAAATCAATAATTAAATATTGATCCCTCTAATTTCTTTATTTTACATATTCCTCTTATCTCTTTTAACTTGAGTTTCAAAGAAAAGACTAAAGAGACCAAAGCTCTGCTAGAATTTTTGTCCCTCTCTCACCTTCCTATCAACATCGCTCATTTCTAGTGCCTTCCTCTCTGAGGTAGCTCGCTTTCTGATCCCCTCCCTGCGCCGTGCTCGTTCTCTAATCCTCTCTATCTGCGCGGTTTCTCGTTCTCCCCTGCACCGTGCTATCTTCAACGTTGCAACATGCTGACGCTGTTGCCGTTACACTCAGGTCCACCACTTTATTGTTTTCTGTCGCCTCTTTGTTCCTCTTTTTCACCAGCGACTCTGATCTTTGTCTTTCTCCCTCCACCTCTATCTCTGTGACCTACTCCTTTGAGGTTCTATTTTATTTTTATTTTACTTTATTTTCTTTTCTATGAAAATTTTATGTGAACTTGAGTATTTTTCGTGTGCCAGAATATACCTTCTGAAAAGTGCGCAAATGTGCAATTTCCATTGGTAATGGATTTATTTATGAGTTTAATAGTTTTACTTGAATGTTGTTTTAATTTCAAAGGCATTTTATAATAAACTAGTGAAAATTTTTAAAATGGATTAGGAGCCTTTGATTACGCTTGAATGATTGAATTTGATTGTTGTAATTTGGTTGGTAGAAACTATTTTAATTTTTAATTGAATAAAGTTCCTACTTTTTTCTTATTTGAAGTTTAACTTTTGTTGTAAAAGTAGGGCAACGTGGTGTTTTGTACGAGAAATTTCACATTAGATTAGGAATAGAAACAATGAACAATATAAGTGATAGTAGCTTATAACAAACTGTGCTACCTTGCCTCAAAATATTTGAGAATTGCTTAACTGTGTTATTACTCTATACATCCCTTCTCAAACATAATCTTAGATATATCTTTTGCTAATTAAAATTGATTTTTGCTTTAGCTTTGAAACTTTGATCTCAAAAGTTGGTGCTAAGAGTGGTTTAGTTAAGATATCAACTACTTAAGGGAGTGGAGTTGAGTAACACTAATCTTTTTGTTTTTCTATATCACAGAATAAAGATTAAGCACAAAGTGCTTGGTTTATTGTAGAGAAAAGGAATTGCAACTAAAAACACTATGCTTAAAGCTATTAACCTTACTATAGAAGAATTAATGAACTAGTTAATTTGCAATTGCTATCCCATTATCATTTTTTTCCAACACAATTGTGTCAGATTTTAATTTCGTATACTTTAGAAGTTTTTAAGTCCCCAATACTTAATTAAGCTATTATCTTTTTTAATTTATTGTGTTTTTCTATCTCTTTATCCACTTGATTTTGGTCTTATCCAATTTAGAGTGTATATGCTGTTTGTTGACAATATCAAATACAACATCGACATTCTGTGACCACGGACCTATTTGAGGGTTCCATGAATATTTTGAAGAATCATGAAAGTTATGGTAAAGTATCTTTTTTTTACTCCTAGGTCTTGGAACATCGAAGCTTACTCAGCTTTATGTTGTATAATTAGAATTCAACGTCGCCAACGAGGCATGCTGTGTGGATTTGGGAATTACAAGGGTTAGATCGGACACTTATCACCAGAAATGACATGTAGTCAATGCAATTTTAGTAAACATATGGAATGGTTGGCACATTAAAATGTGGCATCCTATGAACATGGAGGACACGGAAAAATGATTGATTTGTAAAAAAAAAACTGTGTAGATGTACATTAATACTAGTTTAGGATATTATGATTTTTCGCATATGTTGTTGTAAAGAACTGTGTAGATATACATAAGATTGTACAATGAGAATCTCTTTTATTAATTACCTACCCCGATACTATAATTAAAAACTTGAAAATGAACCAATATTTTGTTTTGATTTGTTTGTCTTTTGTGTTCCAAGAAATTTTGTAAAATATAATATTCTTCTGTGACTAAATATTGGATCTCCTTTTAATATCTGTAATCATAGTTTATTTATTAGTGGATCAAGTTGAAAGTAATTTTTTCCTATGAAAATAACTTTGATTTGTTTGGTCTTCTGGATCATAATGCTTAAGCTGTGACATTTTGTTTTAAAGTAGCAATCATCTTGTGTTTCTAATATGGTGAATTTAGTTTAAGATGTAGTTAACGTAAAAAACATGAATAACAAGAAAACATATTTGTTTAAATTAATGTATGAGACAATAGCTCTGTTTGGATGATTCAAGTCATGGAGTGCCATAAAAGCATTTGGAAAACCTTTAAACAAAGGAACTAACATGAATAACACTCCATTTATCTATTTTCCCTCAATTCTTGACTTCAATTCCTTTAACAATAATCAAAACTCATTTTGGAGTTCGTTACTTCTTTCATTCTTATTCTAATTGAATACAAATTTGAAAAAATAATTTACAAACACAGCAATGGTTCTAATGCACCATGTATCAGCTTAACAACATATATAACAATCTTTGGCATTTACATTGATATTTAATAGGCTACATTCTAGAAATTCCCCCCCACCATGTTGTAGCATGTAGTCTTTCTTTATTTCCTCCATAACTGCATCATTAGTGCTGTAAGAAAATAGAACAAATAGAAAAAGAAGCCCATTACTATATTTTCAAAACTAGAATTCTGATTGAGTGTGTATATAAAAGTAAGCCAATCATAATACCCTAAGATCAAATAATAGCAGATACATTTGGAAAGGTTACATGATCAAATGAACTTGATGGTGGATATTTATAGAAAATTAAAGTCCAAAACCAGCATCATTCATTAAAACAGGTTCAATTACCATTGCATTATTTGCATCTAATATAAAAAAAGTCAAAAACTAAGATTATAATAAAAAAACACATCTCGGTCTAAAGAAAATAACCAAAACTAACCGGAGTAAAAAAAGCATCAAAGAATTGCTCTTATATGTATGTATGTAAATTGTAAATGTAAAAAGGGTAACATCTCCGGTAAAGACCTAATAATGCTTATTATCTTTTTTTTTTAAAAGTATATTATACTTTGTAGCATACTTAATAAATAGAGCTTTGGAGCCAAGATTCCAAAAATTACATGAATAAAAGGTACTTGATCATGCAATAGCAAAAACGTGAATTCATAAAAAAAATTATGTGCAGTTGAAAAAATACATCTTGACCATTATTGTATCGATTTTATCTAACTTATCAATTATTGGCTTGCCACAAATCAATTTTCAGCTTCATTGCTACCATGTGAAGGATCCTTATCATATTCTAAAATATAAGTAAAATAGTATCGTTACCAGCCATTAAGCAATTAGAACATTATCATAACTCATTGACATCTATACATACATTCTCATCATGATCAATGTTCACATGATCAAGCATGTCATCTTCAAAAATGTCAAATTCAGGGCCTTCTAACTAACTTTGATCAATGTCCCAACGAATATGACAAGTTATTCAATTGTTCCATGCCACATTCATCATGGGATGATTAATACCACATCCAAAAGCTGGCTAGCATTAACACCTGCCAGCATTACTTGAAAAAAGAATCACCATCATAAAAGTACTATTTTCCACTTACTAATATAAGTTTATCAAATGCAAGTCAAAAATTGAAGAATGGAAAGCTGAGACCTCACATGAAGAAATTGGTAGATATTCGTTGGTTCTTATAATGCGTTGGCCTTTATAATTCGATGTTCAAACTCAATGTATAATAATACATCACACAAATTTTCGCACACACATCCATGCCCTCTTACCTTATGCAATGCAACAATAAAAATAAAAATTATCCTATATCCCATTTCTAACGAGGCTTTGCTACATGGATGAAATAGTGACATTACATCCTATCATAAACTATGTTTGAATTTTGGAAAAAATTGCTTAACATTTCTTTTAACTTTGAACATACTTTAATCACCATCAACCAGATTAGAAAGGAAGAGACTTATCTTAAAAACTATGAAACACAAATCAAAATTCAACAAAAAATATTATGAGTTGTGACAGATTTCTAGCAAATGAAAAAAAGACTCATCAAGTTCAAATATTCAATGCATTTTCTGATCTCATTATCCACAATTAAAAAAATGAGCAAAAAATAGAATTAATTTACAAATATGACTACACTACACTACAAGAAAAAAGGCCTATGGCCACGCTTTTTTTTGCCACGCTTTAAAAGCGTGGGCAAAAGTAGTCAATGGCCACGCTTTTGTGAGAGTGGTGATTAAATAGTGATTTGGCCACGTTTTTTCTTGCCACGCTTCAAAAACGTGACGAAAAGGGTCAACGGCCACGCTTTTGGAAGGGTAGCAGTTGATTGGAGATATGGCCACGCTTTTTTTGCTAATTTTACAAACATGAATAAGTTAGAGATATAACACACATATAATCATATAAAAATAAGCAATAGTTATAATACAAAAGTTAAAGTTCTTACTTGTAGCTAGCAAGGACTTCGGGGAGAAGCGAGAAGAGAAAAAAGGTCTTCTCAATACCTTTGGCAGGTTTTGTAAAACTCACAAAATTAATAAGTAATTAGCCAATAAATTAATAATTAATTAAAGAAATTAGAAAATAGAATTTCATAGTTAAATGAGGTAGAAAAAAATTTTGACACTAATTTTAAAGATTTTGGCCTAAAATTGGGCCAACGAGCCAAATCGGTTGAACCGGACCCATATTGGGCCCAAGGCCCAACTCACCACACTCACATTTAATGGCTTCAGCCATTCCTTCCCCTCCCACTTAATGAAACACGCTGAAATTTGGGAGCAAGGGGGAAGAACAAGCAAATAATTCCAAATCGTTGGTTCTTAATTCAATCCAACATAACTTTTGATCCGGAGCTTCGATTGACGAGCCGTTTGTGGCCACGCGTCGGGCTCATCGAGCTCTTCAATTTCATCTAAACAAAATTGTAAGTAACTCATGTTTTCCTATCTCCATTTCTGCTGGTGTATAAAATTCGGGTTTAGGGTTTGAGGAATTTTATTCCTTTATGATTTTCATGTTTTAGGGGTTCACTAGCCTTGATTCCTTGTGGGTATTGCTTAAGGATTAGTGGGTAAAGGTAAGTGCCTTATACCGTTTGTTGATTACCGAATTAGTAAGCTTGAATATTGATTATGGTGATATATTGTGGGATTAGATTGAATATTGTTTATTTGGAGTACATTGATGATGTTGAGAGCTTGATTGTTGGACCTTTGGTGGCTGAAATCTTTGGGTGTGAATTGGAGTCTTTGAATCTTGAATTGTGGTGGATTTGAGCTTGGGGAGGAATCGGCCAAGATATGGTTTCAGTTTCTCGTAAATAATATATAATGTCTCGTGAAAACATAGGTTAGATGACCATAAGATAGGTTGAAGCATGTAAGTATGTTAAAAAGTTAGTAAACCTAATAGAAAGATTGATGATTGATGAGTTTGATTATGAATGTGAATCGTTGAAATGTTTGATGACTTATGGAGAGTGATTGTGTTGAGTAATAAAGTTGATGGAAATGTGTGACATGTTGATTAATTATGATTATGTTGAATGATGATTGTGTTAGTGTTTGATGATGATAATGTATTACTGATAAACCACTATTTTATGGTTTATCTTGTGCTAAATTGAGTGGTTTTTATCAGTTCTTTGCACACTTATTCATACAAACTGCATGGTTTTACAAATCCTTCCCAATTTTGTTCTATGATTGAAAACTTGCTTCCTGAGCCCTTAAATTGTGTACTTTTAATTTCCCTTTATACCATTCGATGCCGTGATCTGTGTGTTAAGTGTTTTCAGGCTTTATAGGGCAGGAATGGCTTAGAGGATGGAAAGGAAGCTTGCAAAAATGGAAGGAACACAAGAAACCAAGGAGCTGGCCAGCGAGAATTGACGCGCACGCGTACCTGACACGTACGCGCAACTTGGTGCATTTCATAGAGACGCGGACGCGTACCTGACGCATACGCGTGAACGCGCAAAAGACCATTGACGCGCACGCGTGACATGTGCCACGTGCAGAATTTGCAGAAAATGCTGGGGGCGATTTCGGGCTGAGTTTGGACCCAGTTTTCGGCCCAGAAACACAGACTAGAGCCATGGGACAGCAGGGACTCAAGAGACATTCACACATTCTCAGTTTTTAGTTTTAGTTTTAGTTTTAGGAATCTTGGAGAGAAATTACTACTTCTTCTAGGGTTCTTCACATTCAGAGATTTTTCTAGTTTTATGCTTTTGAATTGGATATTGAGAAGAGTTACTACCTCCGTTGAAGTTTCTATTATTATAGTTTGTTGTCTATTCCCTTACTCTTTTATCTCCTATTTACTTAGTTTAGAGTTATATGGATACCTTCGATTTTAGAATTAATTAATGTAAGGATACTTTTCTGTTTAATTTCATTATTTGTTGATTATTTTCAATTGAGTTTAATTGCCATGTCTTCCTCCTATTCTCATTACATGCATGCGAAAATGGCATCCATGTTAATGGAGTAGGCTTTCAACTTGGCTCTGGAGTTGATTAATAGGAGACCCTTGAGTTGGAAGACTCAAGAGTTAAATTGTAATTGGAAATTGTTGGTTGACTCTCTAGTCACTAACGCTATCCTTCCCAAGGGAGAGGATTAGGACTTGTGAATCGGAGTTAGCTAAACTACTTGACTTGCCTTCATTCGTTGAGGGTTAACGAAGTAGAAACAACAACCTATTACTATTAATCTTGAGAAATCCAACAAGGATAGAACTTCCGATTAATCTTCTCCTGGCCAAGGCTTTTTATCTTAATTACATAAAATCCCTTTTTAATTTCTATTGCTTTAATTTATAATTATTTATTTGCCCATTCTCCAAACTCTAAATTTCTTGAGAAACTCCTGATCAATAAATTGCACTCTCTTAGCAACTCATTGGGAGACGACCTGGGATTTCTACTCCCAATAAATTATTCTTAATTTATGACAAACCCCTTTTAAATTGATACGCGAAATTTTCATCTGTTAAGAACTGTACTTGCAACGCTAATTTCCATTATATACTCTAAATCGGTAATTTTTCGCACGTCAATTACCATGAATAAATATCGTTGATGTGTGTTGTGTGAGAGTTTGGTTATGATGATGAGTTATTGAAGATTGGTTGAAAATTAATGTTAGAATTGATTAGAATAATGGATGGATCATATGTAGAATTGATTGAACTGGTAGAGTAGCTAAGATATGGAAGTGGATATGTGAATGATGGAGAATTGATGTAGTTTTGGTAAAAGTCTGGAAGGTTTGAAATGGAAAGTTTTGAAAGCTTTGAGGTTTGGCACTTTTATGAAAAACTTGATTTTTAGCCAACTTCGACGGTCTATAATTTGAGCCTCAGATTTTTGGATTTTAATGAAATCTATTTCAACTTTAAGATATTTTTAAGAGCTTTAAAGCGATATATAATTTCAGGAATTTGAAATTTTGTAGAGAAAATTATGGATGTCGAAAGTTAGGTGTATAAAACTGATTTTTAATGACTTTAGCAGCTTTTTGAGGAAAAAAGGGAGTCGCGTATGCGGGCATAGTCTCGCGTATGCAGAATCCCTGTTTGGTAGAAATGTTATTTTTTTCAAAGTTCAACTAACCTCTAGCATTACAAACCACTAGTACACCTGTTTAAAGTCTGTTATTGAGCCTTAAGCCTTAGAGTGAAGGTAAGCATGTGAAACAACTTGGGGAAAATATTTGGAAAGAGTCTTGTAAAGTGTTAACTGATTTAGGATAGGATTAGTGATGCAAAGTAAGAAGTGATGGATGAATATGATAATGGTGCATATGAATTGTAGTTGATTAAATATTGAATTGAATGATAACGAGATAGATGTGACCGGGTAAGAGGCGGTGGCACTGACCACTCGCTTCGGGTATATGTTTAAGAAGTATAGAGATGTTGAAAATGTATGGAAAATAAATTAATGAATTAATGATTATGAAGGAATTGGAATAATAATGAAAATAAACTGGAATTTGATTGTGATATGCCTCCGGGTAAGACGCAGTGGTTTATCCACTTGCTCTGGGTAAGAGGCTGGATTGCCGGGTAAGATGCAGTGGTGTTATCCACTTGCTCCAGTTAAGAGTTCGAAGCTCCATGTAAGATGCAGGGGTTAAGTTCTGACACCACTTGCTCCGGGTTGAGAACTGTAACACCACCTGGGTAAGAGGCAAGGTGAAATTTTTCCTGCTCTAAGTACGCGGGTAAGATGCAAGGGTTGTGGCATTGTCCCATTTGCTCTGTGTTTGGTGTTCTATCCAATGGTTAGCTACTAGGACATGTTGGGTTGGCTCTGCCACCGACAGATGAGACTCATCAGCCGTAGGACAGGCATGCATCATGTGCATATGTTAGATTTGCTTGTTTGCGCATTAATTGGGAGTGCCTATGTGAATTAGTATGACTAATTGTTATACTTGTTACTTGTATTACTTGTACTCTAATTGTGTCTGCCTTTACTTGTATTGTATGTCTGTGCACTGGTGAATCTAGAGGGTTGGAGGAGGTAGCAGGTGAATGGTAGAGTTAGAGTTTTACGAGGTAGCAAGTGGATTGTAATTTGAGGGTTTTAGTACAGTTTTGGTTAAGATTAGAACCTTAGAGGACCACCCCGTTATGGTTTTCCGTTTTAAATTTTTACATTTTATAATTTGAGTGTCGGAGTTCTAGGATTGCCTCTGGCATTCTCGGGACCTTATATCTTATTTATGTGGGCACTATTACCATGCTGAGAACCTTCGGTTCTCATACTATATGTATGTTGTTGTTTTCAGATGTAGGTCGAGAGATACCTCGGTAAGCATCTGAAGTTCTGTCTGCAAGCGAAGTGTCATATTTGGGACTCTGTATTTTGGGCTTATGCTTTATATTCTGTAGTTAGATTCTCCTCTGTATGTATAACTTTATTTTATTTCTCTTAGAGGTCGATGTGGAGAAACATGTTGTTTTATCTATTTTGGGATATTCTAGGTTATGTATATCTATGTATTTATACTTCGGCCAGCCTTAGCTTCGTAGGTTGAGTCGGAGATTTGGTATTTTGTAACTCTTGATATTCTACTCTTTATAATTATGTATTATCCTTTCCTATTTTTCCCGATTTACGTTAATGCGAGCGATGCACCTTTTATATATATATGATTTTACTTTTAGAGGTCGTAATACCTAGTCACCTCAGTCTTATGACTATAGCATAATATTCTGTGTGGTAGGTGTTACAGACTTGGAGAGCAACGAATATGAAACTGGGCCAAGGAGGACATGGACAATTTCAACACCAAACTGAGCAAAAAAAAATAGATACTCAATCACAATGTTAATAATTTGATGTGCATAAACACATGAAAAGGCTAAGAATTATGTTTTGAAAATAATGATCCACCCAAGTGGCAAGACAAGGTCCGATACAAGAATCAATAACAATAACAATTTCCAATTCAAATATTGAATAAAGTAAAAAAAATAAAAAAATATTTACTAGTTGTTACCTCTGGTGCAAACCATGTTAGAGCGAAGTATAGGCACTCCAATTGCAGACATGGCAATGAGACAAGGCGAGACCACCCAGAAGTGATGGCGAGATACAGCGAGGAATAGAGTATCAGCGACAGCTCACGATGAAGAGCAGAGAATGAGCGAGGAAGTAGGGCAAGGAATAGAGAACCAATGACGATGCAGAAAGATCTGAAAGTGTGGTGCAGCGGCGGTAGAAAGAGGCAAGAACCCAGAGCCAAATGTCTCTCCTCTTTAAAAGAATGTTTAAAAAGGAAGGGAACATTTTGAAAAACTAAAAATATAAAGAGGCAATATCTAATTATCATATTTTTCAAAAACAAAAAAGCGAGTTCCATTCATAAATATTTTAGGATGGTTAATGTTACCGCCACATAAAAGTGGGAGTAACAAATCCGTAGCCTAAATAATATATATGGTCTCACTCCGTCACATACATACATGTATGTAAAATAATTAGTACATTTCAATGATATAGCATCTGAAGATACCTACTGGATGTGCGTATATCCATTGACACAAACACACAATTTTTGTGCTGTTTCAGGAATAGATCATACATTTGAAGAGAGCTTCCAAAAAAATTAGTGAAGTAAAATTTCAACTCATTTTTCAATAAAAAAAATAATTTAAGAAATGAACGTTTTTCCATAGTATCATTATTAATTTTATTTATCTAATAGTACTTGGTCTTAATGAAGATGAAAAGAGATCTCATGCAAAATTTTACCGTAAATAATCTCCTTTTCAAAATTTTATTTTAAATATATTAATTTTTTAAATAAATTTAAAATATGAAAATTATAATTAATTTGAAACATACGGAGTAGTAAATTAGTGTAGTCACTATATGATTAAAATTGTGCAAGCAAATTTTGTGGGAGTAAAAATCATTTTCAACCATGTAAGAAAGAACAGAATCAGAATTTACATTTCTCAATATAATAATTAAGATTTCTAATTATTATTGAAGAGATGTTAGAATGAAAGAGAAAAGATAACTAACTCAGAGAAACTAAGAGTGAAATACTAATGTGATAAAACTCATCAATTATGCGTTACAATGCCTCCAAAGTAAAAATATATAGTAGAGGTTTTGACAGCTGTAACATTCTACTACACAGAATTTTACACTTAAGTCGTATAATAGATGTGAGGAGGTATTATAATCTCTAAAATAAAATATATATACATAGTAATAGTTGAAAGAATTTAGTAATCGTGGAGCCTTAAAGGAATGCTTAAACAAATTGTGAAAAGAAAAGAGCAACGATCACGTAACAGAAACTTGCATACGAAGGAAAGTAATTATACATATATATAATAAGAGAGGAATGACAAAAGATACAAAATATTAAGTCCTAACTCGACCTGTGAAGTCAAGGCCGGCCAGAAAATATTTACATACATATATACATATATACAACCCAAAGTCTCCCCCAAAAATACTCAAAATAAACACTTAGTTCTCCATAAAGCCTCTAGGAAGATTAAACATAATATACAAGTGGAGAAAAGTCTAGATACATATATATACATAGTAAAATATCAGAACCAATGTCCCAACTCTCGACCTGCATTTAAAAACTACAAATATATGTAACAGCCTATGCATTTTGTTATCATTTCCAATTGGATGATCCATTAATCCAACTGACAGAAAATTATAAATGGATTAATTTTTTTTATTTTTACTGGATTAACATAATAAGGGTAAGTGAATCGATCAAGTAACCAAATTCTAAAGAAAGATCATTATTTATAGTCCAAGACCACACATATTGATAGAGGATTAGAGCACGTGGCTACGAACTACGGTGTCGGGGGTTCGAATCCCTCCTCGCCCACAACCGGCCAAAAAGGTAAGGACCCTTACCTCTGGGGGTAAGAAAATCATGATCGGGCTAGCGGACCCAAAGCTATGGA
This sequence comes from Arachis duranensis, assembly GCF_000817695.3. NCBI lineage: Eukaryota > Viridiplantae > Streptophyta > Magnoliopsida > Fabales > Fabaceae > Arachis > Arachis duranensis. Next base: position 50,371,626 of record NC_029772.3, on the reverse strand, counting down.
ACTTTTTGTTCGGTTCTCAGCATGATGATGGTGCCAACATACATAATATATAAGTTTCCAAGAAAGGTAGAGGCATTCCAAGAACCGCGATACTGAGAAATCAAACTTAAGGAATAAGCTAATCCAGATTTTGGGTATATAATCTAAGGTCCTTAGGTTTATAACTCAGATCCTAACTTAACCCTTCAAATCCTGCTTCCTCCAGCTCTCTAGAACACTGGTGGAATAGTTTTCATCACTCGTCCACCAGATAAGGGGCATCTCAGTTGTACAAACAAACAATACAAGCAAAGAAAACACAAATAGAATGCAGTTACAGCAGGTAAAACAGATAGCAAGTAGACATAGTAACTCAAATAGGCAATCCAAGTAATGCAAACTCAAATAAAACAAATAAATGTATATGATGAATGCCTGCCCTATGGCCGATGAGTCTCATCTGTCAGTTATAAAGACAAACCTGACATGTCTAATAGCTAACCCTGGACAGAACAACAAACACAGAACAAGTGGGACAATGTCGTAACCCTTGTATCTTACCCGCGTATCTGGACCAAAGGACAAGCTTCACCCTGTCTCTTACCCAAATGGTGTTACAGTTCTCAACCCAGAGTAAGCTGCATCTTACCCGACTTATTGACTTTTATCCAGAGCGAGTGAACAATGCCATCGCCTCTTACCCGGAGTATCTACTTATATCTGGAGTGAGTGTACAACGCCACCGCCTCTTACGCAGTCACATATACCTCTTTACCATTCAATTCATTCATTATCAATTCTATCTTTATTCATAACATCATCATCATTTCCGCACCTCATCAACCATAAAACATTACTCAAAATCTTTCTTCACCACTAAGTTAACACTCCCTCAAGGTTCTCTCCCTTTCACCAAGATTAAAACTAAGTATTAGGACCTTAAAGAGTAAAAATAGAGGTTCAGAGGTTAGAAAATAGGTTGAAAATCACTTTTTCGAAAAGCAGGAGTCTCGTGTACGTGAGCTCTATCCGCATACGCGAGTACGTTGGACAAAAGGTGCATGGCCGCATATGCATACCATATCTCACATACGCAAGGGTGTAATTCACTATCTTGCTTATGCAAGCCCTGTTTACGTACACGAGTCCCATAGACAGAAGTGAATTCCCGCATACGCAGCCATGTGTCTACGTACACGGGCCTGTGATTCCTCAAAAAGCTGTTACAACCTGCAGAAACACTTTCATACACCAAACTTCCGACGCACATAACATTTTTCTTAGAAAACATTTTCTATTTGATCTTCGAACAGTGTAAACTTCACGAACCCAATTTTCGTTTGAAAAAAGTTTGACAAAAATTGAGGGTCTGGAAGTCAAGTTATGGCCTGCCGAAGTTCGGTCGCAGTCAAAAATCAAGTTTTTCTCAAACAAATCACAAACCCTTGTTTTCACCAACTTTCATTTCAAAACTAATTTACACTCTTCAAAACCACACTCAATGTGTGTAAATCAAGATTTCAACCATTCCATCTCCTTTCCTTTGCATCATTTTCTCAATTATATTGACTTCCACCCCAAACACCCAAAATTATACAACATAATTCATCATAATTCATTATCATCATCAAACATCAACATCAAAAATCCAAAATATCATTATTCATTAACTCATTCTCAACATAATTACATATGTCTATCAAGGTTACTAATAACAACATACTTACCCATTTCAACCTATCCTATGGTCGTCTAGCCTACGTTTTCACGAAACATTATATATTATCTACGAGAAATCAAAACCATATCTTGGCTGATTTTTTCCTAAGCCAAATACACCTCAATATCACTGCTGCTCAAGAGTCTACAGCCCCAAGGCCTCTCTAAACGGACTTCCAGCTTCCAAGGTTCAACCTCCAACTTTCAATATCGCTAATGGACCTCAATTCAACATAATTCAATCTATTTTCACCACATGTCACCACAATCAACATCCAAGCCTACTAATTCAATAATCTACAAGAGGTTTGAGGTTCTTAACTTATTCATGCATTAATTGAGCAAGACCCACTAATTTTCTCAAGTTAATTTGACCCTAGAACATCAAAACAACTAAAAATCTCAATACCCAATTATCAAATTTTTGAAATCGGGGAAGGAGATACTGAGAGTGAGATTGATATTTTCATACAAAATTGGTTTGTGGGCCTTGTAGAGCTCGATGCAATGGTCGCGTGGACGCAAATGGTGTGGTGATCGGAACTCGGATTTGGAAGATAAGTGGACAAGAGTGTGTAGTTAACGTTTAAGGCTCCTCTTCTTCCCTTTCAGTGTGCTTCTATGGAAAAATGAGGGAAGATCTGTTGTTTTGGGTTCTTTATATGTTGGGCTATGGGCCCATTTTGTGCCCAGTCCAACTGGTTTGCTCGTTGGCCCAATTTTAGGCCAAAACCTTTAGAATTAGTGTTAAAATTCGTATTTTAATTATTCCTACCTCATTAAACTATAAAATTAAAATTTTTATTTTACTTAAATAATAATTAATTTATTGGTTAATTATTCACCAATTATTCGGGGTTTACATCCTACCCTCCTAACAAAAATTTTCGCCTTCGAAAATTTCAGTTACTGAGGAAAATAGATGGAACCGCTATTCTACGCCTCAACTCTTACTTCAGTCCCAAGTTCAATACTGCGTCTAATCTTTGCAATCCTAAACTCTCAACTCTATCATGCGACCTAGACGAATGCGAGGTTCCTTCTTCAAACAGGACAAATCCGATTTATGTGTCCAGTATCACACTTAGCTCGATCCTATTGTGACCATCCCGCATTTGTGGCTCTTCCTCGCGGACAATTTCTGGACATATGCCCCGGTGTCCCACATCAAAAATATAAACCTAATTTGACCATGTTGCTTGTACCAGCACCAAAGTACCCATCTTGATATCCTTGCACCGGTTTGATCATAAGATTTTGTCTCCGAGTGCCTTGCCCGGATCCGTGAGATGCCATTTAGTCCCTGTTCACACCAAACAATGGATATCAAGGTGATCAGTCTCAATATCTTAAGTTTAGTGCTTTAGGTCCTAAATCCATGCTCAGAAACATTCATGCCACATATATCAGTTAGATATCCTAAGTAACATGTACAGACACCCAGAGTATGTCCAGAAGTCACTACAAGAAAATAGCTCTATTGTCACGCTTTTAAAGCATGGCGAAAAGTTAAAAAAGTGTGGTGATAGCTTTTGCCACGCTTTTTGAGCTATCGCCACACTTTTGGTGACTTGTCGCCACGCTTTTTTTGCCACGCTTTTTACAGATTGCCACACTTAAAAGCGTGGCCGTATGCGAGAGACATGGCTACACTTTAAAAGTGTGGCCATATGTGAGATATAGCCACACTTTTAAAGCGTGACAATAGAGAGAGATATGGCCACGCTTTTAAAGCGTGGCGATAGCGAGATATATGGCCACACTTTAAAAGCGTGGCAATAGCCTTATCAAATTAAAAAAAAAATTCCTTTTTCTAACTTTACCTTCATCGATGCACAGTATAAAATTTCAGTCCTTGTTTATTACCAAACCTATAAATATAGTATGTAATTCACTATCATGCGTACGCAAGCCCTGTCCGCGTACGCGAGTCCCATAGATAGAAGCAAATTTTCGCGTCCAAAACCATGTGTCTGTGTATGCGGACCCTGTGATTTTTTAAAAAGCTATTACAACTTGCAGAAGCACTTTCACACACCAAACTTCCGACACGCATAACTTTTTCGTTAGAAAATATTTGCTGTCCGATCTTTGAACAGCGTAAACTTCACGGGCCCAAATTTTTTTTAAACAATTTTGATAGAAATTAAGGGTACAGAAGCTAAGTTATGGCCCGCTAAAGTTTGTTCAAAAATCAAGTTTTTCTCAAACAAATCACAAACCTCTATTTTCACTGAATTTCATGTCAAAACTAATTTACACTCTTCAAAACCACACTCGATGTGTATAAATCAAGATTTCAACCATTCCATCTCCTCTTCTTCATATCATTTTCTCAATTATATTGACTTCCACCCTAAACACTCAAAATTATACAACATAATTCATTATCATCATTAAACATCAACATAAAAAATCCATAATATCATTATTCATTAACTCATTCTCAACATAATTACATATGTCTATCAAGGTTACTAATATCAACATACTTACACATTTTAACCTATCCTATAGTCGTCTAGCCTACAACTTCACGAAACATTATATATTATCTACGAGAAACCAAAATCATACCTTGGCCAATTTCTCCCTAAGCCAAAGACACCTCAATATCACAACTCCTCAAGAGTCTACAGCCCCAAGGCCTCTCCAAAAGGATTGCCAACTTCCAAGGTTCAATCTCCAACTTTCAATATTGCCAATAGACCTCAATTCAACATAATTCAATCTATTTTCACAACATGTCACCATAATCAACACCCAAGCCTACTAATTCAATAATCTACAAGAGGTTTGATGTTCTCACCTTATTTATGCATCAATTGAGCAAGACCCACTAATTTTCTCAAGTTAATTTGACCCTAGAACATCAAAACAACCAAAAATCTCAATACCCTATTACCAAAAATCAAAATCTCGGGACAGAAAAGGTGGCTGCATTACAAGAAACACAGAAACTTTTCAATGCAAGTTTTGTAAAGGAGATTCAATTCACTATATGGTTAGCAAATGTGGTTGTGGTAAGAAAAAGCTCGGGCAAATGGAGCATATGCATTGATTTTATTGACCTGAATAAGGCATGTCCAAATGACGTATACATTATCGAGCATAGACAAGCTAGTTGATACCACTTCAGGTTTTGCAACTTTAAGTTTTATGGATGCTTATTTAGGTTATAATCAAATACTAATGAACCCTAAAGACCAAGATAAAATAGCTTTTATTACTGAACGTGATAACTTTAGTCATATGGTTATGCCATTTGGACTTAAGAATATAGATGCAACATATCAATGTCTCATGGACAAAGTCTTCCAATGATAGAATGGCTTAAGCATGGAGGTATATGTAGATAACATGGTGACTAAGACCTCGAAGTGGGGTGCCATTGAAGCGACCTCGTCAAAACATTCAATCAACTATGCCATTTCAACATGGACTAAATCCAGAGAAGTGTGCATTCATAGTTGAGAGCGGCAAGTTTCTAGGGTCATGCTGACTGTCAGGGCCATTGAAGCAAACCCAGATAAATGCCGAGAAGTTCTAAACATGCAAGGTCCTTGGTCGATAAAGGAGGTACATCAACTCATAGGTCGGCTGACAATGCTTTCAAGATTTCTCCCATGTCTATCAAGAAAGTCGCATCATTTTTTCCAATCCATACGAAAGTAGAAACAATTTGAATGGACAACACAGTGTGAAAAGGCCTTTATAGAATTTAAAAAGACACTAACAACACCCACAATCCTCCATAAGCCATAAAATGGTAAACCATTGTATTTATATCTTTCTGTTTCTATTAACGCAATAATCAAAGTCTTCATCACCATGAGAGTCAGGCAAGATGTTTTGACTCTTATGTATTGCTAAGGCATCCTCACAATTAATTTCATCACCTTTACTTTCTTATGTGACATATCCACTTTTTCTTTTCCTGAAGCATCCGCTTTCTTCCTTTTCAATATAGTAGGCTTAGTTCGAGAGATCACCTGTGCAACTTCCGCACCAACATCTTTCTTAACCAAAGTAGTTGAATCTTCTTTCTCTCAAATTTTTCTCTTCTTGATCCAAACTTTGAAACCAGCCAAAGTCACATTCGAGGCTTTCTTAACTATATCAATCATGACCCAAATACAAATCACACTTCAATTACACAAATTTAACTAACAAATCCTTAAAACATTAAATCTTTACTTATATGTTGTTCCACTGCCATTCTATATACATTAATCTTCAACATTTTAGATACACTCAATAACTTCTTTGACAAAATATTCTCTACCAAAAAGTTGACCATTGAATTATCTTCCTCACTATGATCCTCTACATCTAATATCGATGACGTGGTGGAAATTGGCAGATTAAGAATTATTAAGGAAAACAGCGTTGCAAGTACAGCTCTTAACCAGCTAAAATCTGCCTCACCAATTTAAAAGGGGTTGTCACAATTTTTAGAAATAAAAATACTGAGAGTATGAGTCCCAGACTAAGAATAATTATCGATACTCTAAATGAAAGGCCTTGACTGGGGGAATAATTAAGTGGAATTTCTATCCTTGTTGGGATCTTCTCGAGTGTAGTGTAGAGAGGTTGCTGTTCTCACTCAGTTAACCCTTACTAAGTAAGAGAAAGTATGGTGATTAAACTAACTCTTCACCCACAATTCCTAGTCCTCTCTCTTGGGGAGATCTAGCATTAGTAGATATAGAATTAGCTAACAGCGTCCAATTTAACTAAGCACTTAAGCATTCCAACTCAAGTGTCTTATCTTAATTAACCATGTCAAGTAGAATTTCTACTCCATTGACAAAAATAAAACGCTTGCAGAAATAGTAGAAGAAAACATGATAAATAAAATAAGGATTGGAAATTGATTAAAGGAAAAGGTAGTGAATTGTATTAATAGATCCAAACGTAACATAAGTATATGAACAGGAATAATAAATAACCAAAAGAGTAGGAAAATAGGGAAACAAACTAGAATAGTACTTCCACGGAGGTAAAGGCTCTTCAATATCCAAAGCGAAAGCAATAAACTAAAATCCTATCAACGTAGAGAAAACCTAAAGGAGTAGTAAGATTCAGATCTAAAACTAAAACTATCCTAATATCAATGTAAATGAATGTGTGTCGATGTGTGTTGAGTTTCTGCATGTTCCCTTGCTTTATTCTGTGTTTCTGGGCCAAAAATTAGGTTAAAATGCGGCCCATAATTGTCTCCAGCGTATTCTGTAATTTCTGCAGATCGCGCAGGTCACGCATACGCGTCGTCCACGCGTTCGCATCATTCAGCGGTTTTCCTTGTCACGCGTTTCCGTCATCCACGCGTTCGCGTCATTCGTGCAGACTCCGATCTACGCGATTGCGTCAGGCACGCGTTCGCGTCGCTTGCGAATTCTCCATTTCGCACGCTCGCGTGGGCCATGCGCTCGCGTCAGTGTTCGCTGGTTATCTTCTTATTTTCTTGTCCTCCTTCCATTTTTGCAAGCATCCTCTCAATTCTCTAAGCCATTCCTGCCCTATGAGGCCTGAAACACTTAACACACAGATCACGGCATAAAAAGATCTCTAGGAAGCAAGTTTTCAACCATGGACAATTTTTGGGAAGGAATTGTAAATACATGCAAATCATATGAATAAGTGGGTGAAGACTTGATAAAACCACTCAATTAAACACAATATAAGTCATAAAATAATGGTTTATCAACCTCCCCACACTTGAACATTAGCATGTCCTCATGCTTAGTTAAAGGAGATAAAGTAAATGAGTAGGGAAATGCAAAACTCATGAAATGCAATGCAACCTATCTATATGAATGCAACTATATGTTTCTTGTCTATTTGGTTAAAAGTAAATAAGCTCTTCAAGACAAGCATAATTCAAATTCCACTAATTCAATTCATACAGTAAGAACAGATAAAAATGCAAGAAGATAGCTCATGAAAGCAGGGAACATAGATTTTAAGCATTAAACCCTCATTGATGGTGTATGTGCACTCTAGTCTCTCAAGTGTATAGGGTAATTACTCTATTCTTCTCTAATCATGCTTTCTAAATTTTGTTCTACACCTAATCAATCAACAATATTTAATATATCAATGCAAACATCATGAGGTCTTTTTCAAGGTTGTAATGGGGCTAAGGTGAAGGTAAGGGTGTACATATGGCTAAGTGAGCTTACAAATTGAATCCTTAATTAACCTAAGCTTTCACCTAACATACATATACTCTATATATCTCCTAATTTCATACCTAGCTACCCAAAATTTCCCACCTTGCATTACATACTCATGCTTCAACCTTTCTTTTACTTGTATCACATATGCATTGATCTTTTATTGACTTGGCATTGGGATATTTTTGTCCCCTTATTTATTTATTTATTTTTTTAGAGACATAAAATCTAAAATAATATATCAATGCATATGGAATTTTTGATTTTCTGTTTTACATGAGTAGGTACCCAAATTTCCCAATATTCAAAATTAGAAACATGATACATTCCCTTATTAACCCATGTTCCCACAGTTTTCTCCACACTTAATCAACACACAATCTCTATCTTATGCTAACCAAAGATTCAATTTGGGGTGTTTAATTATTTTTCTGCTTGAGGCTAGTGATGTGGTAAAACATAGAACAAGGGGGATAAAATGGCTCAAAGCGGTGAACAAGGGTGATTTAAATGGTAGGCTTATTTGGGATAAGTGAGTTAAACAAGTACTGGCCTCAATCATATGCATGAAAATAACACATTAAACATTGGACATATAGGATAGAACAAAATACAAATTACAATCATAGAGAAGTAAACACACATGAATAAAATATTTATGGTTAAATAATGTAACCATGTATTTAGGCTCAAAGTCTCACAGGTTGTGTGTTCTTTAGCTCAAAAATCATGTTCCAGTTTACAATCTTCAAACAAGTTTAACATTTAAATTTTGATTTAAATTAGTGAAGTTTTTCAAAAATAGGTCTTAAAAGAAACTTATTATATTTCAACTAAATAGAACATGCATGTAAATAATCCTATTTCTAAAAAATATATCCTAAAGAAAAACTGACTAAATATCCTACTTTATTGATGTTAGGGAAGAGAAATTATCTCCGGAAGTCAGGTACTGACCGACCTCCCCACACTTAAGACTTTGCACCGTCCTCGGTGCCATCTGTCAAGAACAAAGGTGGGCTGGTAGTAGTATCTCCACAGTCGGGACCGTCATGGCTCCCTGTGCTGGTAAATGAAGTGGAGTCCGGAGTGTTTGGGTCATTGTCAGGTCTGTGATTTCCTGTGAGTAGCTCCTTGAGGTATTTGAATCGACGCTAGTTGCGGTGCTATCGTAGATTCACTTTTTGTTCTTACCGGTCTAACCTCTCCAGTATTTGATGGAGCAACTGACTTGTTGAAGGTGCTTGTAGTGTTAAAGGAGGAATGTCTTCAGCCTGTTCTGCAGGTTGGCTGGTAGTGGCTGCTGGAGGTCTGATATATTTCCCGTTAGGGATGTACTAATCACTCCGTGGAAGCATGGCTCTGGTGTCCCCAGTTCTGTAGGAGACTCCGGCTGCAGAGACGAGATCTGAGACCAAGGCGGGAAAAGGTAAGTTGCCCGCAATTTGTACATGTCCCATGGCATTCCAGATGTGTCTTGGTAGGTTTAGAGGCTGGTCTGTAATGATACACCAGAGGAAAACAACCATGTCTGCAATGAAGGAGGACTCATGAGTGCTTGAAAAGATGTAATGGGACATAATCTGCGCCCATACTCGAGCTTTTAAGGTAAGTGCGGAAGCCGTTATTCCCTTAGGTCGGGAATGATGGTATCCATAAATCCATCTGCTGCCAGGTTGTGCGATAACTCTGAGAATGGCGTCCCAGTCAAATTGGTACGTCTGGCATTTGAGTGCGGCTTCTTGAAATGCGTCCAGTCCTTCTGGAGCAGGGGAAGATCTAAAACTCGTTGAATGGCCTCTTCTGTAATGGGGACTCTCTTCTGACAGACGTAGATAGACTGCATGGTTGGCATATGAAAGTTAGAGTAGAATTCTACTACCCACGAAAAGTTAACCTATCGTGACTGTCTCCGTAGGAATCCCCATTGTCTTTGTTCAATTCGCGGCTCATCAAATTCAGCAATACGGGTCCGGAGGATAAGAAAGTATTCGTTGTTGTAATTCCTTTCTGCCAAGATGGGGAACATCTGCTCACAGTAGCGGTTAGAAAATCACGCAATGTCCTTTGTTGGGAAGGCTTTCTCTTTTTTATCGACCTTTATAATCTTCTTAATTCTTTTTGTTGAGCGCTTTACTGCTGTTGAAGATGGCTCTGCCACTAATGCTCTTTTTGTTCCTCTCTTTGCTGGTGGTTTGGGAGTAGCTTTCTCCTTGCCTTTCTTGGTGGCCATCCTGAAAAAGGAAAGAGAAGGTAATATGTAAAGCGAAGGGTTCGAGCAAGGGAGCGAATATTATGGATGGTAATCAATGCACGGTAAGGAATGATGGCGTTGACATATGGTCTAGACTACATGTGAAAGTTCATCAATGGAAATAAAACAAGTGCATGTAAGGACAATTAAATGCAAGACGTTTATTGGCATGCTGGCAAAGGCATGAGTAGCATAGATCGAGCATTCAATGTCCAAGTTAGATTACCAAGTCTATCAAACTACAATCTATTTGTATGGACAATTATATTTAATTAATAAAATATAAAAGGGATTTTGTGAAAAATAGGCATTCACGTATGATAACATAAAAGTAGTACATGATGTCATACGGGCTTTTTCACAAACACTTAGCATGCATGGTAAATAAGGTATTGAAAGTATTAAATTGAACATGCAAGCGACCCTATAAAAAGTAATATAATTGTCAATGAATTCCTTAATAATCCACAAGCAAAATATAGAAAAAAATTACCCAAATAAATTTCCAACACCAATTAAAAGAAAAAGAAAGAAAAAGAAAACATAGATAATGAAAGTAAAAAGAAAAAGAAGAAGAAAACATAAAAATAAGAATAAGAATAGAAAAGTAAAGAGGGAAGAAGAAAAGAAAAACCTTGATAATGGTGGTGAAAAAGAGGAAGTAGAAAGTGAAAAGGAAGGAAGAAGGAAGAAGGGAGAAGAAAGAAATAAGAAGGGATAAGAAAAATTAGGATTTGGGGAAGAAAAGATAAGATATTTGGCTGATCTGGATAAGTTGTGCGCCGCATGTGATGCGGACGCGTGAGTGACGCGGTCGCGTGATGTGCAGTGCTTTCAAGTGACGTGAACGCGTGGGGCACGCGGTCGTGTGAGTGGATTTGTGCTATTGGCGGAAGAGCAGCCTCGCATATGCACGTCTCTCTGTTTAATTCGTATATTTGCCAAAATTTAGGGTGACGCGGTCGCGTGGTTGACGCGATCGCGTGAATGGCCATATTCTGAAAAAGACGCAGACGCGTGGAGCACGCGGTCGCGTGATAGGGCTGGTGCTTCTAGCATCATTCCAGCCCCACTCCTTCATAACTTACTGCCATACACCTCTTTTACGTCGATTTTTTAAAGGCACGCGTTCGCATGGGCGACGCGGACGTGTGGAGGCTTATTTTCCAAATGACGCGGCTGCGTGAGTGACGCGGTCACGTGGCACGTTTGTGCTTAAGGCACGCCTCCAGCCACACTTTCGCGTGACTCTCTGTTAAATTTGTTTTCTTCCCAACGCACTTGTGACGTGGACGCGTCAGCGACACCTACGCGTTGCGTGCGTTTTTTTTAAATAATAAATATGCAGAATGCTAATACAACTATATGCAGCTATATGCAGGGATGATGAGAAGAGTCATTAACACCCTAAAAATAAAGTAAAGTAAAATAAGACTAAAACTGAAACGGAACGATCATACCATGGTGGGTTGTCTCCCACCTAGCACTTTGCTTTTACGTCCTTAAGTTGGACGCTCTTTAGGCTCATTCTGCTTCTCTTGGTGGGTCTTCCAAGAGGAAAATCTCTAGTTCTTTCTGATTCTTCATTTTCTCACCATGATAAAGGTTTAGGCGATGTCCATTGACCTTTAGAAATTTTGAGCTAGTAGGATGACGCAGGTGGAAAACTCCGTATGGCTCTACCTTCTCTACTCTGTATGGACCTTCCCGTCTTGATCTCAGTTTTCCTGGCATGAGCTTCAATCTGGAGTTATATAGAAGAACTAACTTCCCTAGTCTGAATTCTCTCTTTTTAATGTGCTTGTCATGGACAGCCTTCATTTTCTCCTTGTAACGATTGGAGTTGTCATATGCTTTTAGGCGAAGGTTTTCTAGCTCTGCTAGTTGCATCTTTCTTTCGGCACCAGCTTTCGTAAGATTCATGTTGCACTCCCTTATAGCCCAGAAAGCCTTGTGTTCCACCTCTACGGGGAGGTGGCAGGCCTTTCCGTATACCAAGCGGAAGGGGCTCATCCCAATGGGTGTCTTGTACGCTGTTCTATATGCCCAGAGTGCATCTTGTAGCCTGGCACTCCAGTCCTTCCAATGAGGTTTTACTATCTTGTCCAGAATATGTTTAATCTCTTTGTTAGAGACTTCTGCTTGCCCATTGGTCGAGGGATGGTAAGCTGTTGCTACTTTGTGAATTATCCCTTGCTTCTTCAGTAATCCTGTTAGTCTCCTGTTACAAAAGTGGGTGCCTTGATCGCTCACGATTGCTCGTGGTGATCCAAAGCGACATATAATATGGTTTCTATCAAAGGAAACAACAGTGTTAGCATCATCAGTATGGGTAGGAATTGCTTCCACCCATTTAAAAACATAATCTACAGCTAACAGTATATAAAAGTAACCATTAGAATTTGGAAATGGACAAATGGAGTCAATGCCACAAACATCAAAAATTTCACAGAAAAGCATAATCTGTTGAGGCATCTCATCCCTCTTGGATATATTACCAAACCTTTGGCACGGGGAACAAGATTTGCAAAATTTAGCAGCATCTTTAAAAAGAGTAGGCCACCAGAATCCACAGCCTAAGATTTTTCTTGCTGTCCTTTGAAGGCCAAAATGTCCTCCACTCTCAGATGAGTGGCAGGCCTCTAAAATGGACTGGAATTCTGATTGAGGCACACACTGTCTAATTACCTGGTCAGCACGATACCTCCATAAATATGGGTCATCCCATATATAATATTTGGACTCGCTTTTTAGCTTGTCTCTTTGATTCTTATTAAAATGTGGAGGAAAAGTGTGGCTAACTAGATAATTAGCTACATGTGCATACTGATGAGCGGATATTTTATACGCTTTTTTGGGGTAATTTCATGTAGATTTTAGTATGTTTTAGTTAGTTTTTAGTATAATTTTATTAATTTTTAGCAAAAATTCATATTTCTGGACTTTACTATGAGTTTGTGTGTTTTTCTGTAATTTCAGGTATTTTCTGGCTGAAATTGAGGGAGCTAAGTAAAAATCTGATTTAGGCTGAAAACGGACTGCTGATGCTATTGGATTCTGACCTCCCTACACTCGGAATGAACTTTTTGGAGCTACAAAAGTCCAATTGGTGCGCTCTCAATTGGGCTGGAAATTAGACATCCAGGGCTTTCCAACAATATATAATAGTCCATACTTTGCACGAAGATAGATGACGTAAACTGGCGTTCAACGCCAGTTCCATGTTGCAGTCTGGCGTTTAGCACCAGAAACAGGTTGCAAGTTGGAGTTCAATGCCAGAAACAGGTTGCAACCTGGCGTTCAACTCCAGAAACAGCCCAGGCACGTGAGAAGCTTAATTCTCAGCCCCAGCACACACCAAGTGGGCCCCAAAAGTGGATTTCTGCACCAATTATCTTAGTTTACTCATTTTCTGTAAACCTAGGTTATTAGTTTAGTATTTAAACAACTTTTAGAGACTTATTTTGTAACTCATGACATTTTTAGATCTGAAATTTGTACCTTTTGGCAGCATGAGTCTTTAAACCCCACTGTTGGGGGTGAGGAGCTCTACAGCATCTCGATGAATTAATGCAATTATTTCTGTTTTCCATTCAAACATGCTTGTTCCTATCTAAGATGTTCATTTGCGTTTCACTATGAAGAAGGTGATGATCCGTGACACTCATCACCTTCCTCAATCCATGAACGTGTGCTTGATAACCACCTCCGTTCTACATCAGATTGAATGAGTATCTCTTACATTCCTTAATCAGAATCTTCATGGTATAAACTAGGATTGATGGCGGCATTCATGAGAATATGGAAAGTCTAAACCTTGTATGTGGTATTCCAAGTAGGATTCAAGGATTGAATGGCTGTGACGAGCTTCAAACTCACGATTGTTGGGCGTAGTGACAGATGCAAAAAGATCAATGGATCTTATTCCGACATGATCGAGAACCAACAGATGATTAGCCGTGCTGTGACAGAGCATTTGGACCATTTTCACTGAGAGGATGGGAAGCAACCATTGACAATGGTGACGCCCTACATACAGCTTGCCATGGAAGGAACTTTGCACTTTTGAAAGTGAGGAAGCATTATGTTACACGAATTCAGAGGACAAAGCATCTCCAAAACTCCAACATATTCTCCATTATTGAGTAATAATTACTTATTCCAAACACTTTCACTTTTTACAATTAAATCCAAATAACCTTATTGGCATCCTGACTAAGATTAATAAGATAACCATAGGTTGCTTCAAGCCAACAATCTCCGTGGGATTCGACCCTTACTCACGTAAGGTATTACTTGGACGATCCAGTGCACTTGCTGGTTAGTTGTGCGGATTGCAAAAGTGTGATTGCAATTTCGTGCACCAAGTTTTTGGTGCTGTTGCTGGGGAATATATGAGTTTGAACAACTAAAGGTTTATTTTGTTACTTAGATTAGGAATAGAGTATTGTTGCTATAGAGTCATTAAATTTGAGTCCCTTAATTTCTTTTCAAAAATTTTTCAAAAATATTATTTTTTTTATCAAATTTTATTTTTTTCGTGGGTTTAGTGTCTTGTTCTAAGTTTGGTGTCAATTGCATATTTTATATTTTCCTTTTAAATTTTCGAAGTTGTTATCCTTGATCTTCAAGTTGTTCTTGTTTGATCTTTAGTTTTTCTTGTTCTGTGTCGTTTCTTGTTTTTCTTGTGCTTTTCCAAAGCATTAGTCTTCAAAAAGGAATTTATTTTTGGTTAGTGAAAATACCTCTTCAAAACAAGTGTTACCTTTACTGCCCAATTGGCTAGAGCATTGGTCTATGTTCTTGGTAATTGGGTATCTTTTTTAAAATCTTTTTCAAAAATAATTTTTCTTGATTTAATCTTGCGCCAAACTTTAAGTTTGGTGTTGTCTTGTTAATCTTTCTATAATTTTCGAAAATTTATTTTGGTTTTCTAAAAATTTTAAGTTTGGTGTTCTTTCTTTTGTTCTTGTTGTTCTTGTAAATCTTCAAAGTGTTCTTGAGTCTTCTTTGTGTTTTGATCTTAAAATTTTTAAGTTTGGTGTTCCTTGGTGTTTTCCCTCCAAAATTTTTGAAAACAAAGAGCATTAGATCTAAAAATTTTAAGTCTTGTTTCTTTGGTGTGTTTTTCTCTTTCATCATAAAATTCAAAATTGAAAAAAAATTCTCTTTTCTAACTATTTTTAAGCAAATATCCCAACCACTTTCTCTCTCCTCACTTTTTCGAAAATCTTCATAAAGTATTTTCAAATTTTTATCATTTTTATTTTTATTTTTTATTTTATTTTTATTTCGGTTTTTATTTTATTTTATTTTATTATTTTGAAAATCATTTTTTTAATAAATTAAATAAAATAAATCCAAGTCATCTCCCTTTCTTCATTATGGACCTAAGTGGAAATGAACAGTTCAGAAGGACTCTGGGGTCATATGCTAACCCCACTACTGCTTCATATGGGAGTAGTATATGTATACCCTCCATTAGAGTAAGTAATTTTGAGTTGAATCCTCAGCTCATTATCATGGTGTAGCAAAGTTGTCAGTATTCCGGTCTTCCACAAGAAGAACCTACAAAGTTTCTAGCACAATTTTTACTAATTGCTGACACAGTACATGATAAGGAGGTAGATCAGGATGTCTATAGGCTATTACTGTTTCCATTTGCTGTAAAAGACCAAGCTAAGAGGTGGTTAAATAACCAACCTAAGGACAACATAAAGACATGGAAACAGCTGTCAAAAAAATTCCTGAACCACTATTTCCCTCTAAAACGGATGACACAGCTAAGACTGAGCATCCAAGGCTTTAAACAAGGAGATAATGAATCCCTTTATGATGCATGGGAGAGATACAGAGAGATGCTAAGAAAATGCCCCTCTGAAATGTTTTCAGAGTGGGTACAGTTAGACATCTTCTACTGTGGGCTTATAGAAAAAGCTCAGATTTCTCTAGACCACTCAGCTGGTGGATCTATACACATGAGAAAGATAATAGAAGAAGCTCAAGAGCATATTGATACAGTTGCCAGAAATCAGCATCTGTACTTAAACAGTGAACCTTTCATCAACGAAGAGGCTAAAAAAATAACTGCTGAACTCAGTCCTGTGGAACAAGTTATTGAATTCAATCAGCAACTAGATTTTCTAACAAAACAGCTGGCCAAATTCAAGGAGATACTACAAGAAACAAGAATGGCTAATATAAATATGGAAGTTCAGTTGAAGCAAATAGAACAACAATTATCAAAACAAATAACAGAAGAATGCCAAACAGTTCAATTAAGAAGTGGGAAAACATTAAATATCTCACTTCAAGATAGCAGGAAGCCAAGAAATGAGCAAACTACCCAAAATCCCTTTGAGGACAGTAAGAGCCCCTGGGTAAGCCCTGTCCAAGTCGTCCCTAAGAAGGGTGACATGACAGTGGTTCATAATGAAAAAATGAACTGGTTCCTACAAGAACAGTTACAGGGTGGCGTATGTGTATTGATTATAGAAGGCTCAATACAGCTACCAGAAAGGATCATTTTCCTTTACCATTCATAGACCAGATGCTAGAAAGACTAGCAGGTCATGAATACTACTGCTTCTTGGATGGATATTTAGGTTATAATCAAATTGCAATAGATCCCCAGGATAAAGAGAAAACAGCATTCACATGTCCATCTGGAGTATTTGCATACAGAAGAATGCCATTTGGCCTGTGTAATGCACCTGCAACCTTTCAAAGGTGCATGCTCTCAATTTTCTCTGATATGGTGGAAAATTTTTTGGAAGTCTTCATGGATGACTTTTCAGTATTTGGAGACTCATTCAACTCCTGTCTTGACCATCTAGCACTTGTTCTAAGGAGGTGCCAAGAGACTAACCTGGTTTTAAACTGGGAGAAATGTCACTTTTTGTTGATTGAAGGAATTGTCCTTGGGCACAAAATTTCGAACAAGGGAATAGAAGTGGATCAAGCTAAGGTAGAGGTGATTGAAAAATTACCACCACCTGCTAATGTTAAGGCAATCAGAAGCTTTCTGGGGCATGCAGGATTTTATAGGAGGTTTATAAAGGATTTTTCAAAAATTGCCAAACCTCTGAGTAATCTGCTAGCTGCCGACATGCCATTTATCTTTGATAAAGAGTGTCTGCAGGCATTTGAAACTCTGAAGGCTAAGCTGGTCACAACACCAGTCATCTCTGCACCAGACTGGACATTACCATTTGAATTAATGTGTGATGCCAATGACCATGCCATTGGTGCAGTGTTGGGACAAAGGCATGACAAGCTTCTGCACATCATTTATTATGCCAGTCGTGTTCTAAATGACGCACAGAAGAACTACACAACCACATAAAAAGAGTTACTTGCAGTAGTTTACGCCATTGACAAGTTCAGATCCTATTTAGTAGGATCAAAAGTGATTGTGTACACTGACCATGCTGCTCTTAAATATCTACTCACAAAGCAGGATTCAAAACCCAGACTCATCAGATGGGTGTTACTTCTACAAGCGTTTGATATAGAAATAAGAGACAGAAAAGGGATAGAGAACCAAGTAGCAGATCACCTGTCCCGAATAGAACCAGTAGAAGGGGCGTCCCTCCCTCTTACTGAGATCTCTAAAAACTTTACGGATGAGCAATTCTTTGCCATCTAGGAAGTGCCATGGTTTGTAGACATTGCAAACTACAAGGCAGTGAGGTTTATACCCAAAGAGTACAGTAGGCAGCAATCAAAGAAATTGATCACGGATGCAAAATACTATCTTTGGGATGAACCATATCTCTTCAAGAGATGTGCAGACGGAGTAATCCGTAGATGTGTGCCTAAAGAAGAAGCACAAAAGATCCTCTAGCACTGCCATGGATCACAGTATGGAGGACATTTTGGAAGCGAGCGAACAACCACAAGAATCCTCCAATGCGGCTTCTACTGGCCTACTCTCTATAAAGACTCCCGAGTGTTTGTACTTAACTGTGACAGTTGCCAAAGATCTGGCAATTTGCCTCACAATTATGCCATACCTCAATAAGGGATCTTGGAGATTGAGTTGTTTGATGTATGGGGTATTGACTTCTTGGGACCTTTCCCACCATCATACTCAAACACTTATATTCTGGTGGCAGTGGATTATGTATCCAAATGGGTGGAGGCTATTGCAACACCCACTAATGACACTAAGACAGTGCTAAAATTCCTCCAGAAACACATCTTCAGCAGATTTGGTACCCCTAGAGTATTAATCAGTGATGGGAGCACTCATTTCTGAAATAAACAGCTTTACTCTGCTTTGGTTCGATACGGAGTTAGCCACAGGGTGGCCACTCCATATCATCCACAGACAAATGGGCAAGCTGAAGTCTCTAATAGAGAACTTAAAAGAATCTTAAAACGGACTGTGATTAACCGTAGAAGGGATTGGGCAAGAAGCTTGGATGATGCTCTGTGGGCATACAGAACAACATTCAAGACCCCTATAGGGACCTCTCCATACCAGCTTGTGTATGGAAAGGCATGTCAATGCCAGTGGAACTAGAATATAAGGCCTACTGGGCAACCAGATTCCTAAACCTTGATGCCAAGTTAGCTGGAGAAAAACGATTGCTCTAGTTAAATGAGCTAGAGGAATTTAGACTCAATGCTTTCGAGAATGCAAAAATTTACATAGAGAAATAAAAAATATGGCATGATAAGAAATTGTTATCCAGAGTCTTTGAGCCAGGGCAGAAAGTTCTGCTATTTAATTCTAGGCTCAGATTGTTTCCCGAAAAATTGAAATCCCGGTGGAGAGGTGCATATGTGATTACAAGTGTGTCACCATATGGATACGTGGAGCTTCAGGATAATGATTCTAATAAAAAGTTCATTGTTAATGGACAAAGAGTCAAACATTATCTTGAAGGCAATTTTGAGCAAGAATGCTCAAAACTGAGACTTAACTAAAGCTCAGTAATAGTCCAGCTAAAGACAATAAAGAAGCACTTGTTGGGAGGCAACCCAGCCATTTACAAAAGTTTATTTGTCAATTAATTGATTTTTACAGGTTTATGTCAATTAGCTTCAAGGTAAAATAGCAACTTACTTGAGTTCACGGAGTTACAGAAGGATTCAGAGGATAAAACAGCAAAAAGAAACTCATTAGTGCGAAAAAAGCCAGTAAGAGCTGTTTTGGGCGTTGAACGCCCAAAAGAAGCACTCACTGGGTGTTCAACACCAGTAAGGATAGCCATCTAGGCGTTGAACGCCAGAAAGAAGCAACAGCTGGGCATTGAACACCCAGGAGAAGCTGCACATGGGCGTTAAATGCCCAAAACATGTAGCGTTTGGGCGTTTAACGCCAGGATGGTGGGGAGGAGGTAAATTCGTTTTTACTTCACATTTTTTTATTTTTTTTACATTTCAATTCATGATTTCTTGCATAAACATGTTACAAATTCTCATCCTTCAATTCCAAAAATTTTAATCCTAATTTCTAAAATCCCTTTTTCAAAAATATCAAATGTATCTTAATCCATAAACACAAATCTTTTTCCAATCCAATCCAACTCTTTTTCAAATCTTTTTCAACTCATCATATCTTTTGAATTTCAAAATTGCCTCTCCCTCTATTCTTCTCCTTTCCTTTCTTTTGCTTGAGGACAAGCAAACCTCTAAGTTTGGTGTGATTTGCCATGATCACTGAGCTAAAACTCATCAAGATCATGGCACCTAAGGGAACAGAAAGAGCAAGGATGTGACTTGAAGGAACTGAAGCGTCAGAAATTATCTCTTGAAGGATCAAGCACCCCACAGACTGGAGGAACACCCACTTCCCAAAATAAAGGTTGTTGAGTCCTAATCTTTGCCTTAACTCTATGATAACTGTTCTTATTATGAATTTACCTTAGAAGTTATATATTAGTAGTAGTAATTAGTATCTTTATTTTGATTTTATCTCAGTTTTATTCTATAATTTATTTTTCTCATCATCATCAAACATGAATAAAATAATAGATTTTTAGAATAAAGAGGCAATATTTTTTCGAGTTCTTAATAAGGAAAATTCTAATTATTTATATGTGGTGGCAATACTTTTTGTCTTCTGAATGAATGCCTGAACAGTGCATATTTTTTATATTGAATTTTATGAATGTTAAAATTGTTGCCTCCTGAAAGAATGATGAACAAGAGAAACGTTATTGATGATCTGAAAAATCATGAAATTGATTCTTGAAGTAAGAAAAAGCAGTGGAAAACAAGCTTGCGAAAAAAAAAGCAAAAGAAGTAGAAAAAGCCAATAGCCCTTTAAACCAAAAGGCAAGGGTAAAAAGGATCCAAGGCTTTGAGCATCAATGGATAGGAGGGCCCAAGGAAATAAAATCCAGGCCTAAGCGGCTAAATCAAGCTGTCCCTAACCATGTGCTTGTGTCATGAAGGTCCAAGTGAAAAGCTTGAGACTGAGTGGTTAAAGTCGTGATCTAAAGCAAAAGAGTGTGCTTAAGAACTCTGGACACCTCTAATTGGGGACTTGAGCAAAGCTAAGTCACAATCTGAAAAGGTTCACCCAGTTATGTGTCTGTGGCATTTATGTATCTGGTGGTAATACTGGAAAACAAACTGCTTAGGGCCACGGCCAAGACTCATAAAGTAGCTGTGTTCAAGAATCAACATACTAAACTAGGAAAATCAAAAATTCTATCTGAATTCTGAGTTCCTATGGATGCCAATCATTCTGAATTTCAAAGGATAAAGTGAGATGCCAAAACTGTTTGGAAGCAAAAAGCTACTAGCCCTGCTTATCTAATTAGAATCTGAGCTTCACTTAAAACTCTGAGATATTATTGCTTCTTGATTTCTTTTTATCCTCTTTTATTTATCTAGTTACTTGAGGACAAGCAACAGTTTAAGTTTGTTGTTGTGATGAGCGGATATTTTATACGCTTTTTGGGGGTAATTTCATGTAGATTTTAGTATGTTTTAGTTAGTTTTTAGTATAATTTTATTAATTTTTAGGCAAAATTCATATTTCTGGACTTTACTATGAGTTTGTGTGTTTTTCTGTAATTTCAAGTATTTTCTGGCTGAAATTGAGGGAGCTGAGCAAAAATCTTATTTAGGCTGAAAAAGGACTGCTGATGCTGTTGGATTCTAACATTCCTACACTCGGAATGGACTTTTTTGAGCTACAGGAGTCCAATTGGTGCGCTCTCAATTGGGCTGGAAAGTAGACATCCAGGGCTTTCCAGCTATATATAATAGTCCATACTTTGCACGAAGATAGATGACGTAAACTGGCATTCAACTCTAGTTCCATGTTGCAGTCTGGCGTTCAGCGCCAGAAACAGGTTGCAAGTTGGAGTTCAACGCCAGAAACAGGTTACAACCTGGCGTTCAACTCCAGAAATAGCCCAGGCACGTGAGAAGCTTAAGTCTCAGCCCCAGCACACACCAAGTGGGCCCCAAAAGTTGATTTCTACAGAAATTATCTTAGTTTACTCATTTTCTGTAAACCTAGGTTATTAGTTTAGTATTTAAACAACTTTTAGAGACTTATTTTGTAATTCATGACATTTTTAGATATGAAATTTGTACCTTTTGGCAGCATGAGTCTCTAAACCCCATTGTTGGGGGTGAGGAGCTCTGCAGCGTCTCGATGAATTAATGCAATTATTTTTGTTTTCCATTCAAACATGCTTGTTCCTATCTAAGATGTTCATTTGCGCTTCACTATGAAGAAGGTGATGATCTGTGACACTCATCACCTTCCTCAATCCATGAACGTGTGCTTGACAACCACCTCCGTTCTACATCAGATTGAATGAGTATCTCTTAGATTCCTTAACCAGAATCTTCGTGGTATAAGCTAAGATTGATGGCGGCATTCATGAGAATCTGGAAAGTCTAAACCTTGTCTGTGGTATTCCGAGTAGGATTCAAGGATTGAATGGCTGTGACGAGCTTCAAACTCGCGATTGTTGGGCGTAGTGATAGACACAAAAGGATCAATGGATCTTATTCTGACATGATCGAGAACCAACAGATGATTAGCCGTACTGTGACAGAGCATTTGGACCATTTTTAGCATCTCCAAAACTCCAACATATTCTCCATTATTGAGTAATAATTACTTATTCCAAACACTTTCACTTTTTACAATTAAATCCAAATAACCTTATTGGCATCCTGACTAAGATTAATAAGATAACCATAGGTTGCTTCAAGCCAACAATTTCCGTGGGATTCGACCCTTACTCACGTAAGGTATTACTTGGATGACCCAGTGCACTTGCTGGTTAGTTGTGTAGATTGCAAAAGTGTGATTGCAATTTCGTGCACCACATACCAAGGAACTACTTCAGATACTGCTTGTAAGCTATCAAATGGGAAATTATCATTTATAGGAGTGGAGTCACCCTTAATGTGCTCTAGGCGACTCAAGTGGTCTGCCACTAAATTCTGGTTACCACTCCTATCCTTAATTTCTAAATCAAATTCTTGGAGCAGCAGTATCCAACATATTAGCCTTGGTTTGGACTCCTTTTTTGCTAATAAATATTTTAGAGCTGCATGATCTGAGTACACTACTACCTTAGTGCCAAGTAAATAGGCTCGGAATTTATCCAGAGCAAAAACAATAGCAAGAAGCTTTTTTTCAGTAGTGGTGTAATTAGATTGAGCAGCATCTAGTGTCTTAGACGCATAAGCAATTACAAAAGGATCCTTACCTTCACGCTGAGCCAGCACCGCACCTATTGCATGGTTGGAGGTGTCACACATAATCTCAAAAGGCTGGCTCCAGTCTGGTCCTCTCACAATTGGAGCTTGAGTCAGGGCGATCTTCAGCTTATCAAATGCTTGTATGCAATCTTCACTGAACTCGAACTCAATATCTTTCTGCAGCAATCTGGATAAAGGCAATGCTACCTTACAGAAGTCCTTAATAAATCGCCTGTAAAAACCTGCATGGCCAAGGAACGAACGGACTTTCCTCACGAAGGAAGGGTAAGGTAAACTAGAAATAACATCCACCTTTGCTGGATCCACAGAGATACTAGTATCAGAAACAACATGTCTTAGAACAATTCCTTGTTTTACCATAAAATGACACTTTTCAAAATTTAAAACAAGGTTTGAACTAACACACCTGTCTAATACTGTAGATAAACTATCCAAGCAAAGGATAAATGAATCACCATATACGCTAAAGTCATCCATAAAAACTTCCATACAGGTCTCAATGAGATCAGAGAAAAGACTCATCATACACCTTTGGAAAGTAGCTGGTGCATTGCATAAGCAAAAGGGCATTCTCTTATAAGCATAAGTCCCAAAAGGACATGTAAAAGTAGTCTTTTCCTGATCTTCATGAGCTATATAGATTTGAAAATAACCTGTATAACCATCTAAAAAGCAATAATGGGATTTACCTGATAGGCGATCAAGCATCTGATCAATGAATGGCAAGGGGTAATGATCCTTGCGAGTGGCTTGGTTGAGACGCCTATAGTCAATGCAAACTCTTCATGAATTCTACACTCTAGTTGTCAAGAGCTCTCCATGCTCATTTCTTATTGTTGTGACTCCAGACTTCTTGGGCACCGCTTGTACTGGACTGACCCATTCGCTGTCTGAGATGGGGTAGATGATATCTGCTTCAAGTAGCCTAGTCACTTCTTTCTTGACAACTTCTAAGATGGTGGGATTCAATCTTCTTTGAGGTTGACAGACAGGCTTTGCTCCCTCTTCTAAGAATATTCTATGCTCACAAACTCGAGGGCTAATGCCTACTATATCCGCCAAGTTCCATCCAATTGCTTTCTTATGTTCTCTCAGCACACTGAGTAGCTGTTCTTCTTGTTGGGAAGTGAGTTCCCTTGCAATGATAACTGGGAACTTCTGCTTGTTCTCAAGGTAAGCATACTTGAGGTGTGGAGGAAGGGGCTTTAATTCTAATTTCTACTCATAGCTAGGCTCTGGATCATCCGGGGCTGGTGATAATGGTAAAGTCTTCTCATTGTTTTGAGAAAGTGTCCCCACACTGGACCTTGCTCCATCTACTTTTCTTTTAATTCTTCCTGGTGAACTTCAGCTACAGTTTCATCAATAATGTCACACTGGAAGATAGAATGATCTTCCGAAGGATGCTTCATAGCTTCATTTAAGCTGAACTTCACTGCTCTGCCATCTATCTCAAAGGATTAAGTTCCTGTGAATGCATCCAGCTTGAAATTTGAAGTCTTTAGGAATGGTCTTCCAAGCAGGATTGATAATGGCCTTCCTGAGTCATTAGGGGGCATTTCTAGGATATAGAAATCAATGGGAAATGTGAGCCCCTTAATGCTCACTAATACATCTTCAGCAATTCCAACTACTGTAATAATGCTTTTATCTGCTAACACAAAATGAGCTGCCGACCTTTTCAAGGGAGGGAGCCTCAAAGTATCATATATAGACAAGGGAATTATAATAACACACGCTCCTAAATCATACATACAGTCAGAAAATATCACACCTCCAATGGTACAGTTAACCATACATGGACCTGGATCACTACATTTTTCAGGTATACCTCCCATTAAAGCATATATAGAACTACCTAAAGGAATAGTTTCTAATTCATTAATTTTATCTTTATGTATGCACAAATCTTTTAGAAACTTTGCGTATTTAGGCACCTGTTGAATAACATCAAAAAGGGGAACAATTACCTCGACCTTTTTGAATATTTCTACCATTTTGGGATCAAGTTCCATCTGCTTTCTGGGCTTCCTTGTAAGTTGTGGAAATGGGATAGGAAGGGCGCTACTTGTAACTTCAACATCCTTTGGTGCTTCATTCTGTGGTTGAGCTTCTCTTTTTCTCCAACTATGTCTTGTACGTCCTCTTCCTCTTCAGCATCTTCCACTTCCACCACATCCTTTGCTGGGGCGTGTTCTGGTGGGCTTAGCTCCTCCTTATTCCTCTCTTGCAGTGTGGTTCCAGACCTCAAGGTGATGGCATTGATGCCACCCTTAGGGTTGGGTAAGGGTTGAGAAGGAATCCCACTGGAGCTTGCAGGTTGGGTGTTAGAGGTACTCGATGGTCCCATCTGGGAGATGAGAGCTTGTATAACAGAAGTTAGACCATTAAGTGTGCTCTCTATGGTCTTTTGTCCTTTGCAAGAGAGTGGAGTAACTCATCATTAGAAGACGAAGATGGGTAAGTGATCTGAGGGATTTGCTGAGATGCTTGGGGCTGCCTTAAATGAGGTGCTTTATAAGCCTGGTTCTGATTCTGCTGTCTGATGTTGTTATTGTTATTCCACCTCTGGTTTCCATTATTATCTCTGCCACCTCTGTTATAATTGTCCCTCCAACCATGGTTAGAATTATCTCTCCAACCTTGGTTGGAATTATCCTACCATCCATGGTTGTAGTTGCCACCTTGATTGTATCCTTGATTTGGGTGGTCATAGAAGTTATGAGTGGCAGCCACAGTGTTGTCTTTCTGTTGGAGTTGCGAATATTCATCAGTATAATGACTATAATCAGCACAGATCTCACATACTCTTTGTGGAACCAAATGTTGGCTTTGTTGTGGTGGGGGATGCTGAGCTTGTTGAGCTTGTTGTTGATTCAACTGCATCTGTTTTAGTAAGTTGGTCATTTCACATATACTCTAGGTCAGAGCAATATTTTCTCAGCTAGAGGATACCTCTGCAACAGCTTTTGAGTTGCTTTGCTTATGCCTGTGATTCCTAGTGGATTCAGGTAAGTCGCTGTTCAATTGCCATGCTTCATCAGTGTTCTTGTACTTTTTCATAGACCCATTGCTAGCACCTTCCAATGTGGTCTTATCTTGAGGCTTCATGCCCTGTGTGAAGTAGCCGAGCAATACCAACTTGTCAATCATATGGTGGGGACATACTTCCAGAAGATTTTGAAGCGCTCCCAATATTCGTAGAGAGTCTCGGATTTGCCTTGAATAATCATGGAAATTTCTTTCCTCAATCTATCAGTAACTTCAGCTGGAAAGTATTTCTCCAAAAATTCTCTTCAAAGCGTATCCCAGTTAGTAATAGTCGCTCCAGGTTGAGTGTAGTACCACTCTCTCGCCTTTCACTCAAGAGAAAACGGGAAGGCTTTTAACAAAATAGATGTTTCATCTGCACCATCACGCTTAACAGTAGAACAGGCTATCTGGAAATCCCTAAGGTGCTTGATAGGCTCTTGAGCAGGTAAGCCATGAAACTTGGGCATCAAGTTGAGTAGTGCAGTCTTCAGTTCAAAATCTACAGCCACCGCTGGGTGATGCACTTGATACGGCTGCAGCGTAAAATCTAGGGCTCCAGCTTCCTGGATAGTAACTCTCCTAGGCGCTGCCATGTTACCTGCACGTGAATCAACCGAATCAGTAGTAGAGGAACTTGTTTCTTCCTCAAATGGCAGTTCAGGTTCACCCTCAGATGAGACTGGTGAATCGATAATAATCACTTCACCACCCTCAGAGGCTAGCTGACGTCGAGTTCGTCTAATATGTGAAAGAGTTCTTTCAATTTCAGGATCAAATGGGACTAAACTCAGATCAGGCAATGAACGCGTCATTCAATCAGAAAGACATGTAGCACATGGTAACAGAAATAAAAATAAAATATGCAAATAAAATAAAATATGTACACTAATTAATAATCTAGCACACTGTTGCAACTCCCCAGCAACGGCGCCAAAAATTGACGTGGTGAAAATTGGCAGATTAAGAATTATTAAGGAAAACAGCGTTGCAAGTACAGCTCTTAACCAGCTAAAATCCACCTCACCAATTTAAAAGGCGTTGTCACAATTTTTAGAAATAAAAATACTGAGAGTATGAGTCCCAAGTCGTCTCCCAACGAGTTGCAGAAAAGAGTGCTATTTTATTAACTAGGGGTTTTCAGAAAAATTGAGTTTTGATAATGAGTAATTAAAATGATTAAAGATTAAAGTAATAAAAATGAACTAAGAATAATTATTGATACTTTAAATGAAAGGCCTTGACTGGGAGAATAATTAAGTGGAATTTCTATCCTTGTTGGGATCTTCTCGAGTGTAGTGTAGAGAGGTTGCTGTTCTCACTCAGTTAACCCTTACTAAGTAAGAGAAAGTATGGTGATTAAAATAACTCTTCACCCACAATTCCTAGTCCTCTCCCTTGGGGAGATCTAGCGTTAGTAGATATAGAATTAGCTAACAGCGTCGAATTTAACTAAGCACTTAAGCATTCTAACTCAAGTGTCTTATCTTAATTAACCCCCATGTCAAGTAGAATTTCTACTCCATTGACAAAAATAAAACGCTTGCAGAAATAGTAGAAGAAAACATGATAAATAAAATAAGGAATGGAAATTGATTAAAGGAAAAGGTAGTGAACTGTATTAATAAATCCAAACGTAACATAAGTATATGAACAGGAATAATAAATAACCAAAAGAGTAGGAAAATAGGGAAACAAACTAGAATAGTACTTCCACGGAGGTAAAGGCTCTTCAATATCCAAAGCAAAAGCAATAAACTAAAATCCTATCAACGTAGAGAAAACCTAAAGGAGTAGTAAGATTCAGATCTAAAACTAAAACTATCCTAATATCAATGTAAATGAATGTGTGTCGATGTGTGTTGAGTTTCTGCATGTTCCCTTGCTTTATTCTGTGTTTCTGGGCCAAAAATTAGGTTAAAACGCGGCCCATAATTGTCTCCAGCGTATTCTGTAATTTCTGCAGATCGCGCAGGTCACGCATACGCGTCGTCCACGCGTTCGCATCATTCAGCGGTTTTCCTTGTCACGCGTTTCCGTCATCCATGCGTTCGCGTCATTCGTGCAGACTCCGATCTACGTGATTGCGTTAGGCACGCGTTCGCGTCGCTTGCGAATTCTCCATTTTGCGCGCTCGCGTGGGCCATGCGCTCGCGTCAGTGTTCGCTGGTTATCTTCTTATTTTCTTGTGCTCCTTCCATTTTTGCAAGCTTCTTCTCAATTCTCTAAGCCATTCCTGCCCTATGAGGCCTGAAACACTTAACACACAGATCACGGCATAAAAAGATCTCTAGGAAGCAAGTTTTCAACCATGGACAATTTTTGGGAAGGAATTGTAAGTACATGCAAATCATATGAATAAGTGGGTGAAGTCTTGATAAAACCACTCAATTAAACACAATATAAATCATAAAATAATGGTTTATCAACCTCCCCACACTTAAATATTAGCATGTCGTCATGCTTAGTTAAAGGAGATAAAGTAAATGAGTAGGGAAATGCAAAACTCATGAAATGCAATGCAACCTATCTATATGAATGCAACTATATGTTTCTTGTCTATTTGGTTAAAAGTAAATAAGCTCTTCAAGACAAGCATAATTCAAATTCCACTAATTCAATTCATACAGTAAGAACAGATAAAAATGCAAAAAGATAGCTCATGAAAGCAGGGAACATAGATTTTAAGCATTGAACCCTCACTGATGGTGTATGTGCACTATAGTCTCTCAAGTGTATAGGGTAATTACTCTATTCTTCTCTAATCATGCTTTCTAAATTTTGTTCTATACCTAACCAATCAACAATATTTAATATACCAATGCAAACATCATGAGGTCTTTTTCAAGGTTATAATGGGGCTAAGGTGTAGGTAAGGGTGTACATATGGCTAAGTGATCTTACAAATTGAATCTTTAATTAACCTAAGCTTCCACCTAACATACATATACTCGATCTATATATCTCCTAATTTCATACCTAGCTACCCAAAATTTCCCATCTTGCATTACATACTCATGCTTCAACCTTTCTTTTACTTGTATCACATATGCATTGATCTTTTATTGACTTGGCATTGGGGTAATTGTGTTCCCTTATTTATTTATTTATTTATTTTTAGAGACATAAAAACTAAAATAACATATCAATGCATATGGAATTTTTGATTTTCTGTTTTACATGAGTAGGTATCCAAATTTCCCAAGATTCAAAATTAGAAACATGATACATTCCCTTATTAACCCATGTTCCCACAGTTTTCCCCACACTTAATCAATACACAATCTCTATCTTAAGCTAACCAAAGATTCAATTTGGGGTGTTTAATTGTTTTTCTGCTTGAGGCTAGTGATGTGGTAAAACATAGAACAAGGGGGATAAAAAGGCTCAAAGCGGTGAATAATGGTGATTTAAATGGTAGGTTTATTTGCGATAAGTGAGCTAAACAAGTACTGGCATCAATCATATGCATGCAAATAACACATTAAACATTAGACATATAGGATAGAACAAAATATAAAATTACAATCATAGAGAAGTAAACACACAAGAATAAAACCTAAAGGAGTAGTAAGATTCAGATCTAAAACTAAAACTATCCTAATATCAATGTAAATGAATGTGTGTCGGTGTGTGTTGAGTTTCTGCATGTTCTCTTGCTTTATTCTATGTTTCTGGGCCAAAAATTAGGTTAAAACACGGCCCGCAATTGTCTCCAGCGTATTCTGTAATTTCTGCAGATCACGCAGGTCACGCATACGCGTCGTCCACGCGTTCGTGTCATTCAGCGGTTTTCCTTGTCACGCGTTCGCGTCGTCCACGCGTTCACGTCATTCGTGCAGACTCCGATCTACGCGATTGCGTCAGGCACGCGCGAGTTCTCCATTTCGCGCGCTCGCGTGGGCCATGCGCTCGCGTAAGTGTTCACTGGTTATCTCCTTGTTTTCTTGTGCTCCTTCTATTTTTGCAAGCTTCCTCTCAATTCTCTAAGACATTCCTGCCTTATGAGGCCTGAAACACTTAACACATGGATCACGGCATCGAATGGTACAAAGGAGAATAAAAATTCATAATTAAAAGATCTCTAGGAAGCAAGTTTTCAACCATGGACAATTTTTGGGAAGGATTTGTAAATACATGCAAATCATATGAATAAGTGGATAAAGACTTGATAAAACCACTCAATTAAATATAATATAAATATAAAATAATGGTTTATCAATCGATTAGGGTTTAAACACCAATATATTGAAAATCACTCACCCGGATTCTTATCCAAATAAAATGGGGACTTACTCAAATCACTCCTAACTTTCACATACATTTCCTTAAAGACTTTAATTG
>NC_029772.3:50327421-50341369 GCF_000817695.3 Arachis duranensis | reverse complement strand
GAGAGAGAGAGAGAGAGAGAGAGAGAGAGAACACAAAAAAAAAAGAAAACACAGATGGATGGCGGACATTCAAGATACTCTATCAAACACTCAAAACTCCCCTAACAAACACCCATGAATTAGGAAGAAGTTGAGAGGGAGAATAATTTATATGGATTAGAACCTCACATTTGAAGTTTGTAAAAAGAAACATTAACCGAAACTCAATGAGAAGACAAGTGTAGACATAGAAATACGGCCAATCCTTACAGCAGTCACAGACCCTATCACCTACCTCACATGGCAAAAACTCAATACACTAACATTTTTCCCATCCCTAACCCACCACCCAGAACTTAATTTCGACAATGATTCATAATCATCAAACATTTAGATGCCAGATTTTACTTCAATATTAATCCAACCATAAGAACCATTACCTCCCCCCCACCCCCCACACACCTTTACCCTTAACCTTTGACATTGACAGAAAAAGAAAACACAAAGAGAAGACCAAATAAAACTACTTTAAAGCAAGGTTCTGAAAACTGGACCGGACTGGCTGGTCGACCCGGTTCTACCGGGAACTTGCGATGCAAACGGTCCGATCCTCTCCCTATAACTGCTAACAGTAAAACCTCTAGAAAACTGTCGAACCGGTCGAGAACTGGTCGGTTGGGCCGGACCGTTAATCGGCCGGTTCAGATAAAACGGCGTCGTTTTTAATTTGAAAAAAAAAAGGAAACGGATCCAGTGATCCACTCGTAAGTCGTGACCCAACCCCCCTCTTCCCCCAATCATTCATTCCTAACCCAACTCCTCAGAGAACAGAGATGAGAGAACTCTGAATCGAAGAAACCCTAGTCGCCTAGCCCTCCATCGTCGTCGCCTAACCCAGGTCATTAGCGCTGCCGCCGTCCCAGGTCCTCAGTACCGTCGCTTCATCCTCTTCCCTGTGTCCGGAACCCAGTAACTCGGCAGGTCCTCTTCGGCTCTTCATCTTCGCTGGCTTCTCGGCACGGACCCAGGTTAGTGGCTTCTCGCCTTCATCTTCACTAAATGTTTGGTCATCTTCTTCAATTTTTTTGTTCTTCTTCTTCACTGAACCCTAGTCTGCTTCTGTCTTAGTTTTAATTGTTTCAAGTTTGGTTCTGAAGGTTGGTTCTTCAATTCTTCTTTTGGTTCTGTCTTGTATTTGCTGGTTGCTAATGGTGGAAATTTTACAAATTTGCAAATTTGTGTGTATGGTTCTGATTGTATGGCTTTGTATGTATGGTTTTGATGGCAGTTGCTGATAGTGTTTTACCAGTTGCTATTCGTGGCATGGAGTAGCTTGCCGTCGGGTCGCCGGTTGCCATCGTCTTGCCTATCGGCTCGTCTCGCCGGTTGCCGTCTGTCGAAGGTTAGTGGCCTCCGCTTCTTCCTTTTAATTTCTGAATGTTCGGTCTTCTTCTTCATGTGAAGTTCTGAAATTACGGGTGGCTGGCTCTGTTAGTTTGATTTAGTGTTTTCTGTTTTGTAATTGCTGGATTTAGTCTGAAGTTTTTGTCAAAAACTTTAATAAGACCATTAACTTGTTTTACTGTTATCACATTCAAGAACTTTAATAAGAGCATTAAGTTCATCAGGTTGTGCTTTCCATCTTGCTAGACTGAAGGAGGAGTTTGTGGTGCTTCATTTCTTGGTTAAGAACTAATCTTGGTGTGCACTGAGCCATTGATTTTGTGTTGTTATGTTGTTGCTGCTATTTTTTATTTTTGTTGCTAATTGTTCTTGATTACTAAATGTGAAATTATTTGATTTGTGTTACTAATTAGAGTTTTTATGAGTATTTATGACCAAACCAAACATAATTGAGCAGTTAAGAAATACTCATCTCATAGGAAAGTCTCATCTTTTGAGATCGAAGATTCTTAATGTGCAGGAGGAATGAATGCTTGACCCCTGACTCTTGATTTTATATCCTATTAGCCTAGACATGCCATGTTGTATCAAGTTTGTAACTAATACACCTTCTAGTTTATATTTATCAACTTGCATTGTCATCTTTTCAATGTGTAGACAAATCAAAATTGATTTTTGATTTCTTTACATCCTAGACAAACAAATGTTATGTTTGCAGTGGAGACTCTCTTTTAAATTCAAATAATAAATTGTTCTTCTCTCGGTTAGTTTTGCTTTGATTTCATTGAATACTTGCATACACTTCAAGCTTTAATATGTTTTGAGCGATAGTATTAATATATTTTGAATTATCTACTTGAAACTTTATTAGGGAGCGTAACAAGTATCCTGGATTTTATGTTTTAGAAGCCAAATGATTGATCCTATTTTAGGTATCTTTCTAAAGATGGTTTACATAGACTCAATTTATGAATTTTCACCATCATCTGAAAACTCATTTGATTGGAAGCTTGGAAAATATTTAATACTATCAATGTATTAACTATTAAACAAACATGTTCTGTAATTTTATATTATAGCAATAAACATGTTCTATAATTTTTATTGTGTTGATGATTTATTGATTATTTTTTATTGTGTTGATGAGACTTATTTTATAATTTATTTATTATTTTATTTTAAAACGGTTTTTTTGGTTGGACTACGGTTGAACTAATTAGACCAATAAACCAATAAACCAGTAAATAAAACGATTCGATAACCGATCCAGTTCTCAGAACCTTGTTTAAAGATAAAAAATTCAAAGTAAGTCACAAAACCCACTTACCTTGCTAACTCATTGTATCCTCTGCAATGTCTCTTAAATTTTTCTTCCAATTTTTTCTCCTATCAAACTTGAACGCCCATTCACTAAAAAGTAGTTTTTAGACAACAATCAAATAGTTACGCACATCATCTATCATGCTAAAACCATTACCATTAGATCAAATAAATCCTTCAATTTCAAGACCGTTTGATGGTGGACATTAATCCTCAAAAGTCGCACTCCTTTATGTCATATAAACGCAGTCATAAAAGCCTAAGTAAAAATATAAATTTGCTCCTTTCTCCGAAAAGTCAGGTTAAGCTTGGGGGATACTAATCACATTCAACCGAGTTATAACATGTAACTTATCTAGGAAAGCTTAACATGCTTCCTAAGACAAACGGGTCAAGCTTGGGGATGTGATTCGTACCTATAATCCAGTTATAGTTGGTATAATTGGCCCACGTGATTAAAACACAGATAAAAAAAGTTATATACACCTAAGCCATAATCTTTCGTCAAAAGAACATCAGTCACTTTAAGCGTAACTCTCATAACCACATTATACCGCGAATCTCGATCAGTGGAAATAGAGGCAAAACGATTAGGTATGATTTTATATAAGGCTACAAGGTAACAAAGTACACTTAAGCTATGGATTTTGAATACTAACTCTATCCTTTACTGGCACACTCCTCTTAAAATATTTCCTAACATAAGTATCGAAGTACCTTTGTAAGTATTCACCCCATTCGGTGTTTCTAGACAACCGACATATATCTCTTCCTCGGTGTATGCAAGAAAGAGAATTGAGTTCATCTGCGATCGAGCTATACCTCGGATTCTTTCTCCACACAGAAATAGTAACAATATTTTCTAAGTGTCGTTAACATCATATAATTACTATAACTATAAATAGCATAAAGTCCACCTTTTTTTATAATTCTATGCATGGATTAATATCCTTCTGAACTTTTTAAATATTATAGTGTCATACAGATTTCTTTAGAATACGTTTGGAAGGGAGACTAAAACTAAGAGGCAAAGATTGAGGGACAGTGACCGAATTAAATTTCTGTACTGTGTTTGGTATAAAATGTATTGGACTGAATTATATCTCAATATCATGTTTGATTTAAGATAAATAAGAAGATTGAAGGGTAAATTTGGGATTTAAAAAGTTAAACGAGAATATTTCTAAAAAAAATGATATAAAAGTTTCAATCTCCATTACTAAAAATTTTAGTCTCTTGTATCCGTACTAAAATTTTGTATCCCGAGACTCAAACTTTAGTTTTAATCTCTCATCACCAGACATAATACTTAGTCTCAATCTCCTTACCTGATCACCAAACACAATACATAGTCTTAGTCTCCATGCCTCATTTACAATGCTGATCCCATGAAACAAACGCAACCTTAATGACAAATGACTATTCGGACTGTGAATACTAAAATATGCTCATTGTCACTGATAACTTTCACTCTTTTACTACTTACACTTTCAAAAGATAATATTGCCACGGATGTAAACATTCAGAGTAGCATATGTCTCATTTTAAGCAAATATAAAGTATAAAATTACAAAGTTGAACAAACACAACATGGAACCTGTGCAGTTGAATTTTTTAACTGCTCATGATCCTTCTCCTGTGAAATTATTCGGATTCTAAAGTAAACACATGGTAAAACATATTTGAACAAACAAGATTAGCACTAGGTAATGCCATACAAAAATTAATGCAAACTAAGGACACAAATTCTAAATGTTAAGCGATTCCCAATTTTGCAGGCATTCAACATTGTTTTGTCTTCTATATGATTGATAACATCAGTGACCATTGGCAACCGCACCATATTCTGCAGTTTTACTAAATTTCTGTTCGTAGAATCTTCGATACATGGAGTCTACTTCAGTGAGATAGTAAGTTCCAGGAGATAGAAGGCTAATGTCCTTACTTGTTACAAACTCTTTGCCACCATACCTATGCTCCATTAACTTCAAAGTTTCGACAAATTTAGCTGGAGGGAACTGCATAAAAATCAAAACACAAAGGGCACTCTGTTTTCATCATCTTATCAAACACAACAAAAATAAGCTGAGAATAGAGACATTTCAGTCATATCAAATTAAGTATCACTCTTCAAGCCATTTAAAGAGAC
The DNA here is from genome assembly GCF_000817695.3 of Arachis duranensis. Taxonomy (NCBI): domain Eukaryota; kingdom Viridiplantae; phylum Streptophyta; class Magnoliopsida; order Fabales; family Fabaceae; genus Arachis; species Arachis duranensis. Next base: position 50,336,517 of record NC_029772.3, on the reverse strand, counting down.
TTAAAATCTATTAATATATAACGATTGTGTAGTGAATCACTTGAGGCTATTCAAGTCTCATGTGATCTAATGCTTTAAAGGGACTTTACTGGATTGGTAGTTGTATGTTGTTGCACGAATAATGCATAGTTGGAATATAATTAAAAGCCTTTTACACATGACACGCATACATTGTATGTAAAAGTCCCTCTTAGGCCTTAGCTGTGGGCCTGTGGCCAAATAAAGTTGCATTCTAATGTTGCTCCATATATATATATATATATATATATATATATGCACAAACATAGCAAATATCTATTAGCACATGCTAGAAATAAGACTTTCAAAATTTACCTCATGCCTTGACTTCAGTTTTGCAGCAATGTCCAACACTTTAGCAATGTTTGACAAGCTAAATGGATGTTGACCTTCATTTATTTGTAAAGAGAACATTGTAGAAGTCAAGCCACTTCCATATGAGAATAATATCACCCTCTTACTGGCCTGAAAATTTTAAATTACAATTTTTACAAAGACCATGAACCTAAGTTGTCATAAAGGTTATATTTGAGTTAAAGTAGTGTTTAGAACATTCACCAGTGTGCTATTTTTGTTGTGAAGAAGCGAAATAAAGGCTGCATAGAGCGATGCAGTGTATGTGTTGCCAATTTGTTTCGGTATCAAAGTGCTTGGTTGCACCTTTTCATCATACAGAGGTTTCGCAACCTGCTGGGATACCTGTAATTTTCATAGGGTTACTTAGAGATCGTATAAATTTATATAAATAAGAAATCGAAATATGACTCTAAAACCTTCTCTAGATCCCGACTTTGATAGCTTTCTTCACTAGATAGTGTTACAAATGGTGCAAGCCTTTCTTTAGCCGTTTCACCCATCAAGCTGAAGTCATGTAAGAATCTTTCAAAGACAAATTCACTAAACACTTGGAATCCAATGCTTTTTAGGTGATGGAAAATGACAAAAACCTGGGATTCTTCAAGATGTCGTTGAATACCAAACGAGCAAAACTTTTCTGTACAAGCTGGAGTATTCATCAAAACAAATAAAAATATTACTTAAAATGAAGATACAATCATGCACAAGATGTAAAATGATAAAATATGTAATATAAAAATTAAGTGTTATTAGATTAAAATATTTGATAATAGATAATTATACCACAGACTACCTTATTATAGGGAGAGTGAAATACAAAATAATCAGCATTAGAAATAGAAAATTGTTTTCCCTCAAGATTCTCGTGTCTGCAAAACAAAAACAATATACCGAGATACTTAGTTACGTTTACAAATCAAACTTCATAAGAATTGTATTAATAGTATAGGCTTACTTTTTGCTGAGCTGATTATAGCAAGAATCAAGAGCCATAAGATAACATGTTTGAGAAAGTTTCCCATCAACTACCTACAACACATGAAATTAAAGAATGGACTGATAGTCAATTGTTATCCTTCACACCATATTCTTAGACCAAAAGCAAGTTGAAGGAAGCCTTTTAAACATAACATAAGTCATAAAAAAGAGAAAAAATGGAATATAGCTTTAAAAACATATGATTCCTAAGCTTACCGGATATTCACTTGCAAGATTAGGCTTGTAAAAATCATACACATGTGACATATGACTTGCCCTCAATTTGCTTTCGAAAGCAATGGGAGCATCAGGACCGATTAGCATGGCAATAGCAGCAGCTCCACCAGTAGGCCGAGCAGGTCCTTCAGCATAGACCTGATTAAGTAACACATCTATTATAGAATATACATTTTTAGACTAAATGTAAAACTAATTAAAAATATACAAGTTCATAATTGCAGTTTCCCTGACTTGAGCTTTGAAAAACGACTAACAAAACATGTTTATGATTACTAATAATAGTCAAAGGGTATTGGAAAGGATCTTACAGCACTGTCGGTGCAAACGACCAATCCATAGCGTCCATCCCATGAGCTGCTCTCCACCCAGTTGACACAATTGAACAAAGCAGCAGTTCCTCCATAGCAAGCATTAGTTGAATCAACACCCTCAATATCAGTGTTTCCATGTTTCTGCTTGTTACAACCCAAGAGGAAAAAGTAATTTATGTCAGAAAGCTCCATAAATTAATGATTTGATCAAGAAAATCATGGCATAACAAAAACAACCCATTTTTTTTCTAATAATAAAATGTCTGATAATTGAGATATTAGAATATTTTTGTTCAAGATGAAAGGATTCGATAGAATTACAAATCATGTTAGTTGTGCTCTCTTTGTTCAATATATATACCCAAGATTAAGTGACCTCAAGAGCTTCAATACAACCTTAAAATACTTGAAACGTTTTAAGGCTGAATAATTCCATAGAGATAATTAGGTACTTAAAATCACTTTATTTTCTAAACTACCATAATATGGTGAGTCAATAGCAAATCTTTCCATGTAATTCAACACTAAAAGGATACCTCAAAGATCTGCATGAGGAATGTCTTGATGGATTTGCTTTTGTCTATCACAGTTTCACTACCAACTTCCAAACGACCAATGCTTTTAGGATCGATTTGATACTTCTCAAGAAGAGAAGAAACTACCGTCAAACTGAAGAAACAAGAGTTCAAGAGATGATACAAGGAAAGATGCACAGCATTCAATTTACAGTGAACTTGAAATATAATACAGAGTAATATGTAATCAATAGTCTTGGATTATTGTTGCACAATATTACCCACATATATAAAACCCTCAAACAGATACCAATCAAATAAAAAAATCCAAAGTAGAAACCTCATTGAAATGACATCTTCTACTTCAGTACAAAAAACCATGCAATCTTGCCCAAGTCCAATAGTATATTTCCCTTAGGGTAAAATACGTTGCTTAAGGATTCATCGAAGACACACAAGAATATCCCTCTTTCCGTCTTTTCTTGGTAATAATGGAGCAAATGTACAAAGCCATGATTTTTGTTTTATAAAAAGGGGATCTCATGATTTTAAGCACACAATAAAATTAAACTTGTTTCAAAACTTGCAGGCTTATAATAATAACTCATTTGTTTATGTATTGAGCTAAAATATCTTGAAGCACCGTAGTTAGTTCCCGAACGACCAATCACACAAAACAAGAAAACGGAAACAAATAACAGAAAATTCAGCATTTAAAAAAAGCAGCTCGTTATTATGACTTGTTAGTGCAGCAGTGTGGGATGATTCCTCGGGTTTTGCAAACACAAAAAATAACAAAAAGTCAAATTAAAAAAAAAAACAAATATTGTAAGTCAATAAAATAAAATAAAACAAAAAGGGAGTAGATGGAATGAAGAAGAAGCGGTGTGACCTGTTGAACACAGGTGGGAGGAAAGTAAATGTCAACGGCAAGGATTCCCACATTCTTTGCCATATCTCTGTCTCTGCGAATTCCAAAAGAAGAGAGAGAGAGAGAGAGAGAGAGCTTTTAGTTACATGCAAGTATTGTCGTTCGTGTGTGTGTTTATATAGGGAGCGATGGAATGGGAAGTAAGTAGCGCGATCTTGTTTTGTTTTGCTTTTACCAAACCAAAGGTTCTGACTTCTGAGAGGTCCTCCCTCTTTCTTACGTCCAAATACGAAAGAAAAAGAATCCGCACACACAGTCCGCCCGAGTCCTGGGTGTTTGAGATTTGCCTTTGCCCCCCAAAATTCAACAGCTGGCTATTTTTCACCACCCTTCTCTATTCTCACTTCTCGCCTCTGTTTTCTGCTGTAATTACCAGCACTGCCATATCAAAGCACCGGCTGGCGCCTGGCGGCTATGTGATTCTTCCATTATTCTTTCTATAGTCCAATTTTATATATGTATAATGAAATTGATGTATTGATAATTATATTATTTATAATTTTAACATGAATTTGATTATAATTTATTATTTTTAATTTTAAATTATTAATTTTGCATTTTTTTATCTAATTATCATATTTATGAAATATAAAATAATTAAATATTATGTTTGATTATAAAAATGGTTGCTGATAGAATAAAGTAGAATCAAGTAGAAAATTTTAAAATGCGAGTAACATTAGAGTTGAAAGATTTTTAACTTACAAAAAAATAAAATAAAATTTTAAAATGTTTTAAATTTATGCATAATGTTAAAGGAATAAAATCTAAGTCTTAAATCAACCTTAATATTCACACACCTAAAATGATTATTATTATTATTATATTCTTTTTATTTAAATTTTGAATAATCTTTCTAGTTAGTTATAATAAAATTCGTTGTTGCGAAGTAAATAAATACAAATTAATAAGTATTTTACAAAATTAAAATTATATTAGATAGATGTGCAATAATACAATTTTTGGTATTAACTCATTAATAATTTTTAATATTCAGCGGATTAATTCAATAAATGATATATATTATATATCTGTATACTAAGTTCATTAGATTTTCTTAAATATACAATGATAAAATATTGGATAAATCTTTTTGTTTATTTTAAAAAAACATTTATAATTAGTATTCATTTTTCATTTAGATTTATTTAAGAAGCATGTTTGTTAAAATATAGAAAATGGAAATTTATTGACAAAATTAAAATCTAAAATTTCAATTACATTAAATTAAAATCTAACATTTCAATGACATTAAAGGTATTCATTAACAAAATCCTAGTTATTTTATTATTTATTATTTCAAATATGTTCTAAAGGAATTCTCTCTATGTCACTTTGAATTTTTTAATACATTAATGATTTAATGTATATTGGCATAAATTGTATCTAAATACATTCAGTTTTAAATGTATTTAAATTTTCAAGTGACATATATTATAAAATATATTAATTATTATCTATAAAATTAGTTGGAATATCTTTATTTTGGGACGATCCGATATTTAATTAATAGTATAATTTTGCATATTATATATTGTAAAGTAACGCAATCTTAAAAGTAAAGATAAAGCCAAATAATATTTTTATAATATATGTACCCAAAAAAAAAGGTAATGCTTTTATCCTTTTGATAAATCAAAACAGCAGTCATATTAAACAAATCTCTCGCTGTGTTTGGAGAAAGGCAATATAACCATCTTGCCCCCCACGGAGGTACTAAATATCATAGTTTTTGTTTTTATTTTGCTGTTTTTAATATTTTTTTGTTTTTAAAATTTTATAAATAAAAAAATAAAACAGATAAAATAAAAACAAACTTTTATTATTTAGACTTTGCTAGATAGATAATAACTTTTGTGAACAATAGACTCTAAAATTGGCCCAATAAAAGAAAAACACAATACACCTCCAAATTACTCACCTAAATCTTAACATTAAAATAGCCATCCGCACACTTAGTGAATTGAGCATCCGATATATTTATTGTTTACATTATTTAATATTTTTATTATCTACCTATACTTTTTCTTATTATTTTTACAATCTTTTTTACCTTCACAAAGTTTATACCAAAAAAATAGATTCCATGTTAAAATTATGGACAGTTGCATAACTAATTTTCGTCCAAAAATTAATCAACTACTGAATATTACTATTGTGGTCAAAGAAGGTACCATCTCCAAAGGAGCATCTTGCTGTATTATTTACCGTTGGCAATTTCATTTCTCAACCTTTGAAATAAATAATTTATTAGGATTGTATTTAGTCTACAGTGGAGTGGCTCAATAGGATTTTGAGTGCTTTGCTAGCATTTGAGTTGAGGCGTGAGTGTCAAGTTGAATCCTGATTTTACGATTAATTTAGAGACCTAATATCCACCGTCTGCAACAACCATAATGGGAGATAGGGGCAAAAGTCATGAGTGAGGAGAAAAGGGAGAGACTGCCAAAGGAAGGAGTGGTTTTCTTTGATAATTCAAATGTAAGGGGAGGACTGGAAGAATGTGGAAGAAGTCTAGTCGGAAGATTACTAACTGACAAAAATTTCAGTATTGAAATAATTGAACCTGTGATGACTACTATTTGAAGACAACCTGATGGCCCGAGAATTATAGAACATGATGACAATATCTTCCAATTCTTTTTCGAAAAGGAATAGGATATGGTCCAGATCGAAAACAAAGTTCTTTGATTAATCAAAAATTTTATTTTAAACATTAGGAGATGGAGATTGAGAGGGAAGACTTCTCTAATGTTCAATTTGGATACAATTATGAAGTATGCCAGAGTATTGTAAGAAATTGGGGAGGAAAATTGGTGAATCCTTGGGACAGGTAATGAAGGTTGATTTATTTATGATGAAAGGCCAAGAGGGTCAGATTATTGAAGTCATAATTAACTTAGATGTCACCAAATTACTGAAACAGTTGATCAATATAGCAGGTTTTGATAGGAGAATTCTAGAGGTAAGACTAAAATAAGAGCGCATTGGCTATTTTTATACAAAGTGTGATCATCTGGGTCATGAGAGGAGAAACTTAATAAAACTATGAAAGAATAAGAAAAAAAATGAAAAATATTATACTTTATATTTTTTGATTGATTGTTAATTGATTAAATTGTAAATTATAAAGGTAAAATTAAATATATAAAGAGCATATTAAAGTCATAATTAACTTAGATGTCACCAAATTATTAAAACACTTGATCAATATAGCAGGTTTTGATAGGAGAATTCTAGAGGTAAGACTAAAATAAGAGCGCATTGGCTATTTTTATACAAAGTGTGATCATCTGGGTCATGAGAGGAGAAACTTAATAAAACTATGAAAGAATAAGAAAAAAAATGAAAACTATTGTACTTTATATTTTTTGATTGATTGTTAATTGATTAAATTGTAAATTATAAAGGTAAAATTAAATATATAAAGAGCATTATCTACAAAAGATAAAAGTAAAGATAAGAAAAAAAGGTAACCTAAAGATAAGATAAGATGATAAATGCTAAAATTATAACTGAATTTATATATTCTGTTTGACTGAATTTGTGGGTCGTGAGAAAGCAAAAAATGTAAACCATATAACTTGAGTAGTTTGCAGCATTGATTCGGTCGGGGAGATGTAAATCCGGGTGGCATAGTCATATAAACATCCTCAGAAAGATCTCCATGTAAGAAAGCATTATTGACATCTAATTGATGTATGGGCCAATACTTCATAGAGGCCAATGCCAAAATTAATCTGATGATGGCAGGCTTGACAACAAGAGAAGGTTTCCAAAAAATCAACACCTTCAACCTGAGTGAACATTTTAGCCATAAGGCGTGCTTTATATCGATCAAGTGAATCACCAGGCTTGCGTTTGATGCGATAAACCCATTTACACCAACCGGCTTAACGCTTGCAGGGCAATCAACAAGACGCCAAGTTTTGTTCAACTCAAGAGCATCCAGCTCATCTTTCATAGCACTACACCAATTAGAGTGCTGATTGGCGTTCTTAAAAGACTTTGACTCAATATCAGAATGTAGAGATAAAAAAAAACTTATAATGAGAAAATGAGAGAGAAGAAAAAGACATAACTGAAAATAGAGGATAATGACATTTTGAGGGAGAGAGATTTGTGTAGGTGAGAGAAGAATTACACAAGTAATCAAAGAGATATCCTGGAAGTCAGTGAGGTCGGTCGGAATGACGAGGACATGGTTGCTCAGGTGACTAGGAAGATGACGTGAAATGAAAAGGTGATGGTTGGCTAGTGTCTATTGCAAAAAGAGGGGAGGTTGTACGGCTTGAAATAGATTCGGGGGTCATGGGTTCAAGTTGGTTAGGACACGGCAATGAGGAAGAAAGAGAGATTGTTGGAGAAAAGAAAAAATTGGATGGAAGTGGGTCAATGGGTATGGGTGAGGGTCCAACTGAAAAACTAACTGAATCTTATTTTTGAGAATGCGTGTTTGGCAATGTTGGGATGAGTGTATGGAATTGGACATTTTTGGTGACGAAGGACAAGATCATTTCATAAAAAATTATATTTCTAGAAATTTCAATTCTTTTATCTTCTAAAACATAAACAATATATCCTTTAAAACTGGTGGACGAAATTGTGATCCTCAAAGTTGGTCTTTTTGTACTTGTATGAAATTTATTTAATGGCTCTATCAAAAATACCCCAAAGAGATCATGGTGTGATGAATTGGGATCTTAATAATCCCTGGTGTGATCATAACTCCGTTCAACTTAACCAGCAAGTATCCTGGGTCATCCAAGTAATACCTTACGTGAGTAAGGGTCGATCCCACAGAGATTGTTGGTATGAAGCAAGCTATGGTCACCTTGTAAATCTCAGTTAGGAAGATTAAATGGTTATGGATTTCGAAAATTAATAATAAACAGAAAATAAAATAAGATAGAAATACTTATGTAAATCAATAGTGGGAATTTCAGATAGGCGTATGGAGCTGCTGTGCTCCTCTTGAATCTCTACTTTCTTATTACATTCATCCAATCATTCTTACTCCTTTTCATGGCAAGCTGTATGTAGGGCATCACTGTCATCAATGGCTACTTTTCATCCTCTCGGGAAAATGGTCCTATGCGCTGTCACTGCATGGCTAATCGTCTGGAGGCATCACCCTTGACAATGGCTACATCCCATCCTCTCAGTGAAAATGGTCCAAATGCTCTGTCATAGCACGGCTAATCATCTGTCGGTTCTCAATCAGGTTAGAATAGAATCCATTGATTCTTTTGCGTCTGTCACTAACGCCCAGCCTTCAGGAGTTTGAAGCTCGTCACAGTCATTCAATACCGGAATCTTACTCGGAATACCACAGAAAAGGTTAGACTTTCCAGATTCCCGGAATCCTACTCGGAATACCATAGACAAGGTTAGACTTTCCGGATTCCCATGAATGCCGCCATCTATCTAGCTTATACCATGAAAATTCTGTTGGGGAATCTAAGAGATATGCGCCCGGCCTAAAGTAGAATGGAAGTGGTTGTCAATCACACGCGTTCATAGGTGAGAATGATGATGAGTGTCACGAATCATCACATTCATCAAGTTGAAGTGCAACGTATATCTTGGAATAAGAATAAAAGAGAATTGAATAAAAAGAAATAGTGATTGTATTGAAACTTTGAGGTACAGCAGAGCTCCACACCCTTAATCTATGGTGTGTAGAAACTCCACCGTTGAAAATACATAAGTGAAAGGTTCAGGCATGGCCGAATGGCCAGCCCCC
>NC_029772.3:50326609-50326992 GCF_000817695.3 Arachis duranensis | reverse complement strand
AAAAACAATGCCAAAAAGCGTATAAATTATCCGCTCATCACAACACCAAACTTAAATTGTTGCTTGTCCCCAAGCAACTGAAAATCAATTAGGATAAAAAGAAGAAAATATCCTATAAATTCCAAATTATCAATGAATATTAATTCTAATTAGATGAGCGGGACTTGTAGCTTTTTGCTTCTGAACAGTTTTGGCATCTCACTTTTTCCTTTGAAGTTTAGAATGATTGGCTTCTCTAGGAACTTAGAATTTCGGATAGTGTTATTGATTCTCCTAGTTAAATATGTTGATTCTTGAACACAGCTACTTATGATCTTGGCCGTGGCCCTAAGCACTTTGTTTTCCAGTATTACCACCGGATACATAAATGCCACAGACACATG
>NC_029772.3:50326132-50326469 GCF_000817695.3 Arachis duranensis | reverse complement strand
CCACTCAGTCTCAAGTTTTTCACTTGGACCTGCATGCCACAAGCACATGGTTAGGGACAGCTTGATTTAGCCGCTTAGGCCTGGATTTTATTTCCTTGAGCCCTCCTATCCATTGATGCTCAAAGCCTTGGATCAATTTTTTTTACCCTTGCCTTTTGGTTTTAAGGGCTATTGGCTTTTTCTGCTTGCTTTTTCTTTTTCTATTATTTTTTTCGCCAATTATATATATATATATTTTTTTCGCAAGCTTTTTGCTTTTTCACTGCTTTTTCTTGCTTCAAGAATCAATTTCATGATTTTTCAGATCATCAATAACATTTCTCTTTGTTCATCATTC
>NC_029772.3:50323887-50325417 GCF_000817695.3 Arachis duranensis | reverse complement strand
ATGAACTTCTACTTCCTCTCCAATCATGATGTTATGAATCATGATGGCTCGATCCACAGTAACTTCAGATCGGTTGCTAGTGGGAATGATGGAGCGTTGAATGAACTCCAGCCATCCTCTAGCCACAGGCTTGAGGTCCAGTCTTCTTAGTTGAACTGGCTTGCCTTTAGAGTCTCTTTTCCATTGAGCTCCTTCCACACATATGTCCATTAGGACTTGGTTCAACCTTTGATTAAAGTTGACCCTTCTAGTGTAGGGGCGTTCATCTCCTTGCATCATGGGCAAGTGAAACGCCAACCTCACATTTTCTGGACTAAAATCTAAGTATTTCCCCCGAACCATTGTGAGATAATTCTTTTGATTCGGGTTCATACTTTGATCATGGTTCCTAGTGATCCATGCATTGGCATAGAACTCTTGAACCATTAAGATTCCGACTTGTTGCATGGCGTTGGTTAAGACTTCCCAACCTCTTCTTTGGATCTCATGTCGGATCTCCGGATACTCATTTTTCTTGAGGTTGAAAGGGACCTCAGGGATCACCTTCTTCTTTTCCACAACATCATAGAAGTGGTCTTGATGGCTTTTGGAGATGAATCTTTCCATCTCCCATGACTCGGAGGTGGAAGCTTTTGTCTTCCCTTTTCCTTTTCTAGAGGATTCTCCGACTTTAGGTGCCATTGATGGTAATGGAAAAACAAAAAAGCTTATGCTTTTACCACACCAAACTTAAAATATTGCTCGCCCTCGATCAAGAGAAGAAAGAAGAGAAGAAGAAGAAGAAGAAAATATTGAGGAGAAGGTGGAGTGTGGGTTTCGGCAAAGGTATAGAAGAGGGGGTTGTATTGTGTGAAAAGGAAGTGGAATGGAGGGGTTTATATAGGAAAATGGGAGAGGGTAGGTTCGGCCATTTAGGGTGGGTTTGGGTGGGAAAGTGTTTTTGAATTTTGAAGGTAGGTGGGGTTTATGGGGAAGAGTGGATGGATGTAAGTGGTGAATAGGTGATTGGGAAGAGAGATTGAGGTGTTTGGTGAAGGGTTTTTGGAAAGTGTGACATGGGGAAGAGTGAAATAGGATTAGGAGGTAAGGTGGGAATATGTTAGGTGGGGATCCTGTGGGGTCCACAGATCCTGAGGTGATCCTGTGGGGTCCACAAATCCTGAGGTGTCAAGGAATTACATCCCTGCACCAAATAGGCATGTAAAATGCCTTTGCATACCATTCTGGCGTTTAAATGCCGAGGTGATGCACGTTCTGGGCGTTCAACGCCCATGTAAAGCATGTTCTGGGCGTTCAACGCCCATATGTAGCATGTTTCTGGCGTTCAACGCCAGCTTCATGCTTGTTACTGGCGTTCAGCGCCAGCTTCCTCAAGGCACATTCCTGGCGTTCAAACGCCAGAATGTTGCTTGTTTCTGGCGTTCAGCGCCAGATTCATGCTCTGTTCTGGCGTTGAACGCCAGCCAGATGCTCCTTACTGGCGTTGAACGCCAGTCTGTCCTTCTTCCAGGGTGTGATTTTTCTTCTGCT
>NC_029772.3:50316827-50323153 GCF_000817695.3 Arachis duranensis | reverse complement strand
AAATAAAAATTGGGTTGCCTCCCAACAAGCGCTTCTTTAATGTCAATAGCTTGACAGTGGCTCTCATGGAGCCACAAGGTGATTAGGTCAATGTTAGTGTAGTCCCCACACCAAACTTAGAGTTTGGATATGGGATCTTTACACCAAACTTAGAGTTTGGTTGTGGCCTCCCAACACCAAACTTAGAGTTTGACTGTGGGGGCTCTTCTTGACTCTGAACTGAGAGAAGCTCTTCATGCTTACGCTCCTTTATCACAGAGGGATGGCCATGTGCCTTAAACACAAGGTAGTCCCCATTCAATTGAAGGACTAATTCACCTATGTTGACATCTATCACAGCTCCTGCTGTGGCTAGGAAAGGTCTTCCAAGGATGATACACTCATCCTCTTCCTTCCTAGTGTCTAAGATTATGAAATCAGCAGAAATGTAAAGGCCTTCAACCTTTACTAACACGTCCTCTACTATTCCATAAGCTTGTCTCAATGACTTGTCTGCCAATTGTAATGAGAACAAGGCAGGTTGTACCTCAATGATTCCCAGCTTCTCCATTACAGAGAGTGGCATAAGATTTATCCCTGACCCCAGATCACATAGAGCTTTTTCAAAGGTCAATGTGCCTATGGTACAAGGTATTATGAATTTGCCAGGATCTTGTTTCTTTTGAGGTAAAATTTGCTGAATCCAGGTATCTAGTTCACTAATGAGCAAGGGAGGTTCACTTTCCCAAGTCTCATTACCAAACAACTTGGCATTTAGCTTCATGATAGCTCCTAAATATTGAGCAACTTGCTCTCTAGTCACATCTTCATCCTCTTCAGAGGAAGAATAGTCTTCAGAGTTCATGAATGGCAGAAGGAGATTTAATGGAATCTTTATGGTCACTATTTGAGCCTCAGATTCCTTTGGATCCTTAATAGGAAACTCCCTCTTGCTTGAGAGACGTCCCAGGAGGTCCTCCTCACTAGGATTTTCGTCCTCCTCCTCCCTTGTGCATTCGGCCATATTGATTAAATCAATGGCCTTGCACTCTCCTTTTGGATTCTCTTCTGTATTGCTTGGGAGAATACTGGGAGGATTTTCAATGACTTTCTTACTCAGCTGGCCCACTTATGCCTCCAAATTTCTGATGGAGGATCTTGTTTCACTCATGAAACTGAAAGTGGCCTTTGACAGATCAGAGACTAAATTGGATAAATTAGAAGTGTTTTGTTCAGAATTCTCTATCTGTTGCTGTGAAGATGATGGAAAAGGCTTGCTATTGCTTAGCCTATTACGTCCACCATTGTTAAAGCCTTGTTGAGGCTTTTGTTGATCCTTCCATGAGAAATTTGGATGATTTCTCCATGATGAATTATAGGTGTTTCCATAAGGTTCACCCATATAATTTACCTCTGCCATTGCAGGGTTCTCAGGATCATAAGCTTCTTCAGAAGCTGCCTCTTTAGTACTGTTGGATACATTTTGCCATCCATTCAGACTTTGAGAAATCATGTTGACCTGTTGAGTCAACACTTTGTTCTGAGCCAATATGGCATTCAGAGTATCAATTTCAAGAACTCCCTTCCTCTGAGGCGTCCCATTATTTACGGAATTCCTCTCAGAAGTGTACATGAATTGGTTATTTGCAACCATGTCAATAAGCTCTTGAGCTTCTGCAGGTGTTTTCTTTAGGTGAATGGATCCACCTGCAGAATGGCAATAAGCTCTTGAATCTCTACTTTCTTATTACATTCATCAAATCCTTCTTACTCCTTTCCATGGCAAGCTGTATGTAGGGCATCACCGTCATCAATGGCTACTTTTCATCCTCTCGGGAAAATGGTCTTATGCGCTGTCACTGCATGGCTAATCGTCTGGAGGCATCACCCTTGACAATGGCTACATCCCATCCTCTCAGTGAAAATGGTCCAAATGCTTTGTCACAGCACGGCTAATCATCTGTCGGTTCTCAATCAGGTTGGAATAGAATCCATTGATCCTTTTGCGTCTGTCACTAACGCCCAGCCTTCAGGAGTTTGAAGCTCGTCACAGTCATTCAATACCGGAATCTTACTCGGAATACTACAGACAAGGTTAGACTTTCCAGATTCCCAGAATCCTACTCGGAATACCACAGACAAGGTTAGACTTTCCGGATTCCCATGAATGCCGCCATCTATCTAGCTTATACCACGAAGATTCTGTTGGGGAATCTAAGAGATATGCGCTCGGCCTAAAGTAGAACGGAACTGGTTGTCAGTCACGCGCGTTCATAGGTGAGAATGATGATGAGTGTCACGGATCATCACATTCATCAAGTTGAAGTGCAACGTATATCTTGGAATAAGAATAAAAGAGAATTGAATAGAAGATAATAGTAATTGTATTGAAACTTGAGGTACAGCAGAGCTCCACACCCTTAATCTATGGTGTGTAAAAACTCCACCGTTGAAAATACATAAGTGAAAGGTTCAGGCATGGCCGAATGGCCAGCCCCCTAAAACGTGATCAATAGCCTCCTAAGATAAAGAATAAAACAAAACTGAGACCAAAGATGAAACGTGGTCAAAAGACGACTAATACAATAGTTAAATGTCCTATATATACTAGACTAGCTACTAGGGTTTACATGAGTAAGTAATTGATGCATAAATTCACTTCCGGGGCCCACTTGGTGTATGTTTGGGCTGAGCTTTATCTATCCACGAGATGAGGCTTTTATTGGAGTTGAACGCCGAGTTATAGCGTGTTTCTGGCGTTCAACTCCGGATTATGACGTATTTCTGGCGTTTAACTCCAGACAGCAGCATGTACTTGGCGTTGAGCGCCACTTTACGTCGTCAATTCCCGAATAAAGTATGGACTATTATATATTTCTGGAAAGCTCTGGATGTCTAATTTCTAACTCCATTGAGAGCGCGCCATTTGGAGTTCTGTAGCTCCAGAAAATCTATTTCGAGTGCAGGGAGGTCAGATTCCAACAACATCAGCAGTCCTTTTGTCAGCCTTTTTCAGAGTTTTGCTCAAGTCCCTCAATTTCAGCCAGAATTTACCTGAAATCACAGAAAAACACACAAACTCATAGTAAAGTCCAGAAATGTGAATTTAACATAAAAACTAATGAAAACATCCCTAAAAGTAGCTTGAACTTACTAAAAACTACCTAAAAACAATGCCAAAAAGCGTATAAATTATCCGCTCATCAAAAACCATGTTAAAAACCAATAAACACAGCCTTTTTAGCTCTCGGATCAAATTTTGAGATGTTTGCCATTAGGGTAGAAACAAAACATAAACATCCAAAAACTTTAAGGTCATGATAATTTGGTGGATGATTAAATAAAATCTCAAAAGATGTTTTAAAATTAAATGCGGATGATGGAATTCTATTAAGTAAATAAACAGCATGTTTAACAGCATAAGACAAAAAAGATGATGGTAAATTAGATTGAAACATAAGAGCACGAGCTATATTCAAAATATGTTGATACTTGCGTTCTACTTTTTCATTTTGTTGAGGAGTTTCAACACAACTACGTTGATAAATAATACCTTTTGAAACATAAAAATCATTTAAAATGAATTCTGGTCCATTATCGGAATGAATAGCTTTGACTTTAGAATTAAATTGTGTTTCAACTAAAGTAATAAAAATTTTTACATGATTTTGCACTTCTCCTGATACATGCTCGGAAAGACAACAGGGGCATTCTAAGACAAAAGGGCAGAATGGGAATTTCATACTTCCAGAGGGCCCCATCACTAGAGCACGTGCAAAGAAGCTCAAGCAGAGTTTTGGAAACATGGCAGCGCTTGTGCATATGGAGTTACATCAAGTTTTAACCAAGGAAGAATGGGCAAGGCCCATTGGGCTAAGTCAGGACAGCAAGAAGCCCAATAATGCTTTCCAAATTCAGTGGGAGGCATAATTTATTTTTAAATTTTGAAATTCTAGACTTTTGTTTTAGTTTGTTATGTGGTCAAAAGTTTGTTAGAAGACTTATTTTAAATCTGCTATGCTTAGTAGTATTTTCAGGGATTTTAAATTTAAATCAAATCTGATCTAATCCAATAAGATCAAATCTGATTTAAACACCTTTGGTGAGATAATTTACATAATCCAGTTGCTTTTAAGCCCTTTTTATTTTGTGAGAAGTGAGGTGAGTGATTTGCTTCACTTGTTGCATGAGGAAGATTGGAGGATCCAACACTAAGGTGATTTGCGCGATGGTTTCTTTCAGTTTTTGCCCCTCTGATCTAGGTTGTCAATGACAAGTTCTTTGAAGGTCTAGTAGGGAATTCTTTCCGGTGACCTAGGTTGCTAAGAACAGGTATCTTAGAGGTCTAGTAGGAAAAATTCATTTATCTATTCTTTTTAAATTCCTTATCATCTCCTTTTGATTTTAATAAAATAACCTATGTAAAGCGACTAAAATCATCAATAATAGTAAAAAAATATTTATGATTATGAATAGAATTTTGTCGAAATGGACCCCAAATATCAAAATGTAATAAATCAAAATTTTCATTTGCTTTGTTAAAACTTTGAAAAAATGAAAGTTTCTTTTGCTTAGAAAGATGACATACTGATGAGCGGATAATTTATACGCTTTTTGGTATTGTTTTTAGTATATTTTTAGTATGTTTTAGTTAGTTTTTATTATGTTTTTATTAGTTTTTAATTAAAAATCACATTTCTGGACTTTACTATGAGTTTGTGTGTTTTTCTATGATTTTAGGTATTTTCTGGCTGAAATTGAGGGACCTGAGCAAAAATCTGATTCAGAGGCTAAAAAAGGACTGCAGATGCTGTTGGATTCTGACCTCCCTGAACTCGAAGTGGATTTTCTAGAGCTACAGAAGCCCAATTGGCGCGCTCTCAATTGCGTTGGAAATTAGACATCCTGGGCTTTCCAGCAATATATAATAGTCTATACTTTATCCAAGATTTTATGGCCCAAACTGGCGTTCCAAATCAGCTTCAGAATTCCCAGCGTTTAACACCGGAACTGGCACAAAAGTTGGAGTTAAACGCCCAAACTGGCACAAGAGCTGGCGTTTAACTCCAAGAAAAGTCTCTACACATGAAAGCTTTAATGCTCAGCCCAAGCACACACCAAGTGGACCCCGGAAGTGGATTTTTACGTCATTTACTCATTCTTGTAAACCCTAGGTCACTAGTTCACTATAAATAGGACTTTTTGCTATTGTATCTTGACCTCATGACATAATACACGTTTCATATTGTATCTTCTATGGCATGAGTCTCTAAACCCCATGGTTGGGGGTGAGGAGCTCTGCTGTGTCTTGATGGATTAATGCAATTACTACTATTTTTCATTCAATCACGCCTGCTTCTACTCTAAGATATCACTTGTTCCTAAACTTGATGAATGTGATGATCCGTGACACTCATCATCATTCTCACCTATGAACGTGTGCCTGACAACCACCTTCGTTCTACCTTAGATTGAGTGGATATCTCTTGGATTCCTTAATCAGAATCTTCGTGGTATAAGCTAGAATCATTTGGCAGCCATTCTTGAGAATCCGGAAGGTCTAAACCTTGTCTGTGGTATTCTAAGTAGGATTCAGGGATTGAATGACTGTGATGAGCTTCAACTCGCGATTGTGGGGAGTTAGTGACAGACGCAAAAGAATCACTGAATTCTATTCTGACATGATCGAGAACCGACAGATGAATAGTCGTGCTGTGACAGAGCGCATTGAACATTTTCACTGAGAGGATGGGAGGTAGCCATTGACAACGGTGATACCCAACATACAGCTTGCCATGGAAGTAGCATTGCATGCATGAAGAAGAAGATAGTAGGAAAGTAGAGATTCAGAAGATATAGCATCTCCAAGACCTCAACCTATTCTCCATTACTGCAAAACAAGTATTTATTTCAGGTTCTTTTACTTTTTACAATTAAATCTGAGAATTATTGATATCCTGACTAAGAGTTACAAGATAACCATAGATTGCTTCAAGCCGACAATCTCCGTGGGATCGACCCTTACTCACGTAAGGTATTACTTGGACGACCCAGTGCACTTGCTGGTTAGTTGTGCGGAATTACAAAAGTGTGATTGTGATTTCGTGCACCAAGTTTTTGGCGCTGTTGCTGGGGATTGTTTGAGTTTGGACAACTGATGGTTTATTTTGTTGCTTAGATTAGGAATATTTTAATTTTGTTGGTTTAGAGTCTTTTATTTGAGTCTAGTTTCATATTCTAAGTTTGGTGTCTTCTTTGTGTTTTCCTTTAAATTTTCGAAAATTTGTGTTTGATTTTCTAAAAATTTTAAGCTTGGTGTCATTTTGTTGTTTTTCTCTTTCCTCATT
>NC_029772.3:50312253-50316625 GCF_000817695.3 Arachis duranensis | reverse complement strand
TCTTCCACAGGAAGAACCTACTGAGTTTCTGGCACAGTTCTTACAAATTGCTGACACAGTACATGATAAAGAAGTGGATCAGGATGTCTATAGATTGTTACTATTTCCATTTGCTGTAAAAGATCAAGCTAAGAGGTGGTTGAATAACCAACCCACAGCAAGCATAAAATCATGGAGACAATTATCAGACAAATTCCTGAATCAATTTTACCCTCCAAAAAGGGTGACATAGCTAAGGCTGGACATCCAAGGCTTTAAACAAGAGGATAATGAATCCCTTTATAATGCCTGGGAGAGGTATAGAGGTATGCTAAGGAAATGCCCCTCTGAAATGTTTTCAGAGTGGGTACAGTTAGACTTCTTCTATTATGGGCTTACAGAAAAAGCTCAGATGTCTTTAGACCTCTCAGCTGGTGGATCTATACACACGAGGAAGACGATTGAAGAGGCTCAAGAGCTCATAGGTACAGTTGCTAGAAATCAACATTTATACTCAAGCAGTGAGTCCTCTATAAAAGAAGAAGCTATGGCAGTAACTGCTGATCCTAACCCTCAAGAACAGATAGTTGAGCTTAATCAGCAATTACTCCTGATGACAAAATAGTTAGCAGAATTTAAAGAGATGCTCAAAGAAACTAAAATTGCTAACAAGAATATAGAATCACAGTTGAATCAGACAAAATAGTAGCTATCTAAACAAATAACAGAAGAATGCCAAGCAGTTCAACTAAGGAGTGGGAAGACATTGAATAACCCTGCTCAAAGTGGCAAAAAGCCAAGAAAGGAACAACTAACAGAGGATAACCAAACCACTGCCCAAAATCCCTCTGAGGATAGTAAGAGCCCAGAGAGGAATACTCCTGGCGTTCAAACGCCAGAAAGGGGGGGGGGGGAAGTTGGCATTAAACGCCCATTCCTTGCCCAGTTCTGGCGTTCAAACACCAAAAAAGGGGGAAAAGCTGGCGTTAAACACCCATCCTATACCCAGTCCTGGCGTTCAAATGCCAATGAGGGATCAAACACCTGAGAGTGCTGATAGTAACCCCTCTAAGAAGGCTTCTCCATCCACCTCTGTAGGGAATAAACCTGCAGCAACGAAGGTTGAAGAATATAAAGCCAAAATGCCTTATCCTCAGAACCTCTGCCAAGCGGAACAGGATAAACAATTTGCTCGCTTTGCAGACTATCTCAGGACTCTTGAAATAAAGATTCCATTTGCAGAGGCACTTGAGCAAATACCTTCTTTTGCTAAGTTCATAAAAGAGATCTTAAGTCATAAGAAGGATTGGAGAGAAACTGAAAAGGTGTTTCTCACTGAAGAATGCAGTGCAGTCATTCTGAAAAGCTTACCAGAGAAGCTTCAAGATCTAGGAAGCTTTATGATACCATGCACATTAGAAGGTGCTTGTACCAAGATAGCCCTATGTGACCTTGGAGCAAATATCAACCTAATACCTGCATCCACTATCAGAAGGCTTGGGCTGACTGAAGAAGTCAAACCAACCCGAATATGCCTCCAACTTGCTGATGGCTCCATTAAACACCCATCAGGCATAATTGAGGACATGATTGTCAAGGTTGGGCCATTTGCTTTTCCAACTGACTTTGTAGTGCTGGAAATAGAGGAGCACAAGAGTGCAACTCTCATCCTAGGAAGACCCTTCCTAGCAACTGGACGAACTCTCATTGATGTACAAAAAGGGGAAGTGACCCTGAGAGTCAATGAAGATGAGTTCAAGTTGAATGCTGTCAAAGCTATGCAGCATCTAGACACATCAAATGACTGCATGAGCGCTGCTATTATTGACTCTTTGGTGGAAGAGATCAATATGACTGAGAGTCTCGAATCAGAGCTAGAGGATATCTTTAAAGATGTTCAGCCTGACCTGGAGGAACAAAAGGAAATAAAAGAACCTCTGAAAATTCCTCAGGAAGAGGATAAGCCTTCTAAACCCGAGCTCAAGCCACTACCACCATCCCTGAAGTATGCATTTCTGGGAGAAGGTGACACTTTTCCAATGATCATAAGCTCTGCTTTAAATTCACAGGAAGAGGAAGCACTAATTCAAGTGCTAAGGACACACAAGACAGCTCTTGGGTGGTCCATAAGTGATCTTAGGGCATTAGCTCAGCAAGATGCATGCACAGGATCCTATTGGAAGATAATGCCAAGCCAGTGGTTCAACCACAGAGGCGGCTAAATCCAGCCATGAAGGAGGTGGTGCAGAAAGAGGTCACTAAGTTACTAGAGGCTGGGATTATTTATCCTATTTCTGATAGCCCTTGGGTGAGCCCTGTCCAAGTCGTCCCCAAGAAGGGAGGCATGACAGTGGTTCATAATGAAAAGAATGAACTGGTTCCTACAAGAACAGTTACAGGGTGGCGTATGTGTATTGACTACAGAAGGCTCAATACAGCCACCAGAAAGGATCATTTTCCTTTACCATTCATAGACCAAATGCTAGAAAGACTAGCGGGTCATGATTATTACTGCTTTTTGGATGGCTATTCAGGCTATAATCAAATTGCAGTGGACCCTCAAGATCAAGAGAAAACAGCATTCACCTGTCCTTCTGGCGTGTTTGCTTACAGAAGAATGCCTTTTGGTCTATGCAATGCACCTGCAACCTTTCAGAGGTGCATGCTCTCCATCTTCTCTGATATGGTAGAGAGGTTCCTGGAAGTCTTCATGGATGACTTCTTAGTATTTGGAGACTCATTCAGCTCCTGTCTTGATCATCTAGCACTTGTCCTGAAAAAAGTGCCAAGAGACTAACCTGGTCTTAAACTGGGAGAAATGTCACTTTATGGTGACTGAAGGAATTGTCCTTGGACACAAAATTTCAAGCAAGGGAATAGAGGTGGATCAAGCAAAGGTAGAGGTAATTGAAAAATTACCACCACCTGCCAGTGTTAAGGCAATCAGAAGCTTTCTGGGGCATGCAGGATTTTAAAGGTTTATAAAGGATTTTTCAAAAATTGCAAAACCTCTAAGCAACCTGCTAGCTGCTGACACACCATTTGTGTTTGACACACAGTGTCTGCAGGCGTTTGAGACCCTGAAAGCCAAGCTAGTCACAGCACCAGTCATCTCTGCACCAGACTGGACATTACCATTCGAACTAATGTGTGATGCCAGTGACCATGCCATTGGTGCAGTGTTGGGACAGAGGCACAACAAGCTTCTGCACGTCATTTATTATGCTAGCCATGTTCTAAATGACGCACAGAAGAATTACACAACCACAGAAAAAGAGTTACTTGCAGTGGTTTATGCCATTGACAAGTTTAGATCCTATTTAGTAGGATCAAAAGTGATTGTGTACACTGACCATGCTGCTCTTAAGTTTACTCACAAAGCAGGATTCAAAGCCCAGGCTCATAAGATAGGTGTTGCTTCTGCAAGAGTTTGATATAGAAATAAGAGACAGAAAAGGGATAGAGAACCAGGTAGCTGAACACTTGTCCCGGATAGAACCAGTAGCTGGGGCGTCCCTCCCCTCTACTGAGATCTCTGAGACCTTTCCAGATGAGTAACTCTTTGCCATTCAAGAAGCACCATGGTTTGCAGACATTGCAAACTATAAAGCTGTGAGGTTCATACCCCAGGAGTACAGCAGGGTGCAAAGAAAAAAATTAATTTCAGATGCCAAGTACTACCTATGGGATGAGCTATATCACTTTAAGAGATGTGCAGACGGAATGATCCGCAGATGTGTACCTAGAGAGGAAGCACAAAGGATCCTATGGCATTGCCATGGATCACAGTATGGGGGACATTTCGGAAGTGAGCGAACAGCCACTAAAGTCCTCCAATGCGGGTTCTATTGGCCTACTCTCTATAGGGACGTCCGAGAGTTTGTGTGTAACTGTGACAGTTGCCAACGAGCTGGTAACTTGCCTCATGGTTACGCCATGCCTTAACAAGGGATCTTAGAGATTGAATTGTTGGATGTATGGGGTATTGACTTCATGGGTCCCTTCCCACCATCATACT
This sequence comes from Arachis duranensis, assembly GCF_000817695.3. Classification (NCBI taxonomy): domain Eukaryota; kingdom Viridiplantae; phylum Streptophyta; class Magnoliopsida; order Fabales; family Fabaceae; genus Arachis; species Arachis duranensis. Next base: position 50,312,628 of record NC_029772.3, on the reverse strand, counting down.
CAAACACATATATTCTGGTGGCAGTAGACTATGTATCTAAATGGGTAGAAGCAATTGCCACACCCAATAATGATACCAAAACCGTGCTAAAATTCCTCCAAAAATACATATTCAGCAGGTTTGGTGTTCCCAGAGTACTAATCAGTGATGGGGGCACTCGTTTCTGCAACAAACAGTTGTACTCTGTTATGGTCCGATATGGAATTAGCCATAAAGTAGCAACTCCGTATCATCCACAGACAAATCGGCAAGCTGAAGTCTCTAATAGAGAGCTAAAAAGAATCCTGGAACGGACTGTAATTGCCCGTAGAAAGGATTGGGCAAAGAGCTTGGATGATGCTCTATGGCCATACAGAACAGCATTCAAGACTCCTA
>NC_029772.3:50311854-50312113 GCF_000817695.3 Arachis duranensis | reverse complement strand
TAAGTTAGCTGGTGAAAAAAGATTGCTCCAGCTAAATGAGCTAGAGGAATTCAGACTCAGTGCCTTTGAAAATGCAAAAATCTATAAGGAAAAGGCAGAAAAGTTGCATGACAAGAAGTTGTCATCCAGAGTCTTTGAGCCAGGATAAAAAGTTCTGCTCTTCAACTCTAGGCTCAGACTATTCCCGGGCAAACTGAAATCCCGGTGGAGGGGTCCTTATGTGATTACAGGAGTGTCACCATATGGATATGTTGAGCTT
>NC_029772.3:50309072-50311604 GCF_000817695.3 Arachis duranensis | reverse complement strand
TCAAGGTTGATCATTGAAATTGAAGGAATTCACAGAGTTACAGAAGGATTCAGTGAAATAAGCAGAGAAAAGGAGCTTGCTGGCAAGAAAACGCCAGTAAGGGGCATCCTGGGCATTAAACGCCAGAATGGATACCATTCTGGGCGTTTAACGCCAGTAAAGGCACCATTTTGGGCGTTAAACGCCAGAATGGGCACCATTCTGGGCGTTTAATGCCAGAATTGCAGCATCCTGGGCGTTTTGCAAAATGCCCAATGATAAAGGGGTTTCTGGCGTTTAACGCCAGCCAGGGTGCCTGGCTGGGCGTTAAACGCCCATAATGGCCACCAATTGGGCATTAAACGCTAGAATGGATACCATTCTGGGCGTTTAACGCCAGAAAGGCAGGGGAAGGAGATTTTGCTTTCCACTTCAATTTTCTTTCACACTTTTATGTTTTGACCCATAATTTTCTACATAAACATGTTACAAATTTTCATCATTCACCCTCAAATTTCAAAAATTCAACAATTTTCTAAATTATTTCTCAAATCTCTTTCAAATCCTTTCCAAATCTTCTTCAAAAACTCAAGTATTTTCTCAAATTCTTTCCATATCTTCTCAAATCTCTTTCAAAACTTTCGAAATCCCTCCCCCTCCCTTATAAATACACATTTGGCCATCCCCCTCTTTTCACCATTCGAATTTGCTTCTCCTCCTCTCTCTCCTCTTTCCTTTCTTTTGCTTGAGGACAAGCAAACCTCTAAGTTTGGTGTGCTTTTCCGTGATCACTAAGCTAAGGCTCATCAAGACCATGGCTCCCAAAGGAAAACAAACCAATTCTAGAGGCAAGAAAGAGAATGCTCCAAAGAATCTTTGGAGTCAAGAGAGGTTCTTAACCAAAGAACATGCAGACCATTACCACAAAATAATGGGTCTAAGGTCAGTGATCCCGGAAGTTAAATTCGATCTGAAAGAAGACGAATATTCGGAGGTCCAAGAGCAAATTCGAAATAGAGGATGGGAAATTCTAACCAATCCTGAAACAAAGGTTGGAAGAAACATGGTTCAGGAATTCTACTCAAAACTGTGGTTGACAGATAAGCAGAGAATGACTGGAACTGCTTTCCATACCTTCAAAACCATGGTCAGAGGGAGAACTATTTACTTTCATCTGGACAAAATAAGAGAGGTCTTCAAACTGCCTCAACTACAAGATGATCCTGAATCCTTTAATAGGAGAATGGTGAGAGTAGATAAGGGGTTGGATCAAGTTCTAGAGGACATATGCCTCCTTGGAACTAAGTGGATAACTGATAAACCCCAATTTGACGGTTTATCTTGTATTGAATTTAGAGTATTTTGATAACCTTTTCTCGCATTTAGCCTATGAATTGGCGTGGTTTTGTAATCTCTCCCGTATTTGTGCCTAAGTGTAAAAACATGCTTAATCTCTCCCGTATTTGTGCTTAAGTGTAAAAACATGCTTTTTAAGCCTTATTTTGGTGAATTCTAATTTCTCCTTGATTCCATAAGATGCCTTGATGTGTTTGCTAGTAATCTCAGGGTGAAATAGGCTAGGCATGGATCAAAGGAAGCAAGGAAGGAAGCATGCAAGTGGAGGGAAGCACAAAAATCCAAAGAATTGATCTCGGCCAAGCACGCGTACGCGCACAAGGCGCTCGCGCGCACATCGCAGAATTAGCCAGGGACGCGCACGCGTCGTAGTCCGCACGTGATTCTGTTATTGCAACACGTGCCTGGCGATTTTGGAAGGTTTCAGCAACCAACTTTGGCGCCAAAATGCATATAAGAGCCAAGGATTGAAGGGGATTGACACACATTCACATCCATAGACTCATTTTACAAGTTTTCTTAGATATTTTTTAGTTAGTTAGTTACTGGTGGACGAAATTGTGATCACACAACTTTGCACAACTAACCAGCAAGTGTACTGGGTCGTCCAAGTAATAAACCTTACGCGAGTAAGGGTCGATCCCACAGAGATTGTTGGTATGAAGCAAGCTATGGTCACCTTGTAAATCTCAGTCAGGCAAACTCAAATGGGTATGGTGATATACGAATAAAACATAAAGATAAAGATAGAGATACTTATGTAATTCATTGGTAGGAATTTCAGATAAGCGTATGAAGATGCTTGTCCCTTCCGTCTCTCTGCTTTCCTACTGTCTTCATCCAATCCTTCCTACTCCTTTCCATGGCAAGCTTAAGCAAGGGTTTCACCGTTGTCAGTGACTACCTCCCATCCTCTCAGTGGAAATGTTCAACGCACCCTGTCACGGCACGGCTATCCATCTGTCAGTTCTCGATCAGGCCGGAATAGAATCCAGTGATTCTTTTGCGTCTGTCACTAACGCCCCGCCCTCAGGAGTTTGAAGCACGTCACAGTCATTCAATCATTGAATCCTACTCAGAATACCACAGACAAAGTTAGACCTTCCAGATTCTCTTGAATGCCGCCATCAGTTCTAGCCTATACAACGAAGACTCTGATCTCACGGAATGACTGGCTCGGTTGTCAGGCGAGCACTC
>NC_029772.3:50305471-50305759 GCF_000817695.3 Arachis duranensis | reverse complement strand
TCACTGGCGTTTAAACGCCAGCACGCTCTCCTCCAGGGTGTGCTGTTTTTCTTTCTGCTTTTCATTCTATTTTTGCTTTTTCAATTGATTTTGTGACTTCTCATGATCATCAACCTACAAAAAATATAAAATAACAAAAGAAAATAGATAAAATATAACATTGGGTTGCCTCCCAACAAGCGCTTCTTTAATGTCCGTAGCTTGACAGAGGGCTCTCATGGAGCCTCACAGATGTTCAGAGCAATGTTGGAACCTCCCAACACCAAACTTAGAGTTTGAATGTGGGGA
>NC_029772.3:50301276-50302226 GCF_000817695.3 Arachis duranensis | reverse complement strand
TTTGAACGCCCAGCTTTTTCTGTGTAATTCCTCTACTGTATGTTCTGAATCTTCAATTCTCTGTATTATTGACTTGAAAAGACTCAAATTAAAAATATTTTTGGATTTTTAATAGTGAGGAATAATCAAAATGCAACTAAAATCAAATAATAATGCATGCAAGACACCAAACTTAGCAATTTGTATACTACTGACACTATATGAGAATGCATATGAGACACAAAAACACTCAAGTCAAGAGAATTCAAAGATCAGAGTAAGAAATCATCAAGAACAACTTGAAGATTACTAAGACACATGAATGAATGCAAGAAAAACAGAAACATGAAATTGACACCAAACTTAATATGAGACTCTAGACTCAAACAAGAAATTTTTGGATTTTATGATTTTGTAATTTTTTTGTGCTTTTTTCGAAAATTAAGTGGAAAAAGAAAATAAAGATATCAAAATTCTTAATTAGAATTCCAGGAATCATGCAATGTTTAGTCTGAGACTCCGGTCCAGGAATTAGACATGGCTTCACAGCCAGCCAAGCTTTCAAAGAAAGCTTTGCAGCCAGCCAAGCTCTCAAAGAAAGCTTCGGTCCAAAACACTAGACAAGGCCAATGGCCAGCCAAGCCTTAGCAGATCATTGCTCCAATAGCAAGATTGATGGAGATCAACAAGCTATTGTGATGATCAGTTGAAACCTCGGTCCAATAAGATTAGACATGGCTTCACAGCCAGCCAGATTTCAATAGATCATCATGAAACTCTAGAATTCATTCTCAAGAACTCTGAAGAAAAAAATACCTAATCTAAGCAACAAGATGAACCGTTAGTTGTCCATACTCGAACAATCCCCGGCAACGGCGCCAAAAACTCGGTGGATGAAATTGTGATCACACAACTTCGCACAACTAACCAGCAAGTGTACTGGGTCGTCCAAGTAATAAACCTTACGCGAG
>NC_029772.3:50299388-50300079 GCF_000817695.3 Arachis duranensis | reverse complement strand
ACACAAACTCATAGTAAAGTCTAGAAAAGTGAATTTTAACTAAAAACTAATAAAATTTAACTAAAAACTAACTAGATCATACTAAAAACATACTAAAAACAATGCCAAAAAGCGTACAAATTATCCGCTCATCAGTTACATTTGTAGAGAGAAAAATTCCAACCTCTCTCTAGGATTCATCTTCATTTTCTCAATTCTCAACCATTCCTTGGTGAGATCTATTTCAACTCTCATTTTACTTTTTTCATGTTGTAGATATCTCACTTAGTGTTTGTAATTGTTCAATTCTCATAGATCTTAGATCTTAGATTTAACTTTGTTGTTTTGGATTCTATTAATTCATTGAAGATCTCATTTTCATTGTTGTTCATTGTTGATTGTTGCTAATCTCTTGTGTTGAATTACTTTGATTCTACATCTTTTCTCAATTTTACTATGTCTTTCATTCTTGCTCTCCAAGCGTTTGAGAAAATGCCAACTTTAGATATGGAGTAGCATCCCCTCACTTGGCCTAGTGGTTGAGTCATTGGAGACACTTGAATAATGGATGTCAATTGTTGATTAAGAATTGAGAATTGCTAATTGACTTAGAGTGCACTAAAGCTAGACTTCCCTAGGGTAAGACTAGGACTTGTGACTCAAGTTAGTTACTTTTACTTGACTTTCCTCTATAATTAGGGGTTAACTAAGT
>NC_029772.3:50296546-50296805 GCF_000817695.3 Arachis duranensis | reverse complement strand
TGGAAAGAACTTTGCCAAGAAGGCATTGACTAGCTTTTCCCAAGAGTTCAGGCTTTTTTTAGGTTGTGAATCCAACCATGTTCTAGCTCTGTCTCTTACAGCAAAAGGGAATAGCATAAGTCTGTAGACCTCAGGGTCAACCCCATTAGTCTTGACAGTGTCACAGATTTGCAAGAACTCAGCCAAGAACTGATGAGGATCTTCCAATGGAAGTCCATGGAACTTGCAATTCTGTTGCATTAGAGAAACTAATTGAGGC
>NC_029772.3:50295893-50296361 GCF_000817695.3 Arachis duranensis | reverse complement strand
TGGAATCCTCTATGTCACAGTATAGAGATTCCTTGAGGAGTCAGAGGAAAAGAAAAATGGAAGGCAGAGGTAGAAAATTCAAACTTATCAAGAAAGATGGAGTTCGAATTGTTCAAGGAATAGTGTTAGTCCATAAATAGAAGGATGTGAGAAGAGGGGAAGTAATTTTCGAAAATCAAGTAAAATATTTTGAAAATATTTTGAAAAACACTAATTAATTTTCGAAAACCAAGAGTGGGAAAGAGATCAAGTAATTTTTGAAAAAGATTTTGAAATTAGAAATAAAAAAGATTTGATTGAAAGTTATTCTGAAAAAGATGTGGTTAAGAAGATATGATTAGTTTTAAAAAGATGTGATTGAGAAGATATGATTTGAAAAACATTTTAAAAAAAAAGATTTGATTTTGAAAATTAATGACTTGGCTAACAAGAAAAGATATGATTCAAACATTAAACCTTTCTCAACAG
>NC_029772.3:50276943-50293239 GCF_000817695.3 Arachis duranensis | reverse complement strand
TTGTTAATCTCTTGTGTTGAATTACTTTGATTCTACATCTTTTCTCAATTTTACTATGTCTTTCATTCTTGCTCTCCAAGCGTTTGAGAAAATGCCAACTTTAGATATGGAGTAGCATCCCCTCACTTGGCCTAGTGGTTGAGTCATTGGAGACACTTGAATAATGGATGTCAATTGTTGATTAAGAATTGAGAATTGCTAATTGACTTGGAGTGCACTAAAGCTAGACTTCCCTAGGGTAAGACTAGGACTTGTGACTCAAGTTAGTTACTTTTACTTGACTTTCCTCTATAATTAGGGGTTAACTAAGTAAAGCAACACTCCTTTGTTATCACAATTGAAGGAAGCTATAGTGATGGAACTTCCAATGTTCAACCTTGGCCAAGGCTTTTAATATTGATTGATTGTTGTTTCCTTTTATTAGCACTTTTATGCCACACTCTTCAAGCCACAAAAGACCACTTAGCCAATAACATGCATCCTTGTAGCATTCCTAAGGAAGAATGACTTGGGACTAATACTCTCGGTTATAGATTGTAGAATTGTTTGATGATGGATTTTGCGTCGGTTTAGACTATACTACGATTGATTACTTGATAATTTCTATACTGGCAAAAATTCATTTATCAAAAACCAATTCAAAAGGTGTCCCAAACCAACTCAAGAGGGGAGATATCAAACCAGTTGCAAGAAGTTGGCTAGACTTCATTGGGCGTTCTATTTTGCCCACTAGTAACCGTTCTGAGGTCACTATCAAGAGAGCAGTGATGATTCATTGCATTATGCTGGAAAAAGAAGTGGAGGTTCATCATCTGATTGCTTGTGAGATTTACACAATTGCAAACAAGAACTCCACTGAAGCCAAACTGGCTTACCCAAGCTTAATCTCTTTGCTATGTAAAGATGCTGGGGTGAGGATGGGAGTAGATGAATTCATCCCAATTGAACATCCAATCACCAAGAAGTCAATGGAAGGACAAATGCAAGATAACTCTATCAAAAGGAGGGCGCAGGAGTTCCTCCCTGAACTTCCTGAAATTGACTACTGGGCCCGCCTAGAAGCATCTGTTGCCAAGCTGCAAGAAGCTATGGAACAACTTAAGGAAGAACAGCAGAATCAAAACTGCATGCTCTGCAAACTGCTGAAGGAATAAGAGAAGCAGGGGTGTGAGCTACAGGAGCTGAAGCGCCAGAAGCTCTCCCTTGAAGGGTCAAACACCCCACAAGTTGAGGGAGCATCCACTTCTCAAAATCAAGGTTGTTGAGTCCTAACTCTGTGATAACCTCTATCATTAGGAATCAATTTTAGAGTCATTTAAATTTCTATTTTTAATTTTCTATTTTTCTATTATTATTAGTCTTCTCTTATAATTATCTTTGAGTCTTGTTCTTATTTCATGATTAATAAAATTTAAAGTTCATGTCTTAAAGCTATAAATATCCTGTGAATCCATCACCTATCTTAAATGAAAAATGCTTTAATCACAAAAGAACAAGAAGTACAGGAATTCGAATTCATCTTTGAAACTGGTTGAATTAGTTTGATGTGGTGACAATACTTTTTGTTTTCTGAATGAATGCTTGAACAGTGCATATGTCTTTTGAATTTGTTGTCTTAAGAATGTTAAAATTGTTGGCTCTTGAAAGAATGATGGAAAAGGAGAAATGTTATTGAGGATCTGAAAAATCATCAAATTAATTCTTGAAGCAAGAAAAAGCAGTGAATACAAAAAAAAGAGAGAGAAAAAGCAAGCAGAAAAAGCCAATAGCCCTTTAAACCAAAAGGTAAGGGTAAAAATAAAAAGGATCTAAGGTTTTGAGCATCAGTGGATGGGAGGGCCTACAAGAATAATATCCTGGCCTAAGCGGCTAAACCAAGCTGTCCCTAACCATGTGCTTGTGGCGTGAAGGTGTCAAGTGAAAATTTGAGACTGAGCGATTAAAGTCATGATCCAAAGCAAAAAGAGTGTGCTTAAGAACCCTGGACACCTCTAATTAGGGACTCTAGCAAAGCTGAGTCACAATCTGAAAAGGTTCACCCAGTTATGTGTCTGTGGCATGTATGTATCCGGTAGTAATACTGGAAAACAGAGTGCTTTGGGCCATGGCCAAGACTCATAAAGTAGTTGTGTTCAAGAATCAACATACTATACTAGGAGAATCAATAACACTATCTGAATTCTGAGTTCCTATGGATGCCAGTCATTCTAAACTTCAAAGGATAAAGTGAGATGCCAAAACTATTCAGAGGCAAAAAGCTAAAAGCCCCGCTCATCTAATTAATACTGATCTTCATATCCTTTTTATCCTGTTTGATTTTCCGTTGCTTAGGGACAAGCAACAATTTAAGTTTGGTGTTGTGATGAGCGGACAATTTATACGCTTTTTGGCATTGTTTTTAGTATTTTTTAGTTAGCTTTTATTATGTTTTTATTAGTTTTTAATAAAAAATCACATTTTTGGACTTTACTATGAGTTTGTGTATTTTTCTGTAATTTCAGGTATTTTCTAGCTGAAAGACCTGAGGAAAAATCTGATTCAGAGGCTGAAAAAGGACTGCAGATGCTGTTGGATTCTGACCTCCCTGCACTCAAAGTAGATTTTCTGGAGCTACAGAAGCCCAATTGGCGCTCTCTCAATTGCGTTGAAAAGTAGACATCCTGGGCTTTCCAGCAATATATAATAGTCTATACCTTGCTTAAGAATTGATGGCCCAAACCGGCATTTCAAATCAGCTTCAGAATTCTCGGCGTTTAACGCCAGAACTGGCACAAAAGTTGGAATTAAACGCCCAAACTGGCACAAGAGCTGACATTTAACTCCAGGAAAAGTCTCTACACATGAAAGCTTCAATGCTCAGCCCAAGCACACACCAAGTGGACCCCGGAAGTGGATTTTTACGTCATTTACTCATTCTTGTAAACCCTAGGTCACTAGTTTACTATAAATAGGACTTTTTGCTATTGTATCTTGACCTCATGACACAATACACGTTTCATATTGTATCTTCTATGTCATGAGTCTCTAAACCCCATGGTTGGGGGTGAGGAGCTCTGCTGTGTCTTGATGGATTAATGCAATTACTACTATTTTTCATTCAATCATGCCTGCTTCTACTCTAAGATATCACTTGTTCCTAAACTTGATGAATGTGATGATCTGTGACACTCATCATCATTCTCACCTATGAACGTGTGCCTGACAACCACCTCCGTTCTACCTTAGATTGAGTGGATATCTCTTGGATTCCTTAATCAGAATCTTCGTGGTATAAGCTAAAATTATTTGGCGGCCATTCTTGAGAATCTGGAAGGTCTAAACCTTGTCTGTGGTATTCTGAGTAGGATTCAGGGATTGAATGACTGTGATGAGCTTCAAACTCGCGATTGTGGGGCGTTAGTGACAGACGCAAAAGAATCACTGGATTCTATTCCGACATGATCGAGAACCGACAGATGAATAGCCGTGCTATGACAGAGCACGTTGAACATTTTCACTGAGAGGATGGGAGGTAGCCATTGACAATGGTGAAACCCAACATACAGCTTGCCATGGAAGGAGCATTGCGTGCATGAAGAAGAAGACAGTAGGAAAGTAGAGATTCAGAAGATATAGCATCTCCAAGACCTCAACCTGTTCTCCATTACTGCAAAACAAGTATTTATTTCATGTTCTGTTACTTTTTACAATTAAATCTAAGAATTATTGATATCATGACTAAGAGTTACAAGATAACTATAACTTGCTTCAAGCCGACAATCTCCGTGGGATCGACCCTTACTCATGTAAGGTATTACTTGGACGACCCAGTGCACTTGCTGGTTAGTTGTGCGGAATTACAAAAGTGTGATTGTGATTTCGTGCACCACATACGTCATAAGCCTCATCATGATGCATAGAAATAAAAGAAAAATGTTTATGTAAATGATTAAGTCTTTGTCCAAAAAGATGTCCTAAACGAAAATGCCATATATTTGAAGGTGTAATGGGTGAGAATTGAATGGAATTTATGGAATATGTAGTGGATGAATTTTTACCAAAATTGGGTTAAGGGACATATAATCCCTCTCTCATTCTGCCCAAATCAATTGTCCCCAAATGATTACTCTGTAGAGTGCAAGAAGAAGATGAAAAAGTGAGTACACATTTGAATACTGAAGTAATTTTCTAGATGGAGATAATATTAAAGTTGAAATGAGGTAAAGAAAGAACATCATGAAGAACTAAGGATGGTGAAAATTGAACAATGCCTTTATAAGAAACAGTAATTTGAGAACTATTTGGTAAATGAAAAATAATAGAAGAAATTTGTTTGTAAAAGACAAATTTGATGCAATATGATCTGTGGCACCAGAATCAATTGTCCAAGTGTTCAAGAATGAATCTCGATTTGAAAAATTGTTAACAATAGAAAAAGTACTGAAATAACAAAGATAATTAGTAGTTGGACTTGACAAAACCCCAAGTTGGTTTAAAGGACGAATTTCTTTATTGGAAAAAAGTACCATGAAAGAAAAGTGTTGGGCTGACGAGAGGTCTAAAAGAGGCCCCTGGTAAAATTGCTGGTGTGCCATTTTCCCTTGACCTAGGACAGAATAGGGAGGCAACTCAGCAATTCGAAAAAGATCGCTTTGAGCTAAATTGGAAGGTTGATTATTTATAGTGGGAAGGGAGGTTGAAGGAGTTTTAGGATCTGAATTGATTGGTTTATCCATGGATGTCAGCAAAGCTCAAGAGGAGCTCTGATACCATAATAAAACTATGAAAGAATAAGAAAAGAAAAGATGAAAAATGTTGTACTTTGTATTTCTTGATTGATTGTTGATTGAATGAATTGTAAATTATGAAGGTAAAACTAAATATATATAAAGAGCATTGCTTACGAAAGATAAAAGTAAAGATAAGATAAGAAGGTAACATAAAGATAAGATAAGATGATAAAGGCTAAAATTGTAACTGAATTTATGTTTTCTGTTGGGTTGAATTCCTGGACTGTGAGACTTCTTTATTGTTGTCATGAGCTAAGGTGGAAGAATAGTTTAATAAAACTGCAACATTAATTCTAAAGAGGGGGAAGAGGATCAACAACGAAAGAAGAAGGCTTGGGGGAGTGGCTAAAGGCTAATCAAACAAGGAGAAGGATGAAAACTAAAGCAGAAAATTCTAATCCTTATAAATAGCACCTCTAGTTGGAATCAATAAGCTAGAACGAAGAAGCTTACACCAGTTAGCTTGCTTAGAAGCTTCAATGCAGTGTCCATGAAAAATAAGAAGGAAGATGAGCAGAATATGCGGCACAAAAAGGGAGAAAAAGAGGTACACAACATACAGTAATGAGCAAGTTCTAAGGAGTTTAGAGGTAGATAATAACAACGAAGAGACTGAAATTATGCTGCTGCTATAAAAGTAGAATAATGATTACTTTCAAAAGATTGATAATGCAGGACCTAAGTCAAAGTCAGACAAGAATAGAAGAATGTTGGAAGAAATTTAGAATATTAATAAAGAGATTGGAAGGACTTAATAAAAAAATATAAACAATAAAAAACTTAAATTGAAATATTTAGCAAGCCAAAGAAGTTTGGGAGAGAATTTAGTGGTGGGAGTGAAGAGAAGGTGCAGTAGATTGGGGGATGAAATATAGAAACAGCAGGGGAATATTGAGATAATGGAGTTTGTTGAAATGGGAATGGTGCCAACCCTTATATGGCACCTCTTACTCAATGAACCTGCTAATGTAGAACTGCTAGGGTTTAAAGAAGACGCTAGTAGTTTACAACATTCAATAGATCCCATTTTCCTAATGTATTGCTTCTTTGTTAAACTAAGAACAATGCATCATTTGTCAAAGGATAGTGCGAAAAATTGAATTTTGGTAATTTTTTTGGTGTTGATCCTTCAGGTACCACGGGTGGTTTGGTATTGGCATAGAAAGAGGTAGTGTAGATTAACATTGTAGAGACAGATTGATTCTTTATTCTTTTTAATTGGGTAGAGCCAAATAGTTAGAGGAGCTGGAGTGTTTTTGGGGTGCATTTCAACAACGAAAATAATTTAAGGAAGTCTCAATTAGATAAGGTACTACACATATTAAATTCAATTAATTCTATGTATCTTACCATAGGAGATTTCAATGCAATTCTTACTCATCATGTAAAAGAAGATGGATGTCCCAAATCAACAAGCTCTATGCATTTCTTTCAAGAGTTTGTTGATGCGAGAATGTTAATTAATTTACAGTTTGAAGGTCCAAAGTTTACATGATGTAATCAATAGTTCGATAACAACCTAATAAGGGAGTAAATTGATAGATTTTGGCATCTAATAACTAGATGACTAGATGACAACCTAATAAGGGAGTGGATTGATAGATGTCCTCTTGATGCAGGACCTAAGTCAAAGTCAGACTAGAATAGAAGAATGTTGGAAGAAATTCATAATACTAATAATAAGGAGATTGGAAGGACTTAATAAAAAAATATAAGCAATAAAAAATTTAAATTGAAACATTTAGCAAGGCAAAGAAATTTGAGAGAGAATTTAGTGGTGGGAGTGAAGAGAAGGTGCAGTGGATTGGGGGATGAAATATAGAGACAGCAGAGGAATAATGAGATAATGGAGTTTATTGAAATGGGAATGGTGCCAACCCTTATATGGCACCCCTTACTCAATGAACCTGCTAATGTGAAACTGCTAGGGTTTAGAGAAGACGCTAGCTAGTAGTTTACAACATTCAATAGATCTCATTTTTCTAATGTATTGCTTCTTTGTTAAACTAAGAATAATGCATCATTTGTCAAAGGATAGTGCAAAAAATTGAATTTTGGTCATTCTTTTTATGTTGATCCTCTAGGTACCGCGAGTGGTTTAGTATTGGCATAGGAAGAGGTAGTGTAGATTAACACTGTAGTGACAAATTGATTCTTTATTCTTTTTAATTGGGTAGAGCTAAATAGTTAGAGGAGCTAGAGTGTTTTTAGGGTGCATTTCAACAACGAGAACAATTTAAGGAATTCTCAATTTGATAAGGTACTACGCATATTAAATTCAATTAATTCTATGTATCTTACCATAAGAGATTTCAATGCAATTCTTGCTTATCATGTAAAAGAAGATGGATGTCCCAAATTAATAAGCTCTATGCATTTCTTTCAAAAGTTTGTTGATACATGAATGTTAATTGATTTACAGTTTGAAGGTCTAAAGTTTACATGATGTAATCAACAGTTCGATAACAACCTAATAAGGGAGCAAATTGGTAGATTTTGGCATCTAATAACTAGATGACTAGATGACAACCTAATAAGGGAGCGAATTGATAGATGCCCTCTTGAGCAAGTATTGTGGTCCAGTTGTGTTTAGTGTATCTAATTTTTCTCCTTTTGATATATATTTAAGATTCGAGAACAAATCTTTTTGAACAAGGAAAGAATGACACGTGCTCAAGAAAATATTTTTGGCATTCGAGAGTTAAGGGATAGAAAGTAATCTTTGTCATATTTAAGAATTTGAATACTAGAAGAATTATACTATGCCGGTCTTGGACATCAAAGAGACCAATTGTTCGTCTCAAAACAGATGTGCTAAAATGGTGGCATGACTCACAAGATCCATTGGACTAAGTCAAGACAGTAAGAAGTCTAATAGTATTTTTCAAGTTTAGTAAAAGGCATAAATCTAGCATTAATTTTGAAATTAATTTGTTTTTATTTCAGTTTGTTTTGTTATTAAAAATTGTCAAAAGATTTGATTTGATTTTGATTTGTTTAATAGTAATTTTAGGAGTTTTAAATTTAAATCAAATCTGATCTAATTCAATTAGATTAAATCTGGTTTAAATTAGTTATTATATTTTTTAGGAGCTTTAATTTAAATCAAATCTGATTTAAATTAATAGGGCTAATTTTAGAGTCATATTTAGAAGATTTGGTCCACTTTTAGGCTAATGTGTTAAGGAAACTATTTAAACACATTTTGTAAGACAGTTTGAACACTTTTGATGAATAAAAATTTTGAGTTGTTTTATGTATATTTTACCTTGTCTGATCGAGCGAGGTGAGTGATTTAGTTTGCTTGTTGCATGAACAAATTTAAAGGATCCAACTCAAGGTAATTTTTAGTGTTAGTTTTTTTATTTCAGTTCTTTGATTTAGGTTGTCAAGGACAGGTTTCTTGAAAATTTAGTAGGAAGAGGCCTTGTGGTAACCTAAATTGCTAAGAACAAGTTTTTAGAGGTCCAGAAGAAAAATTCTTATCTATCTTTCATTTGTATTTTCGTTTCTATTTTTGTTTCTGTTTTAGTGTTATTTTGTATTTTTTGATATCTTTTTTCAGTCTTTTATTCTTCGTTCTTGTTTTCTTATTAACTTTGTTTGAAAGAGATAGCAAATATTGAATACAGGTTTCTAATAATTGTTGGAAATCAATGCGTCTGATATGTTTTTAAGCTTGAAATCGACGAGCATTTTTGAATGATGTTCGATTGTCATGCAAAAACTTTTGTCCATCATGCATCCAACCCATAATAAGTGAAATGTATAAATTTTCGACCTGTATCTCTCGACAAGAGTAGAAATTGAAAAATTGTCAAAAATAAAATATTTAAGCTACATAACATGGCGAAAGCCTGCAAAGATAAAAGCACATTTAAGAAAGTAAGTATGTAACTAATCCTCCTAAAAAGTATAAGGTAAGATTTCTATGCAGATATTAAAAAAAAAAAATAAAAACATAAATTTATTTAATACATTTACTTTATTTAAATAATGATTTGCTACATAGCACACAAATCATTTATAATGAAATCAATAGTTTAGGAACATATTCATGTTTCTTTTTTCTTATCAAATTATTTGCATATTCACCGTTGATGTTAGATAGATTTAAAATATAGTAAAGTAATGATTAGAAAGTGTTAGAAGAGAAATATTTATATTTTATACAATAACATAACTTATTTTACCTATTAATTAAAATTTGTTATTACATATATAATTATTGCGATAAAAAATGTCACCTTTTATCTATAATAATAAGTAAATAAATATATGAATGAGTAATAATTTCTTATGTTATTATTTATTTATTTATTTATTTATTTATTTTTTTGGTATAACTGTAGTCTCATAATTGGAGCAACCTACTATTTGAAAGTGGAGATGTCAATAAAGTTGTCTATGGAGAGAAGAAAAAGAAAAAAAACAAAGGAAGATATATAAATAAAAAGTGATGATTAGAAGTTCTAATTTATCCTCCTAATACTTAAATAAAAGCTCTAATGGGCATAGCCATGGCCACGATGCATGGAGTGATTGAATGAATTAGAATATCGGTGGAGGCAAGTGGGACATTATGGGATTTGTAATGCATTTGTACGGAGGCATTACTTTCACAACTTTATTCTAAACGAGTTAAATGTTAAAGTAATTTTTGAGATTTCACTACTAGAAAATTAGTTATTTATTATTATAAATGAATATTTTTAACGGATTTTATCCTATAGAAATACAGACAGAATTTAAGAAGAATTTTTTTCAGAAAACAAAAAAATGAATTAGCATAAATTACAAACGAAAAAGAGAATCCGTCGATAATTCTGTCGAAAAAATTAATTTTTTTTGTAGGAAATAGTTACGGATGGAAAATCTGTCTACAATTAAATGGACAAAAACGATGCATTTTATTCAATTATTACAGACGAAAAATCTGTCTGTAATTTAAAATTTTCCGTCAGAAAATATATTGAAATTAGGGTTTTTCCCGATAGCTCCTCCATTCAATCACGATCCTTCTACTTCTCTACACTCATCTCCTCCAAACGCTCCGCCAGTGGCGCCTCTCAGCCTTGCACCGCCGTTGCATCGAACCTCCATTGTACTGAACTTATGTCGTACCGAAGTTCCGTCACACCCTCGTGTGGTGTTTTACAACCACAAACTAACCGGCAAGTGTACCGGGTCGTACCAAGTAATACCTTACATGAGTAAGGATCGATCCCACGAGGATTGATGGATTAAGCAACAATAGTGTTTGATAGGATTAGTTAGACAAACAGAAAATAGTGTTGGAAGTTCAAAGAGCATTAAACAGCAAATTTGGAATATTAAAGACAGGCAGATAAATAAGTTGGGAATAAAATATTGAGAAAACAGTTAAGGTTTCAAAGTTATCTATTTTTCCGGATTAATTTTTCTTACTAACTATTTTAATCATGCAAGATTTAATTCATAGCAAACTATATGTGACTAGACCCTAATTCCTTAGACCTTCTTAGTCTCCTCTAAAATTCATTAACTGCCAATTCCTTGGTCAATTAATTCCAATTAGAGGGTGATGATCAAATTCCAGTTTATATGCCACAAAAATTCTAATTACCCAAAAATAAGGGGATTATATGTCACATATCCCGTTAAATCCAAATAATTAAAATTTAGGAGAAATTGTTTTCAAGCTGTTGTTCAAGTAAAGAGCTTTTCCAAGTTTTACAAGAACTCAAATAGAAAGAGGGTCATACTTCCGTTCCACCCAAATTCATAAAATAAAGAGTGAAAATAATTCTTAAATTATAAATCCATGCATAAATTAAAATAGAAAAAGTAATAAAATCAATCCATACAAATAGACAGAGCTCCTAACCTTAACAATGGAGGATTAGTTGCTCATGGAATGTGGAATGTAAATTTGTATAGAATTCCCTAATGGAATCCCCCTAATGGAACCTCCTCTATAGAAGAGAGGTATCTCCTTTTTATAACTAATCCTAATTAATTTAAAATCTAATTTTTAAAATTAAAATAATATCTTTTCCTATTTTAAAATCAAACCCAGCATTTTCTGCGTTTTCTGCACATGGCGCATGTCACGCATACGCGTCAGTCACGCATACGCGTCGATGGTCTTTTCTGCGAGTCACGCGGATGCGTCAGTCACGTGCACGTGTCGCTGAGCAAATCTTCAAATCATGCATACGCGTCAGTCATGCACACGCATCGCCATGGATATCTCCAAATCACGCGCACGCGTACGCATTGCTCCTCGCTGCCATCTCCTTTTGTTCTTGTGCTGCAGAAACTCCATCATATCCAGCCGAATGCTACCTAAAATAAATAAAATTGCAAAAGACTCAAAGTAGCATCCATATTGGCTAAAAGATAATTAATTCTTTATTAAACTCAACAAATTAGATGAAAATTCACTAAGAAAAGATAGGAAAGATGCTCACGCATCACACCCCTTCCCAGATCTTCTCCCTGTGTTGCTTGCGTCTCTCCTTTCAAACCATAACCTGCAATCCACTAATTTATCCAAAGTTTGGAGGTTAGATTTTCAATTTCATGCAATTAATTCCTCTCTTTCCAATAGATCTTCTCCGTCACTCTCTCTTCGTTCCTTCTCCTCCTCCGCCGCTACCTCTACTGCCATTGTTCGGTCGTTCGCCATTACCTTGCACCACAACAACCACCGCTAGAACCACAAGTTTCTGGATTCCAATACCTTCTTCAGAAGCTGGCCCGAAGGAGGTTGAGGCAAAGCTGGCGATGCTCCGAAGGGGCTACGCAAAGCAGGTGAAGGAGGTTCGCAATCTGTACATCCACGAAATGGAGCTGCTTCAAATCGAGAAGCAGCACAAGGACGAAGCTTGCAGAGAAGCCTTTAGAGTTGCCAATGAGGAGCGCAAGAAGCTCAAGGCCAAAGCTGCACAGATCAGGGCTCAGGAGCACAAGATCGCACAACAAGAATTTAGAGAAACACTCGTGCATTTTTCTTTTTCTTTTTCCCTTCCCTCTATGAATTTTGCTGTGCACACCAAGTATTCGATGGTTTGCTTATTTGTTGGTTTGAGCTAACATGCACATCAAATATTTGTTAATTAGTCTCAGTGGATAATTAGATAGATATATGTGCTCAATGTTGTGTTTGTGCAGAGGAGGTGTTTGATCTAATGACTGAACTGCTTTTGAAATAGGTCTTATTTTCTTTCTTTGGAGCTATAATGGATTATTGTTTTCTTTTTTTTTTTGAAAATTGACTAGGCCTCAATTCGGCTTTGATTTTGCTTTTTTTGTGGTGTTTAGGCATTAGTGACTAGCTTCCGCTCGTAGTAATTATACTAGTATCTTCAATTGAGCCTCTATTTTTGAATTCAGATTCAATCTCTGTTTTCTTCACTATTGTGCTTTTCTTTTATGTGTACATAAGTAGTAATATGTATCTTTATTCTTGCTATTTCACTGTTAATTAATTATTTTTATGTTGTAAGTTCTGTCAAGGGGAGGGGAGGCTGTATAGATGACTACTGACCATGAACCTAATACTGAGCGGGACAGCATTGAGAACAGAGGTGGCTTTGTCTCAAACATTCCAAGTTCTATATATTGAGTCTTGTGATGTTAAAACTTAAAACACACCATTATACACTAAACATCTGCCTGAAAAACAATTAGTTCTAAACAATTTTTCTTCGCAGTTTCTATCTTCTTGTTGCTGTTGATGCTGATTGAGCTTGTTGTAGGTTTATCAATTATTTTACTATCAGTGAAGAAAGAGATTTTTTTGTTGGTCATGTATGCAGCGATTTGTGAAAAATTCAGCCCAACTCAGTGGAAATTCGGTGGTTGTTGTTGAATGGCGAAGCTTGAAGTGAAGCTCGGAATGATAGTTGACTCTGCTGGTAACTTCTTCTCTGGTGAAGACCAGCTTCCCTGGTGCGACCCTGATATCGTCGCTGTAAGCCTTTTCCTTTTCTCGATTCCATTTTCTTCCTTCAGAATTGATATCAACTTGTGATTTCTTGTTATCTATTGGTTGTGATTTCAATCTTGATGTTTAGGTCAAAATCGAAGTGGCGACTATTCAAGGAGTATGGATCTTGTGGAGAGGTTCCTAATAGTTGTGCTTCTGCTCTTATGGAGGAGGCTAGAGGTATTTGGTCTGGCTTTCTTGTTACTGTTCTCTATGAAGAATGGAGAAGGTGTAAAAGAGGTGAATTTCATATAATTTATTGTGCTTCTTAATTATTGTAGTGTTCAAGAGTTAAATAACCTGTGTGTTTTTCTATAGTTGATGTTCCAGATGGATAATCATTTGTTGCTGGAGAAAGAATGCTTGAGTTGGTGAAGATTTATGCTTTATATTATGTTCATTTATTTTAAATGCAGATTAATATATAGATGTCCACTACATATACTGCAATTAGTGAATGAATCAGCACGGTATGTTTTTGTTTTTATTCTGTTTGCTTACTTTGGGTTATGATGAGCGGATAATTTGTACGCTTTTTGACATTGTTTTTAGTGTGTTTTTAGTATGATCTAGTTAGTTTTTAGTATATTTTTATTAGTTTTTAGTTAAAATTCACTTCTCTGGACTTTACTATGAGTTTGTGTGTTTTTCTGTGATTTCAGGTATTTTCTGGCTGAAATTGAGGGACCTGAGCAAAAATCTGATTCAGAGACCAAAAAGGACTGCAGATGCTGTTGGATTCTGACCTCCCTGCACTCAAAGTGGATTTTCTGGAGCTACAGAAGCCCAATTGGCGCGCTCTCAACGGCGTTGGAAAGTAGACATCCTGGGCTTTCTAGCAATATATGATAGTCCATACTTTGCCCAAGATTTACACTCAGCCCAAGCACACACCAAGTGGGCCCGGAAGTGGATTTTTATGTCATTTACTCATCTCTGTACACCTTAGGCTACTAGTTCTCTATAAGTAGGACCTTTTACTATTGTATTGAGATATCTGGGTAGTTATCATTGTTCTGATGCTATCTTAGATCATTGGGAGGCTGGCCATTCGGCCATGCCTAGACCTTGTTCCTATGTATTTTCAACGGTGGAGTTTCTACACACCATAGATTAAGGTGTGGAGCTCTGCTGTACCTCGAGTATTAATGCAATTACTATTGTTCTTCTATTCAATTCCGCTTGTTCTTGTTCTAAGATATCACTTGTTCTTCAACTTGATGAATGTGATGATCCGTGACACTCATCATCATTCTCACCTATGAACGTGTGACTGACAACCAACCTCCGTTCTACCTTCGATTGGGTGAATATCTCTTGGATTCCTGATACACGATGCATGGTTGATCGCCTGACAACCGAGCGCTCGCCTGACAAACGAGCCAGCCATTCCGTGAGATCAGAGTCTTCGTGGTATAGGCAAGAACTTATGGCGGTATTTAAGAGAATCCGGAAGGTCTAACCTTGTCTGTGGTATTTTGAGTAGGATTCAATGACTGAATGACTGTGACGTGCTTCAAACTCCTGAGGGCGGGGCGTTAGTGACAGACGCAAAAGAATCACTGGATTCTATTCCGGCCTGATCGAGAACCGACAGATGGATAGCCGTGCCATGACAGGGTGCGTTGAACATTTCCACTGAGAGGATGGGAGGTAGCCACTGATAACGGTGAAACCCTTGCTTAAGCTTGCCATGGAAAGGAGTAAGAAGGATTGGATGAAGACAGTAGGAAAGCAGAGAGACGGAAGGGAAGGCATCTTCATACGCTTATCTGAAATTCCTACCAATGAATTACATAAGTATCTCTATCTTTACCTTTGTGTTATTTTCGTTCATCACCATATACATTTGAGTTTGCCTGACTAAGAGTTGATTTCTATCAATCTTGCTATTGGAGCAGTGATCTGCTAAGGCTTGGCTGGCCTTTGGCCATGTCTAGTGTTTTGGATCGAAGCTTTCTTTGAAAGCTTGGCTGGCTGTGAAGCCATGTCTAATTCCTGGACCGGAGTCTTAGACTAGCATTGCACTGATTCCTGGAATTCTCATTAAGAACCTTTATTTTCTTTTCCACTTAATTTTCGAAAAACACAAAAAAAATTTACAAAATCAAAAAAAAAAATCCAAAAATTTCTTGTTTGAGTCTAGTGTCTCATATTAAGTTTGGTGTCAATTGCATGATTCTGTTCTTCTTGCATTCATGCATGTGTCTTAGTAATCTTCAAGATGCTCTTGATGATTTCATTACTCTGATCTTTAATTCCTCTTGACTTGAGTGTTTATGTGTCTCATATGCATTCTCATTAGTGTCAGTAGTATACAAATTGCTAAGTTTGGTGTCTTGCATGGATTATTTGATTTTTGTATACAAACTACTAAGTTTGGTGTCTTGCATGCATTGTTATTTTAGTTGCATTTTGATTATTAAAAATCCAAAAATATTTTTAATTTGTGTCTTTTCAAGTCAATAATACAGGGAATTGAAGATTCAGAACATACTGCAGAAGAATTACACAGAAAAAGCTGGGCGTTCAAAATGCCCAGTGAAGAAGGACAGACTGGCGTTTAAACGCCAGCCAGGGTACCTGGTTGGGCGTTTAACGCCCAAAAGGGTATAGCTTTGGGCGTTAAACGCCAGAATGTGCACCATTCTGGGTGTTTAACGCCAGGATGGCACAAGAGGGAAGATTCTATTTTCAATGCAATTTTTTTTTCAAGTTTTCAAAGTTTTTCAAAATCAAATCTTTTTCAAATCATATCTTTTCAATCATATGTTTTTCAAAATCAATTTCTTTCTATTTTCAAAAATACTTGCTATCAATTAATGATTTGATTCAACATTTCAAGTATGTTGCCTCTTCTGTTGAGAGAGGTTTAATGTTTGAATCATATCTTTTCTTGTTAGACAAGTCATTAATTTTCAAAATCAAATCTTCTTTTTTTTTAAATGTTTTTCAAATCATATCTTCTCAATCACATCTTTTTAAAAAACTAATCATATCTTCTTAACCACATCTTTTTCAAAATAGTTTTCAATCAAATCTTTTTTATTCCTAATTTCAAAATCTTTTTCAAAAAATCACTTGATTTCTTTTCCACTTTCATTTTCGAAAATCAATTAATGTTTTTCAAAAATGTTTTCAAACTCTTTTACTTGATTTTCAAAAATTACTTCCCTTCTTCTCACATCCTTCTATTTATGGACTAACACTATTCCTTAATGCAAAATTCGAACTCCATCTTCTTTGATAAGTTTGAATTTTCTGTTTCTGTCTTCTACTTTTCTTCTCCTCTGACACCTAAAGGAATCTCTATACTGTGACATAGAGGATTTCACATTTTCTTGTTCCCTTCTCCTTCTTATGAGCAGGAGCAAGGACAAAAGCATTCTTGTTGAGGCTGATCCTGAACCTGAAAGGACCTTGAAGAGAAAGCTAAGAGAAGCTAAGGCACAATTCTCTGTAGAGGACCTAACCGAAATCTTCAAAGAAGAAGAACAAATGGCAGCCGAAAACAACAACAATGCCAACAATGCAAGGAAGGTGCTGGGTGACTTT
>NC_029772.3:50275730-50276233 GCF_000817695.3 Arachis duranensis | reverse complement strand
TTTCAATAGAAGAGGTGAATTACATGGGAGAATCCTATGGAAACACCTATAATCCTTCATGGAGAAATCATCCAAATTTCTCATGGAAGGATCAACAGAGACCTCAACAAGGTTTCAAGAATATTAATGGTGGAAGAAACAGGTTTAGCAATAGCAAGCCTTTTCCATCATCTTCTCAGCAACAGACAGAGAGTTCTAAGCAGAAGACCTCTGACTTAGCAACCATGGTCTCTGATCTAATCAAAACCACTCAAAGTTTCATGACTGAAACAAGGTCCTCCATTAGAAACTTGGAGGCACAAGTGGGTCAGCTGAGCAAGAAAATTATTGAACTCCTTCCTAGTACTCTTCCAAGTAATACAGAAGAAAATCCAAAAGGAGAGTGCAAGGCCATCAACATGGCCGAATTTTGGGAGGAAGGAGAGGCAGTGAACGCCACTGAGGAAGACCTCAATGGACGTCCACTGGCCTCCAATGAGTTCCCCAATGAGGAACCATGGGAA
>NC_029772.3:50274724-50275385 GCF_000817695.3 Arachis duranensis | reverse complement strand
TCCTGGGAAGTTTTCAATACCTTGTACCATAGGCACCATGACCTTCAAGAAGGCCTTGTGTGACTTAGGGTCAAGTGTAAACCTCATGCCTCTCTCTGTAATGGAGAAGTTAGGGATTTTGAGGTGCAGGCTGCAAAAATCTCACTAGAGATGGCAGACAATTCAAGAAAACAAGCCTATGGACTTGTAGAGGATGTAGACAACTCAAGAAAACAAGCTCATGGACTTGTTGAAGATGTTCTGGTGAAATTTGAAGACCATTACATCCCTGCTGATTTCATAGTCCTAGAGACTGGGAAGTGCATGGATGAATCCATCATCCTTGGCAGACCCTTCCTAGCCACAGCAAGGGCTGTGATTGATGTTGATAGAGGAGAATTGATCATTCAAGTGAATGAAGAATCCTTTGTGTTTGAGGCTCAAGGATATCCCTCTGTCACCATGGAGAGGAAGCATGAAGAGCTTCTCTCAAAACGGAGCCAAACAGAGCCCCCACAGTCAAACTCTAAGTTTGGTGTTGGGAGGCCACAACCAACTTCTAAGTTTGGTGTTGAACCCCCACATTCAAACTCTAAGTTTGGTGTTGGGAGGTTCCAACATTGCTCTAAGCATCTGTGAGGCTCCATAAGAGCCCTCTGTCAAGCTACTGACATTAAAGAAG
>NC_029772.3:50273391-50274715 GCF_000817695.3 Arachis duranensis | reverse complement strand
CAGAGTCCACTGTCAAGCTACTGACATTAAAGAAGCGCTTGTTGGGAGGCAACCCAATGTTATATTTTATCTATTTTCTTTTGTTATTTTATATTTTTTGTAGGTTGATGATCATAAGAAGTCACAAAATGAATGAAAAAAGCAAAAACAGAATGAAAAACAGAAGGAAAAACAGCACACCCTGGAGGAGAGCGTACTGGCATTTAAACGCCAGTGAGGCTAGCTGTTGGGCGTTTAACGCCCAGTCTGGCACCATTCTGGGCGTTTAACGCCAGAAAGGGGCACCAGACTGGCGTTAAACGCCAGAAAAGGGCAAGAAGCTGGCGTTAAACGCCAGAAATGGGCACCAGCCTGGCGTTTAATGCCAGAATTGGCACAAAACGAGATTTTGTTTGCCATTTGGTGCAGGGATGACTTTTCCTTGACACCGCAGGATCTGTGGACCCCACAGGATCCCCACCTACCCCACCACACTCTCTCTTCTTCTTCACCTATTCACCAATCACCTCAACACCTCTTCCCCAAAAACCCTTCACCTATCCAATCCCATCTTTCTCTTCACCACTCACATCCATCCTTCATAAAATCCCACCTACCTAACCATTCAAATTCAAAGCACTTTCCCTCCCAAACCCACCCTCAATTGACCGAACCCTACCCTTCCCCCACTCCTATATAAACCCTCCTTCATTCCTTCATTTTCACACAACATACACACCACTTCTCCCCCTTTTGGCCGAACACAAAGCCATTCCCTTCTTCCTCATTTCTTCTTCTTCTACTCTCTTCTTCCTTCTTTTGCTCGAGGACGAGCAAACCTTTTAAGTTTGGTGTGGTAAAAGCATTGCTTTTTATTTTTCCATAACCATTTATGGCATCCAAGGCCGGAGAAACCTCTAGAAAGAGGAAAGGGAAGGCAAAAGCTTCCAACTCCGAGTCATGGGAGATGAAAAGATTCATCTCAAGGGTGCATCAAGACCACTTCTATGAAGTTGTGGCCTTGAAGAAGGTGATCCCCGAGGTCCCTTTTTCACTCAAAAAGGGTGAATATCCGGAGATCTAACATGAGATCCGAAGAAGAGGTTGGGAAGTTCTCACCAACCCTATTCCACAAGTCGGAATCTTAATGGTTCAAGAGTTCTATGTCAATGCATGGATCACCAAGAACCATGATCAAAGTGTGAACCCGGATCCAAAAAATTGGCTTACTACGGTTCGGGGGAAATACTTGGATTTTAGTCCGGAAAGTGTAAGGTTGGCATTCAATTTACCCATGATGCAAGGAGATGAACATCCTTACACTAGAAGGGTCAACTTTGATCAA
>NC_029772.3:50258571-50270842 GCF_000817695.3 Arachis duranensis | reverse complement strand
AGCTTGCCATGGAAAGGAGTAAGAAGGATTGGATGAAGACAGTAGGAAAGCAGAGAGACGGAAGGGAAAGCATCTTCATACGCTTATCTGAAATTCCTACTAATGAATTACATAAGTATCTCTATCTTTATCTTTATGTTATATGCGTTTATCACCATACCCATTTGAGTTTGCCTGACTAAGATTTACAAGGTGACCATAGCTTGCTTCATACCAACAATCTTTGTGGGATCGACCCTTACTCGCGTAAGGTTTATTACTTGGACGACCCAGTACACTTGCTGGTTAGTTGTGCGAAGTTGTGTTTATGCCATGGTATTGAACACCAAGTTTTTGGATTCATTACCGGGGATTATTTGATTTGTGAAAAGTATTGATCACAATTTAGTACACCAGGTTATCTGTATTTTCTCTTAGAATTTCTTGCAAACATACATTAATTTAATTGCTATACCTTTCCTCGGAGGGCTTTATTATTTTTTTGTAAAATTTTCCCTATTTTTAGAAAGAAGATAATTTGCTTGAAAATCTATTAATTTCTGTATTTCCTGCAGTTTTTCTGTTTTAGACTTCTTACCTACTATCCACTTTTAGTTTCCTTTTAAACTTCCTTCTTTGTTTTAAGAAAAGCTTACTAGTTACTCATGTTTATGTTTGTTCTTCTTCAATTTTTACATTTTGCTAAGTTGTTTAGCAAACTTATCTCCAAGGAACTAATTTGTATTCATTTTCCCCCTTTCTGAAGAGATGTTTCACTTTTATTGGATCAAGGATTCAAGACACAGACACACTGCTTCTTTCACCCATTGTCAAATGACATGTCCATATGTATGTCTTATGTGAAAAAGTATAACTAGTTTCCTTAGGACAACATCTTATGCTTTCTTACTATTTGAAACCTTTAGAAAACTAAGATTTATGTTTTTCTTTTAAATCCCAGTGCTATCTTTCTCCTGTCTAATTTGACATAAGATAGAAGTTAATAGAATTTTAAGTTGTCCTCGTATGTTTTGCCTTTAGCATGTTACTGAAAATACCCGGTTGTCGTTCAAATTTAAGGATCAATACTTTGACATTTGCACTAATGTAAAGGCTTTTCAAATTTGAAGCTTGCCCTGCTAAGGGTTTCTTTCATCACCTGAAATTTTTCTCTCGATAATATGCCAAAAGACAAATGGTATTCTTGAGTATTGTTCATCTCTGCTCTATCATAATTTAGAACTTATTGATAGTTATTGAAAGTATTGTTCAACATAATAGTTTTGATTGTTGAAATTCAGGTCCACCGCCTTAACAGGAAGACCAGTGGCATCATTTTATTTGGCAAAAAAGAAGAAAGTGTGTCTCACCTGCGGTGGCTATTCAGTAACATAAATAATGCAAAATCTTCTAGTAAGGTACCTTATTTACATGAAGTGATGAACTGCTGTTTTCAATCCTCGTGTTCTATTAGCGAATGTAGATATTGTCTTTTTATACCCACCATCAACAACCTCCTATCATTTACATTTAATTTTCATTTGAAAATTGAAATAGGTTTGGAATGATGTATGTGAATCTACATATCAGAGGTATTGGGCACTAGTCATAGGGACTCCCAAGGAGAAGGAAGGTGTAATTTGTGCTCCCCCTCCTTTCTTTCTTAATTTCTTCTTTATATATGTGTTAATCCAACAATGTCATGTTTTATGTCAGTGCTATCTTCCAACTTTGAAATTGATTTTGTTCTATTGTCTTCTTATTTCAGGTGCTCTTGGATGATGGGAAGACAGAGAGGGTCGTATTAGCTCACCATTCAAGTATGGAACCGCACCAAGAGGCTGTAACTGAATATCGAGTCCTTTGGCCACACTTGATTGCATGATCAAGATTGCAAATGACAAGTTTGATATCATGACATTCGGAAAATCTACACCTACATATGGCTCCCCTTCCTTTCATGGTAGCAACTTCTTGGGCAGCTCTTCTCCGGACATGTCTAGAGGTGTTCTTCCAGAACCCATGAAATACACTGCCAGAATCGGAGAGAATAGTCTAAGATCTTCTGGTACCTCACCGCTTAGGACTTTCAGAATTCAGTCTTTGGGAAAGCTGAATCCAAGTGATTTGATGAATTTGTCTTTCCATATGTTACCACCCCACAAGGCAACTCAAAATAAGAAGATTAATGAAGAACCAGACAGAGAAATGGAAGTGGATCACAAAGATGTAAAAGCTAAAAAGGATGACACACTAGAGTTATAGCCAATAGTTTTAGTATGGTTGAACAATATAATGGGAATTATAGTTGATGATCAATACACTTTGTTTATGTTTTGAATTATATTGACTTGCTTTTTATAGTACTTTTCTTTTAATTTGATAATACGATGAACTTGTTTATTTTTTGAAATATTATAAATATTCGAATACAAATTAGATAAAAATTTGTATTAAATTTATATTTATTTTGTATGAAAACAAGTTTATTTTGCAATGGAAAAATCTAAAAAAAATCTATTTTACTTTATTGACGGATTTACAGATGGATTTTCTGTCTATATTCAGAGTTTAGGATGAGTTTCCAAGGTTCCAATTACTGACGAAAAATCCGTCGGAAAGTTCGCCGTTTCAAGGAAATGGATGGAGAATTTACAGAGGAAAAATCTGTCGGTAACTGGTAAAAATCCGTCGGTAATTTTTCAAAGAAAAAAATCCGTCAGTAAATAATTTTCGACGAGGCTTTTATAGAGAGACAAAATCCGTCGGTAATTTCGTCGGTAACCAAAAATTCGTCTATACTTAAGACTAAATCTGTCTGTATTAATCTATTTTCTAGTTGTGTTCACAAAATGTATTTATTTGATCCCTGGCTTTTTAATTACACTATTTATATCTTTGAATTTGAATAAAATGCATTTAGATGATTCCTTGCTTCGTTAAATTACTTGTTCTAAGGAGTGACCTGGCAAATGATTGCCATGTTGGACAACCTGAAATGTTGTCGTATTAATTTTAGCGCTAAATCCATAATGAAATAACGTCGTTTCAACTATGAGGGAGTTAAAACGTTCAAACCCCATAGCAAAGAGGTCACTTCGTCTTCTTCATCTTCTTCTAACATAAACCACATTGTTCAAAATCCTGACATCCGCGAATCATCGTGAGGGTTGTTGTGGTGAAGCGATTTAGAGTTCGTCATAACCCTGATCATCATTGGCTCGAAATCATTGAAGAAAGGGGTAAGGCTTCTTCGTGAAACCCCCTAACACAGAGGTTGATGTGCAGTAGATAAAACAATTTTTTTCCATTTTTCACAGTGTTGAGGTATGCATCATTGTGAATTCTACTTCTGAATTTTGTGTAGGTTGATGAAAAATCATTGAAACTAGATTATTAGCTAGAATTTTTATGTTTACTCTGACTTGGCGTCCCTGTCGTTGATCGAATATAACTTGATAAACCCCAATTTTAGAGTATCTTGTGTTGAATTTGGTGAATTTTATCAACTTATCTCACATTTATTCAATGAAATAGCATCGTTTTGTGAATTTCTCCTAAATTGCACTTAAGATTCAAAACATGCTTTTTAGACTCTTAATTTGCTAAATTTAATTCACTTTAATTCCATTCGATGCTTTGATGTGTTTGTTAAGTGATTTTAGGCTTAGAGGGCAAAGATTGGATTGAAGAAATGAAGAAAAAGTATGTAAAAGTGGAGAATTCATGAAGAAATGAAGTTTTGGAAATCTGCTAATTGCGCGTACGTGTGACATTCCGCATATGCGTGACATGAAATTTCGCCATGTGGCGCGTACGTGTGACTTTGTGCGTACACATGACACAAAGCACATGATTCACTTAAAGAAAACGTGGCTGGAGATCTCTGGATTCCTTCAAGCCCAAATCCAACTCATTTCTGAAGTATTTGAGGTCAAATTCAATAAGGAACAAGGGAGGAGCAATTAGTGTAGCTTAGGAATCATGTTTTAGGCATTTTCTAGAGAGAGAAGTTTCCTCTTTTCTCTAGAATTTAGGGTTTTTAGCTTAATTTCTTCTTAGATTTAGGTTTTAATTCTTGTTTTGATATAGTTTCTTTTACTTTTCCTTGTTCTATTGCCTTAATTTTCTTAGTTTATCTTGTTAATTCTTCATTTGTACCACTTTTTAGTTTATGAACACTATTATTAATTTCAAATTTTTAATGCAATTTGATGTTTCATGTCTCTTAATGCTTGTTTGAGTTATTGTTGTTATTTTCTTGTATTTAGTAGTAGTAGATTTCATTATTATTGCAATTTAATATGCTTTTCCAAGTGTTTGATAAAATACTTGGCTTAATTTTAGAGTAGATTTTTTAGCATTCTTCGCTTGGAAAGAGAAGTTAGGTACTCTTGAGTTATTAATATCCACCTTATCTTAGTAATCTAGAGTTGTTAGTTAATCTTGTTTCCATTGATGCTACTTATGTATTGGGATTAACTAGGCCTATTTGACATTCTCTGAATATGGAAAAAACGTAATATGCTTAGCTCTTGGTAATTATTGTGTTATAACTAATGACTAGGATAGAAGACCTTGATTCTCAATCCTTGCCATGAATGCCTCTTTAGTAATTGTTATCCTTAGTTGTTTTCTTTATTTTATTATCATTTAGATTATTGTCTTCTTATCCGCAAACCACCCTCGTGAATCTCATAACCGATAATACACATACCTCACTGTAATTCCTTTGAGAGACGACCCGACGTTTAAATACTCTCGGTTATTATTAGTTTGCATTGTGACAAAAAAAATTAAGTTTTGATTAAGGGTCGATTGTTGGTTTGGATTTATACTTCAACAGAATCATTTTGTGAAAATTTTAAACCGACGATTTCCCTACGTCAGAACTTCTGTCACCTTCATTAGGGGCTACTACTACAATTAGGGTTAAAAAGGGGATAAGTGACCAAATTAGGTTGCACAATTTTTAATTACCACCTCATATAACCGTTAGACACTCCAGGGTGCCAAGTCAGTGATAGGTCATTCTCGGCGGCAAGCAATTTGATCGAAAAATAGACAAGTGACCACCTAGATGCATTTTATTCAATCTCGAAAAACATAAATAGTGCAATTAAAAAGTCAGAAACTAAATCAGTACATTTCGTAAATCTCAAGGACTACTTTAAGGTTTAATTCTATCCCAAATTAATATTAATACGTTTTGTAACACCGTTGCTATCAGAATGTCACGCTTCCGACTGCGCCACTCTGATAGCTTGGATATTACGACAACTATAATATATTTAATACTAAGATATAAGCATGTTTAAAACTTAAAACTATATAACCCGCAAAGAAAGACTTTTTAGTTGAAAACATAGATACATACATACAACCCAGATACAATACTTACAAATCATATATATACATAGTATTAACTTACAAAAGCCTAGCATATCATAATTTCTATCTCTCTTACAAAATTACAAGAATAGAGGCGAGGATAAAATAATATTTAAAACAATACAATATGTCGGGTAAATAGAGGATAAAATAAACTCTTTATGACTTCTTCGTCCATATCCTGAAAAGAAAAAATATATAGGGGAGTGAGAACATCGTCCTCGCTGGTTCTCACTAAAGAGTTAAAGAATTGCTATAACAAGATATGTAAAATAGAACTATTTTCAAAGTATAGTGATCGTTGCTATTCATTATTGTTGCTGGTTTTCTGATTTTCTAATTGTGAGTTAATTTTATTGATGGAACAATTAATGATGATTATGAAATTTTATGATTAGTGTCTCTGTTTAGTTGAAAACTTGTTTGTTAATGTTATTTCTTTTAGTGGTAGAACATTATGTGTTTGTTATTTACATGTGTTTTGATCTACTTTAGTTATAAATTTTGATATTTGAAATTGTTTATGAATTTTTATCGATAAATTTGGCAATTTATTATGTGAAATTTTGAATTGTATTAGGTTAGAAATTATTGAATTTAAATATTTAAAATTATATATTGAATTTTTAATAATTTTATTTAATATTTAATTAAACCGGTCGAATTTCTAGTTGAACTCCGGTCGAACCATTGAACCAGTTTCCTCACCGGTTCATTGACTGGTCCGGTTCTTGTAACCTTGAGAATAATAGATTACTTTAATAATGATTATGTTATTTAAAGAATATTAAAAGTGGGCTATTTATAGGCAAATGCCCAACTCGGCAATTCCTAGCTAGGGGTGGCAAACGGAAAAGCACACCCCACCAAAAGTCTTCCCTCTGGCGAGCTGGCCCGCCCCGCTTAATGAAGCAGTCCTAAAACCTCACCCCGCCCCGCCTAACAACGGGCTGGCAGGCCAAACCTGTCAAATATTATTTTTTTACTATTAAATATTAAACCATATATATAATTTTATAACTATTTTAATAAATTTATAATTTCTAAATTCACAAACATTAAAGTCTTTAAAATTATAAATATGTAATAAACATAATCATAAACTAAATTTTTTGAAATAAAATAATAAAACTAATTGTTCGTCTGCTCGGGTTCTCGGGGGTCCAACTGTCTGGGTTGATACGCTTGATGGAGCAGAGGTTTGGAGGGGTTAGGACCTGGATGCGAGCTGAGGAAGGTCGGTCGTTGAGACTCGCTGGGTTACAAGGCGATGGGGCCACCTGCAAGGACTCCGACGCTCAAGTCAGTATTCGTAAAAAAGGCGGCTATTAGGGTTAGGTTAGGTGATGTACCTCTGGGGAGGGGTAGGTCCCTCCCCTCTTCTACTATCAGGTCCACCTTCCTGGAAGCTTCTGCTAGCTGTCCAAGCTCCACGTGATGAGGAGAGAAAGGCGTGTTCCCTCCCGGTTTGGGTAATGTAACCGTCGGGTCGGGCCGGAACAGTGCCCTCAACGCGCCAGGTGTGGTGCAGCTCATAGTTGGTGCGTTTAAACTACTCGCATCCTTTGGTCGAGTTCTCACAATCGTGGGACTTTGTGGTGGGATTCGTGCACCCAAGGCGCGTGTCTCTAGCTCGTTATCCGAAATGTCACCTCAATTCTTGTGTCGAGCATTTAATGCCCATTATAGCTGATTTGAAACCTTGGGTGAAAAGCCCATTTTGTCCCTGACTTTTGCGCTTCTCAGTGTCAGTTACCATTTTCCCTTCTTACCTCTCACTCCATATTCCTTTACGCTGCTCCTAATTGCTTCTGCATTCGTTGCTGCTTCCTTCTTTCTTTCCTAATTCACTCTAATTCAGGCGGTTTAGTTCTTTCCTACTTCGCTGCATTTCCTTGGAATTCACCATTCTTCATTTTCCATTTCCTGGTAAGCATTGACTACGTTTATCTTTAACTGATCGATTCCAGTTTTTGCCATTGCTGTTTTTTCTTCTTTTATTGCCTAAATTGTTTATGATTGCTTCCATTTGTGTTACGCTGTTGCTAGACAGGTTCCAGGGGGGTTACCATTGACTACATTGTTTTTGCTTCTAATTGGCCATAGATTAGTATATGGTAGAACGTAGCGCTAGTTCCCGTATCTCCCGCGTTCCTGACCACCCAGGTCTGACTTTAAGTGGTGCCCCCACTATAGAGTCCCTTCCCAAGGGTTCCCGTGGATCGTTATATCTAGGTTACCTCCGATGTTAAGGATACCACTTCTAAGATGACTATTGCGGAGCTGCACGAGCTCCGAAACTCTGATCTACACTGTAGGGGTTGCCCCGAAGAGGAGCATTATGATATGTTTGTTCCCGGGGATCAAGAACGCATCTGTCACATTAACATGAACACTCCTCGGGTTGCTGGTGCTCAAATTTGACTCCACAATATTTGCACAGATAGACCGACAAGTGCATCGGATCGTCCAAATAATACCCCAGGTGAGTGAGGATCAATGCCACAGAAATTATCGGATTAAGCAAGCAATGGCTATCTTGTAGATCTTAGTCAAGCGGATAGAAAAGATAGTTGTTATGAAAAACGCATAAAAACAAAATAAATAAAATGTTACTGGATAGGTGTGAAATCAGTGATATGAGAATGGTTGAGGCTTCAGAGATGCTTCTTCCTTCTGGATCAACTTTTTTCACTGTCTACTTTAACTTCTAATGATTTATTCCATAGCAGACTGTGAGTGACTAATGCCAGGTCAGTGGTCATTAATCTCCTTTGCTTTAGATCAAACGTCAGGTCAGTGGTCATCCAATCTGAACGGGGGTGAAGCTTTAACAGTTCATTCCCTTGGTGATCCTACTCAAAGTGCCATAGACAAGGTCGGATCTTCCGGATCAGAGAATGCTGCTTCACGATTCTAGTCTATACCACAAAGGCCCTAATCGCCCCGTACCTCGGCTGAACTAATGTCTCCAAGTCCCCAATGAAGTCGTGGATTAGCCGTCTAAGAGATGTATACTCAAGCTTGTAGTTCAATACTATCCCGTCAAGGACTTGCAAGAACCCATGTAGAATAAAAATGACGGTCAAGTTACACTCCCAATTCTTTAGGATGAAGAGCGAAGATACATATTAGAATGAAATCAAGCATAGATTGAAATAGAATACTGATATTATTAACCCATAAGAATCAGCAGAGCTCCTAACCTTAACCTAGGAGGTTAGTGGCTCATATTGTACAATAATGCCCGAAAGTAAAAGTGGGGGAAGAAGATCCTAAACAAGGGTGATCTTCTCCTATATATAATAACCTAGTAACTAAGAAGTACAAAAATATGATAGAATAGACTAGAGGTGCGAAAATCCACTTGTGGGCCCACTTGAGTTGAGTTATTGGGCTGAGCTTGGCATCCACTTGGAGGAATGGGCATTGAATGCCCATTAGGGAGTGATTGGCGCTGCCTTGTACTCTTGCTGGGCATTGAACGCCCACTAGGGGGTGGTTGGCATTGAACGCCAGCTTTGGGGCTCCTTTGGGGCGTTGAACGCCAGCTAGAGGGTAGCTCCTTGGCGTTCAATGCCCATAATGGACAGGCTCCTTCGAATAAAAGTATACTTCATTATATATTTCTGGAAAGCTCTGGAAGTAAGCTTTCAAATGCCATTAAAAACGCATCATTTGGAACTCTGTAACTCCAAAAATGCTCTTTTGAGTGCACGGAGGTCAGAATCTGACAGCATCGGCTACACTTTCCTTGCCTCTGAACCAGACTTTGCCAAAATTCTTTAATTTCAGCCCGAAAATACCTGAAATCATCATAAACCACACAAACTCAAAGTAGAATCCAAAAATATGAATTTTGCACTAAAAACTATGAAAATATAATAAAACTTAAACAAAACATAATAAAAACTATATGAAAATGATGCCAAAAAGCGTATAAAATATCCACTCATCAGTTTTCAACTGGATGTGGGCATATAAATCCATGTTCACTAACTTGGGGTTTCGGATTCCCTTCTCCCCTTTTGTCATTTCCCTCTTAAACCGATATGATGTGGCGTCGTCTGATGAGCGGATATTTTATACGCTTTTTGGGGGTAATTTCATGTAGAATTTAGTATGTTTTAGTTAGTTTTTAGTATAATTTTATTAGTTTTTAGGAAAAATTCATATTTTTGGACTTTACTATGAGTTTGTGTGTTTTTCTGTGATTTTAGATATTTTCTGGCTGAAATTGAGGGAGCTAAGCAAAAATCTGATTCAGGCTGAAAAAGGACTGTGAATGTTGTTGGATTCTGACCTCCCTGCACTCGGAATGGATTTTTTGGAGCTACAAAAGTTCAATTGGCACGCTCTCAATTGGGTTGGAAAGTAGACATCCAGGGCTTTCCAGAAATATATAATAGTTCATACTTTGCACGAAGATAGATGATGTAAACTGGTGTTCAACGCCAGTTCCATGTTGCAGTCTGGCGTTCAGCGCCAGAAGCAGGTTGTAAGTTGGAGTTCAATGCCGGAAATAGGTTACAACCAGACGTTCGACTCCAGAAACAGCCTAGGCACGTGAGAAGCTTAAGTCTCAGCCCCAGCACACACCAAGTGGGCCCCAGAAGTAGATTTCTGCACTATCCATCTTAGTTTACTCATTTTCTGTAAACCTAGGATACTAGTTTACTATTTAAACAACTTTTAGAGACTTATTTTACATCTCATCAAATTTTTAGATCTGAATTTTATACTCTTTGACGGCATGAGTCTCTAAACGCCATTGTTGGGGGTGAGGAGCTCTGCAGCGTTTCGATGAATTAATGCAATTATTTCTGTTTTCCATTCAAACACGCTTGTTCCTATCTAAGATGTTCATTCGCGCTTCACTATGAAGAAGGTGATGATCCGTGACACTCATCTCCTTCCTCAGTTCATGAGCGTATGCTTGGTAACCACCTCTGTTCTACATTAGATTGAATGAGTATCTCTTAGATTCCTTAATCAGAATCTTCGTGGTATAAGCTAGAATCCATTGGCAGCATCCTTGAGAATCCGGAATGTCTAAACCTTGTCTGTGGTATTCCGAGTAGGATTCTGGAATTGGATGACTGTGATGAGTTTAAAACTCGCGAGTGTTGGGCATAGTGACAGACGCAAAAGGATCAATGGATCTTATTCCGACATGATCGAGAACCGACAGATGATTAGTCGTGCTGTGACAGAGCATTTGGACCATTTTCACTGAGAGGATGGAAAGTAGCCATTGACAACGGTGATGCCCTACATACAGCTTGCCATGGAAGGAACCTTGCATTTATGAAAGTGAGAAAGCATTATGTTGCAGGAATTCAGAAGATAAAGCATCTCCAAAACTCCAACATATTCTCCACTATTGCGTAACAATTACTCCTTTTACACCCTTTTATTTATCTTTTACAATCGAGGCTAAAGAATCCTATTGGTATCCTGACTAAGATTAATAAGATAACCATAGCTTGCTTCAAGCCAACAATCTCTGTGGGATTCGACCCTTACTCACATAAGGTATTACTTGGACGACACAGTGCACTTGCTGGTTAGTTGTGCAAAATTACATAGTGTGAAGTAATTCGAACACCAAGTTTTTGGCGCCGTTGCCGGGGATTGTTTGAGTTTGAACAACTAACGGTGATTCTTGTTACTTAGATTAGGAAAATTTTGTCTTTTTAGTTTAGAGTCACTAGGATTGCATCTTCTATTATTCCTTTTAAAAATTTTTTCAAAAATATTTTTTTTCTTTATTTGAATTTTCATTTTTCTTATGAGTTTAGTGTCATGTTCTAAGTTTGGTGTCAATTGCATGCTTTTCTTTGTCTTTCAATTTTCGAATTGCATGTTCTTTGTTTTTCTTTGATCTTCAAATTGTTCTTGTCAATTTTTCTTATTTGATCTTTGATTTTTCTTGTTCTGTGTGTTTTCGTGTTTTTCTTATGCAATTTCAAAATATTAGTTTTAAAAAAAAATTATTTTTATTCATTAAAAATACCTCTTTAAAACACGTTATATTTATAGGTCAGTTTGGTATTTTCTTGTTAATTTTCTTTAATTTTTGAAAATTTATTTTGGTTTTCTAAATATTTTAAGTTTGGTGTTCTTTCTTTTGTTCTTGTTGTTCTTGTGATTCTTCAAAGTGTTCTTGAGTATTCCTTGTGTTTTGATCTTAAAATTTTTAAGTTTGGTGTTCCTTGGTGTTTTTCCTCCAAATATTTGAAAACAAGGAGTATTAGATCTAAAAAATTTTAAGTCTTGTGTCTTTTGTGTGTTTTTCTCTTTCATCATAAAATTCAAAATTCAAAAAATTTTTTTATATCTCTTCTAACTACCTTAAAGCAATTATTTTGAATTTTGTTTCTAAAAAATTCAGATTTTAATTTCAAAATTTTTCAAATTTTATCCTTTTTAAAATTTACTTTTTCAAAAAAATTATTCTAACCACTTTCTCTCTCCTCACTTTTTCGAAAATCTTCATAAAATATTTTTAAATTCTTTTTTTTATTTTTATTTTTAATTTTATTGTCGTCTTTATTTTATTTTATTTTATTATTATTATTTCGAAATTTTTATATATAATAAAATAAATAAAATAAATTCACATCATCTCCCTTTCTCCATCAAGGACTTAAGTGGAAATGAACAGTCCAGAAGGACTTTGGGGTCATATGGTAACCCCACTACTGCTTCATATGGGAGTAGTAACTACTGCTTCGTATGGGAGTAGTATCTGTATACCCTCCATTGGAGTTAGTAGTTTTGAGTTGAACCCTCAGCTCATTATCATGGTGCAGTAAAGTTGCCAGTATTTTGGTCTTCCACAGGAAGAACCTACAGAGTTTCTGGCACAGTTTTTACAAATTGCTGACACAGTACATGA
>NC_029772.3:50253535-50258386 GCF_000817695.3 Arachis duranensis | reverse complement strand
AAAATGGATGACACAGCTAAGGCTGAGCATCCAAGGCTTCAAACAAGGAGATAATGAATCTCTTTATGATGCCTGGGAAAGATACAGAGAGATGCTAAGAAAATGTCCCTCTGAAATATTTTTAAAATGGGTGCAGTTAGACATCTTCAACTATGGGCTTACAGAAAGAGCTCAGATTTCTCTAGACCACTCAGCGGGTGGATCTATATACATGAGAAAGACAATAGAAGAAGCTCAAGAGCTTATTGATACAGTTGCCAGAAATCAGCATCTGTACCTAAGCAGTGAATCTTCCATCAACGAAGAGGCTAAAACAGTAACTGCTGAACTCAGTCCTGCAGATCAAGCTACTGAATTCAATCAGCAATTAGACTTTCTAACAAAATAATTAGCCGAATTCAAGGAGATACTACAAGAAACAAGAATGGCTAATTTGAATATAGAAGTACAGTTGAAGCAAACAGAATAGCAGTTATCAAAATAAATAATAGAACAGTGCCAAGCAGTTCAATTAAGAAGTGGAAAAACATTAAATACCTTACATCAAGGTAGCAGGAAGCTAAGAAATGAGCAAACCACCCAAAATCCATCTGAGGACAGTAAGAGCCCAGAGAGGAATAATTCTGGCGCTCAAACGCCATAAATGGGTGGAAAGCTGGCGTTGAACGCCCAAACCATGCTCAGTCCTGGCGTTCAACGCCAGAAACAAGCAAGGAATTGGCGTTGAACACCCAAAGGAAGCATAGTTCTGGCGTTTAGACACCAGAAACAGGTAAGAAGTTGGCGTCTAACGCCACTCCAGCTTCCACCCTTGGCATTCAAACGCCAGTGGGAGATCAGACACATACTAGTGCTGATAGCAACCCCTCTAAAAAAGCTTCTCAACCCACATCTGTAGGCAATAAACCTACAGCAACTAAGGTTAAGGAATACAAAGCCAAAATGCCTTATCCTCAAAAACTTCGCCAAGCAGAACAGGATAAGCAATTTGCCCGCTTTGCAGACTACCTCAGGACTCTTGAAATAAAGATTCCGTTTATAGAGGCACTTGAGCAAATACCCTCTTATGCTAAGTTCATGAAAGAGATCTTAAGTCATAAGAAGGATTGGAGGGAAACTGAGAAAGTTTACCTAACTGAAGAATGTAGTGCAGCCATTCTGAAAAGCTTACCTGAAAAACTTAAAGATCCCGGAAGCTTTATGATACCATGCACATTAGAAGGTACTTGTACCAAGCAAGCTCTATGTGATATTGGGGCAAGTAACCTGCATCTACTATCAAAAAGCTTGGATTGACTGATGAAGTCAAACCAACCCGGATATGTCTCCAACTTGCTGATGGTTCCATTAAACACCCATCAGGCATGATTGAAGACATGATTGTCAAGGTTGGGCCATTTGCCTTTCCCACTGACTTTGTGGTACTGGAAATGGAGGAGCACAAGAGTGCAATTCTCATTCTAGGAAGACCTTTTCTAACAACTGGACGAACCCTCATTGACGTCCAAAAAGGGGAAGTAACCCTGAGAGTCAATAAGGACGAGTTTAAGTTAAATGTTGTCAAAGCTATGCAGCATCCAGACACCCAAAATGACTGCATGAGCATTGATATTATTGACTCTCTGGTAAAAGAGGTCAATATGACTGAGAGTCTCGAATCAGAGCTAGAGGATATCTTCAAAGATACTCAGCCTAATCTGGAGGAACCAGGGAGAATAATAGAACCTCTGAAAATCTCTCAGGAAGAGGAAGAGAGCTCAAACCTCTGTAATCATAAGCTCTACCTTAGAACCACAGGAAGAGGAAGCACTAATTCAAGTGCTAAGGACACACAAGACAGCTCTTGGGTGGTCCATCAGTGATCTTAAGGGCATTAGCCCAGCCAGATGCATGCACAAGATCCTATTGGAGGATGATGCTAAGCCAGTGGTTCAACCACAGAGATGGCTGAATTAAGCCATGAAGGAGGTGGTGCAGAAGGAGGTCACTAAATTACTAGAGGCTGGGATTATTTATCCTATTTCTGATAGCCCCTGGGTAAGCCCTGTTGGTGGGCAAAATCGTGATTCATTCTTTTCACTTCAACAATCCAAGGTAATGGCTCCAAAGACTTGGTGCACAGAACCATGGTCCAAAATTAACTTCACAGTCTCGCTCAACTAACCAACAAGTGCACTGGGTCATCCAAGTAATACCTTACGTGAGTAAGGGTCGATCCCACGGAGATTGTTGGTATGAAGCAAGCTATGGTCATCTTGTAAATCCCAGTCTGGAGGATAAAATTATGGAATTTAGAAAATCAAATATGATTAATAAAAATAAACAGAAAATAAAATGGATAGAGATACTTATGTAAATCAATAGTGGAAATTTCAGATAGGCGTATGGAGATGTTGTGCTCCTCTTGAATCTCTACTTTTCTTATTACATTCATCCAATCCTTCTTACTCCTTTCCATGGCAAGCTGTATGTAGGGCATCACCATTGTCAATGGCTACATCCCATCCTCTCAGTGAAAATGTTCCTATGCTCTGTCACAGCACGGCTAATCATCTATCGGTTCTCAATCAGGTTGGACTAGAATCCCTTGATTCTTTTGCGTTTGTCATCACGCCCAGCCTTCAGGAGTTTGAAGCTCGTCACAGTCATTCAATCCCAGAATCCTACTCGAAATACCACAGACAAGGTTTAGACTTTCTGGATCCTCATGAATGCTGCCATCTATCTAGCTTATACCACGAAGATTCTATTGGGGAATCTAAGAGATATGCGCCCGGCCTAGAGTAGAACGAAAGTGGTTGTCAGTCACACGCGTTCATAGGTGAGAATGATAATGAGTGTCACGGATCATCACATTCATCAAAGTTAAGTATAACGTATATCTTGGAATAAGAATAGAAGAGAATTGAATAGAAAGTAATAATAATTGTATTGAAACTTGAGGTACAGCAGAGCTCCACACCCTTAATCTATGGTGTGCAGAAACTCCACTGTTGAAAATACATAAGTAAAAGGTTCAGGCATGGCCGAATGGCCAGCCCCCCTGGTCTAAGGACTAGGCGTCCAGAGATGATAATATGATAGTAAAGAGTTCTATTTATAATAAACTAGCTACTAGGGTTTACATAAGTAAGTAATTGATGCATAATCTACTTTCCAACGCCGTTGAGAGCGCGCCAATTGGAGTTCTGTAGCTCCAGAAAATCCATTTCGAGTGCAGGGAGGTCAGATTCCAACAGCATCAGCAGTTCTTTTGTCAGCCTTTTTCAGAGTTTTGCTCAAGTCCCTCAATTTCAGCCAGAAATTACCTGAAATCATAGAAAAACACACAAACTCCTAGTAAAGTCCAGAAATGTGAATTTAACATAAAAACTAATGAAAACATCCCTAAAAGTAGCTAGATCATACTAAAAACTACCTAAAAACAATGCCAAAAAGCGTATAAATTATCCGCTCATCACCTGTCCAAGTCGTCCCTAAGAAGGGTGGCATGATAGTGGTTCATAATGAAAAAAATGAACTGGTTCCTACAAGAACAGTTACAGTGTGGCGTATGTGTATTGATTACAGAAGGCTCAATACAGCTACCAGAATTATGTTGCAGGAATTCAGAAGATAAAGCATCTCCAAAACTCCAACATATTCTCCACTACTGCGTAACAATTACTCCTTTTACACCCTTTTATTTATCTTCTACAATCGAGGCTAAAGAATCCTATTGGTATCCTGACTAAGATTAATAAGATAACCATAGCTTGCTTCAAGCCAACAATCTCCGTGGGATTCGACCCTTACTCACGTAAGGTATTACTTGGACGACCTAGTGCACTTGCTGGTTAGTTGTGCGAAGCTGTGAGAAATAGTCCATTAATATTGGCATACACAATTTCGTGCACCATTGTCCTAGTTACATCCAAACAGTTGGGCCTCCATTCGATGCTTCAAGATGGTATGCGAGTATTTGGAGCTGCCGATCTCAGTGGAGGTCTTCCTCTACTTCTTCCTCTTGACCAACCCTTCTAAAGAAGAAAAACATAAAAAAGGGTACATATCATTTCGTGCCATGCAGGGTCATCGGATCTTTGGGTTATTCGAAGATTTCTTTCTTGGCTTCAAAGAAAAGTACTTCAAGGTACGACCGCTGAGGGTTGTCATCCCTTCTGGTTAACCCTGGAGGGGGAACAGCATCTTCTGACCTACTGGAGCTTTGGCGCCAGGTCAAATTGGTTAATAAAGAGCACTTATTAGGATTTGAGCCAGCAAAACTGGGATATCGCCGATGTCTTGCTGGTTATTTTCGGCAAGAATAACCTCAACCCCCATCTACTGATGGGTGACCGTGAAATGGGTAGAAGTTATGTGGGTGAGTCGTTGGGTTGCCCTCCCTTTTTGGTATTATTTGCTTTCACTTGTATGTCTGCCTATTAAGGTTTCAACGTTTGAGCTTTGCTTTCATGTTTCAGTGTCCATGGTTGCCGAGAAAGTTGGACTTAGCAACTTGAAGGCCCAGTTCCTTCCAAGGAACAGCGACGACAACTCCGTAACTCCTTCTGCGAAGGCTCCGCCTTCCCATACCCCTGAGGTTTAGTCAGGTCCCCATCTTTTGGAGACTGCCAGTACCAGCGCCGGTGCGATTCCTAGCACTGGTGTGATCCCCCCTTCTGAGGAGATACCCGATGATGAAGCGAGTCCTGACTTGACCATTGTTGAGTAACCCTAAGAAGACAAAAACGACGTCTAGCCTAGAGGGAGCGCTCACTGTAATGGAGCGATGACTTCTTTCATGGCGGGGACTTGGCCTCTCAGGCTAGATGGGTTTACCGCTGCATGCTTCGTGCTACGACCATCGTG
>NC_029772.3:50242222-50253490 GCF_000817695.3 Arachis duranensis | reverse complement strand
AAATGAAATGGAGACTACCAAGGTTAAGTTGGCTGACACAGAAGAGAAGCTAAAGGTTTCTGATGCCTCAATGGTCCACCTTGCCAACCAGGAGATGACCCTAGAGAGCTAGCTCGGCGCCATGCTGGGTTGAGCGTCTGCCACGGAGGCCAAAGTTGCCAACTTAGAGAAAAAACTAGCCGAGGCCATCGCTTTGGCAAATACTGCCAAGGCTAAGGCCGTAGGCCTGAAAGGGGAGGTTGTCGGCTTGAAGAAGAAGAACAAGGAGACCCTTAAGAATGCCCGCGAGGTGATTGCGAGCACCGAGGAGGCGAATAAAGCACTAGTCAAGCTGATGTCTCCCGACTTTGACACCTTAGTCGTTGGGGCTTTCAAGACCATTGTTGGCGGAAAAATTGTTAATATCCCGAGAAAATGACTTGTAATTTTTGTATTTTGTACCTTTTGACTGGGCCGGTGTGGCGCCTTATTTTGTAAATGATCCTTTCATACTTGGTAATTTAGAAGCTCGAAATTTTTACCATTTTGTCATGAATGGCTATTGTTAGGCCGACATCGTGCCTTTACTTTTTTAACTGTTTTCATTTGTTTGAACACTTGGTTTTCGTTGATGGAGTCCCCGTTTGGCTTTAAGGGTGCCAACCGTCATATGTCGGGTGCTTATCATTTCACTGGCTCCCGGGGTGATCAGTCCTGAGGTGTCATGGTGTTAATGATTAATTACATAAATGATGATAGAGAGCAAAAATAAAAATAACAAAGTAAAATAGCTTAATTAAATATGTGATGGAGGTGACAAACTATAAAGCAAGACATTAAAAAACAAAGGCAGGGAATGAAAACAAAGTACTAGAATAGAGAACCGCTAGGCCGTCAGTTCACATGTTGTATCTTATGAGTAGAACCTTTCAGGTTTGTTGCGTTCCATGTTCTCGGCACCTCTCTTCCGTCCAGATGCTCTAACTTCTGAGCCCCTTTGCCGATTACTTCTTTTATTCTGTATGGGCCTTCCCAGTTAGCTGCTAGCTTTCCTTCTCCAGGGGGCGGCAGCCTGATATCATTGCGTCACGGAACCAAATCATCTTCCCCAAAAATTCTTTTTAGAACTCTGGTGTTATACCTCAAAGCTACCCTTTGCATCAACGCAGTTTCTGATAAATGGGCCATCTCCCTGGTTTTGTCAATTAGATCCTTCTCTACTGCTTTTTCAACTCCACCGAGGAGTAGTCTTGGACTCGGTTCTCCTATCTCTACAAGAATCACCGCATCGACTCCGTAGGTGAGCCTGACGTTAGGATTTTTGCTAGTAAAGAATTTTATAAAAATATAGTCGCGTTGTAAGTATAGATTCTAAACTAACAGAAAATCCCTTCGTACAAATATTTTGGTTGTCACAAGTAACAAACCCCTTTAAAATTGATAACCGAGTATTTAAACCTTGGGTCGTCTTCTCAAGGAATTGCAGGGAGGTGTTCTTATTATTGGTTATGCAAAGATATATTTTGGGGTTTTGAAAAGGGTTGAACAAGTAATGTAAAATAACAAGTCGTTAAAATAACTAATAAAGCTTTTGGCAAGGTGTGAGAACTGGAGGTCCTATCCCGGTTATCCTTATCAATTGTGATGAGAATTGGATTTTTCTCCCACTAAGTCAACTTCTAACTATGAAGGTAAGTCAAGTGGATGAATTAATTTTTGATTCCTCAGGTCCTAGCCTTTCCTTGGGAAAGGCTAGAGTTATTGGAACTCGAATTAATTTTTGAAGAATTCCAATTTTCAGTCAACAATGAGTTTGATAACTCAAGAGTTACCAATTAATCAACCAAAGCCAAAAGGGAAGAAAATCTACTCGAATGAAAATAATTTGGATAGAGCCCAAGCATCCATAACATATAAGTCTGAAATACCGCAATTTTTATTAAATAAAGAAAATCCTAACATGAATGGCTCATAAGCCAAATAGGCAACATATGTAATACAAGCATTAAAGTATCTAAAAATAAAAGAGAAATATAAAGTAAAAGGAATATTGAACCTGATGAAGAGTTGAAATCCTAAATCCTTTAAGAGGAATCCTAATCCTAAATCCTAAGAGAGAGGAGAGAATCTCTCTCCCTAAAAACTACATCTAAAACCTAAAATTGAATTATGATCTGATATGAATTGATGTCCTGAGTCTCTGCATGTTCCCGGACTTTAATATGTGTTTCTGGGCCGAAAATTGGGTTGAAATGTGGCCCGGAATCTGTGCCAGCGACTTCTGTAATTC
Organism: Arachis duranensis; assembly: GCF_000817695.3. Classification (NCBI taxonomy): domain Eukaryota; kingdom Viridiplantae; phylum Streptophyta; class Magnoliopsida; order Fabales; family Fabaceae; genus Arachis; species Arachis duranensis. The sequence continues at coordinate 50,251,221 of NC_029772.3, read as the reverse complement.
TGCAGATCGCGCTCGTCACGCGCCCGCATCGTCCACGCGTTCGCGTTACTCAGCATTTCTTGTACCACGCGTGCGCGTCGTCCACGCTTTCACGTCGTTCGTGCAGCTTCCAATCCACACGGTCGCGTCAGGCACGCGAGCGCGTCACGGTAATTCCTTCCATTTCGCGTGGTTGCGTGAGCCATGCGACCGCGTGACTTCTCGCTGGTCATCTCCTCAATTCCTTGTGTTCCTTCCATTTTTGCATGCTTCCTCTTTATTCCTTACGCCATTCCTGCCCTATGAAGACTGAAACACTTAACATACAGATCACGGTATCGAATGGTACGAAGGAAGATAAAAATATACAACAAAAAGGTCCTTAGGAAGCAAGTTATTAATCATAGGATATTTTTAGGAAGGAATTGTAAATACATGCAAATCATATGAATAAGTGGGTGAAAAGCTTGATAAAACCACTCAATAAAACACAATATAAACCATAAAATAGTGGTTTATCAGAGCCGGAAGGGCATTTTTCCGATGGAGGACTGTGATGTCGTCCTGTAGAACCATAATACCGACGTGAGCTCGTAAGCCCATGAGTGCTTTTTCTGATCTAGTTGCTTTTTCAAGCCTTTGGGGATGATTTTTTTTGTGGCTTCTACCTGACTGTTGCTCTGCGGGTGCTCGACCGAGGAGAACCTTTGTTTAATTCCTAGCCCTGAAAGGAACTCGCCAAACTTCTTGTCCGCGAACTACATTTCATTGTCTGAGATCACAACTTCCGGGATTCTGAACCTAGAAACCACCTGCCTCCACATGAACTTTAGGCAATTTGCCGATGATATACTGGCCAATGGTTTTGCCTCAACCCATTTGGTGTAGTAATCAATTGATACGACTAAATACTTAACTTTCTCAGGACCCACTGGGAACGGGCCTAAAAGGTCGATTTCCCACTTTGTGGATGGTCGGGAAGCTAACATTGAGCCTAGCTCTACTGCTGGGGACTTGTGGAAGTTGGCGTTCTCCTGGAACTTTTTGCAATTCCTCACGACCTCTTGTGAATCCGACAACATTGAAGGCCAATAATATCCAACTTTGATGAGCTTCCTGAACAGTGCTTTTCCCCCGATGTGGTGGCCGCAACACCCTTCATGAACTTCGCTCAAGACGTAGTCCGCTTGGTTGGGGCGCAAGCACTTCAGCAAAGGCTGGTTGAACCCCTGTTTGTACAGTTGGCCTTGTATTACTACATACTTGGCCGTCTCCCTTCTTATCGTTTTTGCTTCCTTCTCGTCTTTGAGGAGTTCTCCACCTTCAAAGAATAAGAGAAATGGGTCTATCCACGATGGGGGGTTTATCGCATGTGTCACACACAAGGTCACTGATAGCTCCTTTATCAATCCCTGAATCAAAGATCGGTTCCCCATGCTTGGCTTTGTGCTTGCCAGCTTTGACAAGAGGTGGGCCCTGGCATTCCTTTCCCTGGGCACAAGTTATGATTTGAGAATCAATGTTGACTTCGACTCGCGAGGCTCCGACCTCCTTGGCTAAAAGTAGGCCTCCTACCAGGGCTTCGTACACCATTTGATTGTTGGAAACTGGAAAATCAAACTTGATTGACTATTCATAAATCATCTCAGATGAGCTTTCGAGGATTATTCCAACCCTTCCGAATGCTTGGTTGGAGGCTCCATCAACGTGGAGCATCCACCATGTGATCGGGTTCTCAGAAGAGTCACCAGTTACTTTAACCAGAAAATCTACCATTGCCTGGGCCTTGATCGCGTGCCTAGGTTTGTACTTCAAGTCGTATTGAGATAGCCCAATCTCCCATGTCATCATGCGACTAGCTAGGTCAGGCTTCTATAGGACTTGGCAAATGGCTTGGTCAATTCTCACGGTGATGGGGTGCCCCTGGAAGTATTGCCTCAGTCTTCAGGACGAAATTAATACAGCAGCGTAGGCCAACTTTTCTAGCTTTGTGTATCTTAGCCCTGCACCTTGAAGGACCTTACTGATGAAGTAGACTGGCTGCTGGCTCTTGTCTTCTTCTCGGATGAGGGCGGATGCCATAGCTTAGTCTGTTACTGCTAAATACAGAAATAAATCTTCGCCTTCTTTTGGCTTGCCGAGGATTGAGGGTGCCGAGAGTATCCTTTTGAAGTGGTCGAATGCTTCTTTACAGGCTGGGGTCCATTCAAAGGCTATTCCCTTTCTCATCAAATTGAAGAAAGGGAGGGCCTTTGCTGTTGAGGCTTCGAGGAAGTGAGACAAGGCCGTAAGTCTCCCCGCCAGCCTCTGCACGTCCTTGACGCAACCTGGGCTTGAGATTCAAAGGATGGCCTCGCACTTATCCAGGTTGGCCTCCACTCCCCTTTGCGTTATCATAAAACCGAGGAACTTTCCGGCTTCCATGGCAAAAGCGCATTTGAGGGGGTTGAGCCTCATATTGTGCTTACGGAGAGACCTGAAAATTGCCTCTAAGTCGCCGACTAGGTTGCTTGGCTCGCTTGTCTTTACCAAAATATCATCGACATAAACCTCAACCGATCGACTGATAAGATTGCTAAAAACCTTGTTCATCAGCTTCTGGTAGGTAGCTCTGGCATTCTTCAGTCCAAACGGCATCACTCTATAGCAGTTGGTACCTGCTGGTGTTATAAACGCCATTTTCTCCTCATCAGGTTGGTGTATTTGTATTTGGTTATAGCCAGAGTATACGTCCATAAAGCTTAGGAAACGATATCTTGCTGCTGCATCTACCAGGGCGTCAATGTTTGGGAGGGGAAAAGATTATTTTGAGCACGCTTTGTTGAGGTCCGAGTAGTCAATTCACATTCTCCATTTTTTGTTGGCTTTTTTAACGAGGACCATGTTCGACAACCACATCGAGTTGTCGAGTTCCCTGATGAATCCAGCCTCCAACAGGCTAGCCGTTTTCCTAGCTACCTCGTCGGCCCTTTCCTGTGACATTTTCCTTCGATGTTGGGCAACAGGCCTAACATCTGGCTTAACGGCCAACGGTTGAGACATAAACTCGAGGTCTACCCCTGGCATGTCAGCCGAAGTCCATGTGAAGAGGTTGCCATTTGCCCTGACAGCCTCGATGAGGGGTTTTTTTTAGGTTGTGGGGGAGGTTTTTGTTCACGAAGGTGAACTTCTCCTCTGTGTCCCCGAATCGAAACTTCTCCAAGTCCCCTTACGGTTCTGGTCTCAGTTTATCATCTACTCTCACATCCAGATCAGCCAAAAACACCCCATATGCCTCTTTCGACTTCTTTCTCAGGCAGAGACTAGCATTGTCACAAGTGACTGTCATTTCTAGGTCTCTCCTGATGGAACCGATTGTTCCGTTATCAGCCATAACTTCATTGCTAAAATCTTGGTGTATATGACCGCCGAGAGTTCATTGATTATTTTCCTTCCGAGAATGACATTGTAGGCTGTGGAGTCTCTCAAGATGACAAACTCTGCCATTACTAACCTCTTACTTTCTTCGGTTCCAATGCAGATCAGAAGACTGATTACCACGTCGGGCCTTATGTAGCTATTGCTCAGGCTGATGATGCCATGATGGTGGGTCTTGAGATCAGATTCTTCGAGCCCCAAGGCGTCGAACACGTTTCTGAACATAATGTTGGAATCTGCTCCCGTGTCAATGAGAATCCATTTAACCAGGCCTGTTCTAATCATCGTCGTGATCACCATGGGAGAATTTTCTGAGTGGTCTTGGAACCATAGATCTTTCAGGCCGAAGGATATCTCGGGGGGTTCCCTTGGCAAGGTTTTGGGGTTTCCTGTTGACCCAACTAGGATTTTGGCATCATTCTTTGGTGCCGATTTCGACTTGGGGGGCACTTCGCGTCCCACCAGGACGTTAACGATGACCGTCGAGCCGTTGTCAGGGTTCTCATTGGATGTTTGTCTTGGTTTTATAGCCCGGCTTCGATCTTCCTTAGATCGCTCGTGCTCTCTCCTTCTCGGTTCCCTTATGAACTAGGAGAACTTGGCCAACTTGCCTTCGCGGATAGCCTGCTCCAAAACATCTTTGAAATCAAAACCGTCTTGTGTCTTGTGACCGAAGCCTTTATGATAGTCGCAGTACAAGCTCTTGTTCCTCCCAGTCCTGTCCTTCAGCTGTCAGGGTTTTGACAGGATGTCCTTATCTGTAATCTGCTGATACACCTCCGCTATGGGGGCCGTGAGGGGAGTGTAGTTTGTGAACTTCCGCACCCGAGGAAACGGCTTGTGTTGTTTCCCTAATGCCCCTTCTTTTAGTGTCTCACTCGGTTTGTCTACATACCCAGGTCAGCGAGGAGGTGGGTTGGTCGGCTACCGCTTATTGTTGGCCGCCAACTGGCTAACTTCCTCATCATTGTTGTACTCTCTTGCCACGTTTTTGATCTCCTGCATGGTCCAAACGGGCTTAGTAGTAAGGTATTTTCTGAATTCTTCGTTCAACAAACCATTTGTTAGGCACATGCTGGCTACCAAGTCGGCCAGGCCACCGATTTCCAGGCATTTGTCAATGAACCTGTCCATAAATTTTCGAGTCGGTTCTCTGTTTCTCTGGGTGATGCCAGAAGGTTGGTCGGGTGTTTGGCCTTGACGATGCACGTGGTGAACTGTGCCAGGAACCCACAAGTTATGTCCGAGAAGGTCGTAATGGACCCCTAGAGGAGCACGTTGAACCACCGTATCGCAGGACCCGTTAGCGTTACTGGAAAGGCTCGGCACCTTATTGTATCGCCGACACCCTTCAGGTTCATCCTGGCCTCAAAGGCCATTAGGTGTTCCTGGGGATCTTTGGTCCCATCGTACTTCATGTCTGTTGGCTTGCCGAAGTATTTCGGCAGCTGGATTTTGAGGATGGAGGGGTGGAAAAGAGTTTCTCCCATGATGATGGGTCCCGCCTTCTCCTCCATCCACTTCTCCGGGTTTCCCCGTAATCTTTCGCTCTCTCGGGGGTATGGGAACAGTTCCAAGAGCGAGGCCGAGCGTTGGTTCCCACACGCTCATTCCCTCTCCTAGGATCCCTCCCACGATCACCCAACCTTATCATGGGAGATCGGGTGTGGGACAAGCTGGGGCGGGTGTCCCTGCTATGGGAAGGGTAGTAGCGATCTCTCGTTGCGAGTTTTCGCTCCAAATTCTGCACTCTGTGCTTGAGTTCCTGTATGATTTTTGAGTTGTAATCTCCCTTCCTCCGAAAGGGTGTCTTTTGGGAGATCGGCAGTATTGGTTCCCTCACTCGGTCACAGGCCCCGACTGCTCGCGACAGGCGCCTGCGGAGCTCACCCTGCTTCTCATACGAGCCCCTCCTTCTTTGCAAAGCTCGTCCGACGGCGAAAATTATGCATTGCGGCCACTAGGTCCCCACAGACGGTGCCAATGTTTGTCTGCTCAGGTTCTCGGGGGTCCTACTATCTGGGTTAATACGCTTGATGGAGCAGAGGTTTAGAGCGGTTAGGACTTTGACGCAAGTTGAAAAAGGTCGACCGTTGAGACTTGCTGGGTTACGAGACGGTGAGGCCACCTGCAAGGACTCCAAAAACTCAAGTCAGTATCCATACAAAAGGCAGCTATTAGGGTTAGGTTAAGTGACGTACCTCTGGGGAGGGATATGTCCCTCCCCTCTTATAGTTCGTACTCGGGTGGGCCCTTTGTGATCAGACCCACCTTCCTGGAAGCTTCTGCAAGCTGTCCAGGCTCTACATGGTGAGGTGGGAAAGGCATGTTCCCTCCCGGTTCGGGTAATGTGACTGTCGGGTTGGCCGCTTGGGCTTGGACCCAAGTCGCTGGCGGGTCGGGCCGGAACACTAATATTGTCCAAAGCAAAATAAACATTGTCTAAAATATATAATCAATCATCTACAAGTTTAGAACATAATCAATCAAACGTAAAATATAATCCAAAACACTAAATTAGAATATCAGAAAATGTCCCTAGCAAAAAAAAAAAAGCGCTGGACCCGCTGGGAAGTCCCGTCCCGTCCTGCCAAAACTCGCGGTTTAAGCGGTGCGAGTTAAACGGGTTTTCGAAGTGTGGCGATCTCAGTTTTTCAGCCTGGACCGCCTTTTATGGCGAGTTACTCAGGCCGGCCCGACGAGTTTAGACCCATTTGCCACCCTTACTCTTAGCTGACACAGTTAGATTACATTTATAACTGACTCTATCTATTTAAATTTTAAAATACGATTACAGTCTAAAACATTCATAACAAATATATATTTATAACAAATAAATAAAAGAAAAATAACACTAGCAATACAAAATTCTAATTACTTTTCCTTTTTTTACATGTTACTGTTGTTTTTCTTTTATTTATTAATTTTTTAATTTTTTTACTTAGTAATATGAGACTAGTTTTCCACAACAATAAATTATAATGTTAACCTGTGTTTTTTTGTTACAGAATTATTAATAGAGGGCGAAAGCTAGTGCACTCCAGGTAAAGTAGGAAGTGCAACACTCTTTAAAAATTAACCTACTATCAAAAATTATCAGGTAAATTAAATTTATTTATTATTGTTATTATTTTTTTGTCATGGGCTGAACAAACAAATCGGCACTAACAAAAATATTAATTCCCTCATTTAACACACGGAGGACCTTTACACCACAAAAATACTTAGGAAAATTCGATTGAATTCTTCCATTACTCTGTTATTGTCGATGTGATGTCTTCAAGTAATTTCACTGTTTTATTTGTTGGCAGGTGCTTCCATTATCGTTCTGACGAGTTACAGATTTTAACGCTCTTGAACCCACCACATTCCACCTCTACCATAAATGATCTTCAAAGTCCGAAAAATTGCTGCCATAGAAAAGAAAGACGCATGTTTGTTGCTATTGCTGGTTGGCTAACTCCAAACGCAAAATCGATTCTGTAGAAGAACCTCGGTCTCCATGAAGGCGCCATAATTCTCAGATGACGACATAGTCAAAGCACAATACAACAAGTTCATTATCTTTTATTTCAAATTATCCTCAAATTGTACTAATAAAATGAAAAATTAAAATACAATTATATTTAAACAATTATTTATATTATTTTTTTATTAATTTATTCAAAAAATAATTAAATTCTGAAGCTAATTGGTATAAAATATTACAGATATAAAACTGTTCATACCCTGGCCCAATACAGAGGCCCAGGTCCAACTAAAAAGGCCTAACCTGAAGGGTTTTTCTTTATCAATGAGTTATAGTTCAAATGACATAGTTTTCATCTAAGAGTTGGTAAAAAAAATACTTCTTTCTTTTATTAACTTTTTTTAAACATTAATTATTTATTTTACATGCAATATAGAAATAAATGAATATAATATTTATTGAGTAGACGCAGTTACTTAAAATTTTTTTATTATCATAGTGTTTGAACCAAATAAAAGAAAATATTATTTTAAGAAAAACTAATAATATATTTTTAATAATATTCTTAATACAAAATAATAAATTTTAAATATTTTTTTAAATAATATATATTAACTAAAATAATATAATTATCCCAAATAATATATTATAAATATAGTAAAATGACATATTTCAATAAAAAAATTGTTAATAAAAAATTATATGAATTTTTGTTTCGCATAAAATAAAATTACAAAACAAAATTTATTTCAATTTTAATATTATATACATAATATATATTTAATATTATTTTTTTAAGATTCTAATATATCTTTTTTTTTCTGAATTTAGTACATGAATTTTCAACTTATTTTTTATGTATTATTTATTTTAATTCTAAAGTCCAAGAACTTTTTTTTTGTACAGACATGTTGTTTTTAATATTTATATACTATTTTTTATTTTGAACTTCAGCCCAATATCTGATATTTACAAAAAAAATTTAAAATTTGTAAAAAAATGATTAACCTGATTAACAGGTTACCTTTTTAAATCTAGACCATTCAAATAAAATATAATAAATAAAGAGTTCAGATTTAATAAATTCACAAGGTGTACAGCACTCCATACTTAACAAGGAACGTTTAAGAATGAGCCTTAATAGAGTTAACGATAAAATATATGTTGTAATAATTTTAAAACGTGAAGAAATTAAATATAAAGTTTAGAATATTAGAATTAACATTAAAACTTGACCTAAATATTAGTAAGATAAATGATACTTTACTCTATTTTAACACGTTACCATCTCTACCTCTTTTTTCGTTGTGGTCACCATGATCTCCACAAAGATTGTTTCTTTGGCAGTTCTATTATCATGTTATCACATTATCGAGCTAAAAACCCCGAAAACCAAACTTCTACAAAATTTGTGTTCTTCTACTAAATCTCTAATTTGGATGAAGAGTAGTGTGCGGATATTGATCGCTGTCTGGTTTTGTCTTGAAATTCTGAACATGATGGGTGTGTCCAAGTTAATTAAGCATAAGTGGAATGGCTGATTCAATTTGAATGAAAAAAGCAAAGTACCACTGAAATGGAAACTAAAATAAATAAAATGGGGTAACAAGTTCATATATCAATTGTCTTTTGATTAAGAGCTACATATCTCCATGTCTCTTTCTCCACAAAATCTGCATCAAGAAACCTTGAAATAAAAGCCCACAATCTGTAAACATCTTCAAAGTTTGTCAAGAAACCAAGTGTAGAAGTCACCACGAATATCCCAGGCCCAAGCCCAAGCCCATGACTATCTCTCTTCTTGTACAGGCCCGGCCTATAATCATCAGAAGTGCTAGATTCCAAGGCTCGTTGCTCCTCCTCTTGATTCTTGTCTAACTTCATATTACGTAAAAATGCAGAACCCAATGAGATATTGTTTCTATCAGCTAGTTTCTGCACTAGTTTAGGATCAATCTTTTCCCCTTTCCAATCAAATATGTTGAATGCCACTGCCGGCCCACGGTGTGAACTTACGTTTGGGCCGTAGATCCTAACCATTGAAATCCCATTTTCAGGATTAGGGTGTTGTAGACTCAACAATGCATTAACCAACCAATTGATAAGGCACCTAATAAAATTAGCAAAAGAGAAA
>NC_029772.3:50205680-50242044 GCF_000817695.3 Arachis duranensis | reverse complement strand
AAGAAACAACACTTTCTATCAATATTAAAAATAGAAGCCAATACTTTGTTTTTTATATTGTCAGAATTTAAAGTTTAAAATTCAGTATTTAAGAATTTAGATTTGGTCAATATTAGCAAGAAATGATAAATGTTTTTGGCTATATATAATAAGTAAAATAAGATAAGTTAGTGAGTAAATTAGTAGTTTTTTTCTAGTTTTTCACATTATTTCTAAGATAATTTGTAGTTGACCAATAAATTATCGTCTACAAGACAAGATTTAAATTCCTGATGTTTACTTAATACCTAGCTTGAGTAGTAAATTGGTAATTTTAATAGTGCTAAAAAGGTACCTGCCACTCTACCAAAAAAAGTACCTGGCCCTGCAATTAATCAACATTAGCCCCACCGAGTCTGCATGGTCCAATCCTCTGCATTCAGAACCGAAAGTATCAATCATGTGTCCAAATCTCTTCCCAGAGTTGAATGAGTCTAATTTCGGAACTGAATTTGAATTGGAACACTGGTCTTTTGGTTTTGGTTCATTTTCTTCATCATCAACATCAGCAGCAGCAATGAATGACAAATTTTGTTTCTTAAATGCAGGGACAAGGCTCACAATTCCTAGAGCTGAATCATTGCAAGAATCTTTCAGCGAACAGATGCTAGATTTCTTGACAAACAAGCACCCAAAGCCAGATGGATTCTCACCGAACACTTTATAGAAAGAACAAATCATGAAATCTGGCTTGAACATGGACAACCCTAACGAGCTTGTTTCCTTAGGCCTCATGGAACAAGCATCAAGCAACACGCGCCACCCTTTCTCTTGCGCCATCGACATCCAAACATAGGAATGCGGCGTCCCGGTAACCCTCGAACGGAGAGGGAAAACGAACAGACCCTTATTGTTATTATTACCATTGTTATTCTTTATTATCTTGTTGGCTATGATTTTCTTCTTCAGTTTTCGCCAATTCATTTTCAGACTCGGCCACGAGAATTCAGCCGAGAGCGGGGTCACGGCTTGATTCTTGCATACTTGTATCATCGTTTCCAATGCCTCGCTGCTATGATCATAAACTGTAAGAAGCTCTCCGTTTGGATGAAACTGAAAAGAATTGGCCAAAATTTTGAAAGCAGAGACCTCATTGGCAGTGAAAACTAGCGTGTATTCGGATTCTGATACGTTCATGAATCTCATGATCCTTTCGCTCATTCTCAACTCTAGCTCAGTGTCGTGGCCCCCGTAAAGAATCTGTGAAGGCAAAGTAACTGACTTGTACGATACGTCAAAGAACGATAATGGTTCCGTGGTTGCAAACGTGGACGAAGAAGAAGAAGCAGCAGCAAGTGAAGTTGTGGAGAGTAGTGATCTTTGTTGTTGCGCGTAGGAGAAGAGACCGTTGCCTGTGTAATCGAAGCAAGTATTAGAGAAAGTGAGGTGATGGTACTCTTGGGAACGAATCTCGTCGATTTTGAAAGTGTTGGGAAATTTTGGGAACGCTTTGATGAAGTTGGAGTATGAATCTTGAAGAGTAGGGAGAGTTTCGTGGTTGGTGAAGTATGTGTGAGGGTGAAGAGTGGAATAAATTGATTCTGCGAATTCTTGGTTTGATAAAGCTACGTTGCTGAATCTCGGTTTGGGAGTGTCACTGGATTCGGCAGAGACAAGGGATAATGGAGATGGGAAACAGCCATTGAAGCATGGTTTTGAATTTGATGATGGGTTCATCTTTTTTATTCTTTTGGTTATTTTTCTGAGATTTAAGAGATTTTTTATATTTTTTATAGAAAATTTTGGATTGAAGGTATGTTGGTGTTAATGTGTGGTTCATTTGTCGTAGAGGCTAGTTGTGTGTGACAGTGTGGACTGGGTAGGGCGTCTACCTGTGTACCTGACCAGTTCCATTATCCCAACTCAGATTCAATTAAGGGATTTGTATGTAAGCGCACTTGTTCGTTTTTTTTTTCCCTTTCAATTTTAAATAAGAAAACTTCTTATTTACTAATTACAATCCAATTAATTATTCTTTAAATGTATTCTTTAAACAGTCTTTTATTGTACTAATTTAAAAAATAAAACAAACACATTTAAATAGATTTAATATTTTTTAATTTAAAATATAAATTTAAAAGTCAGTTTAAGTAAAACTAAAATTCAACAATTTAATTTTAAACATTTTAAATCTTAACACATCCCCCTATGCTCCTCCATCGTTGCTGAAGCATGAGCATCTTTAGTTATTTTTTATTATTTCTTTGAATAAAATTATTGTTTTCTTTATTTTTATAGAGATTTTTGTACTTTAATTAATATTTCTTCGAGTTGCTTTGAGTTTGGATATATTTAAAAAGTTGTTGAAAGATTTTAGGCAAGAATAATGAAGGAGAAGGACAACTAAAGAAGCCCCTGGGAGAACCAAGGAAGGTGGCATGCAAAAGGAAGCAACCTCCCAGGAAACAAAAAATTAAAGACAAGCCCCAGAGAAGTGCAACACTTTTGAAGAGAATTTGTAAATGCTGTCAAATCTGACATATTCATACTCCAGCAAGCTTAACTTAAGCTATAGAGGTCCAAATAAGACAGTTCTAACGGCGTTAGAAAGCTAACATCCAGATCTTCAAAATGATATGTATATCTTAGTAATGGACATTCAGTTTGGGTCACGAACTACCCTCACTTTTTAGCTCGTAAAAGTAGCACCCAAAACCAGCGTGTTACATGCCCAAAACTGAATTCGCACATCAAGTATGGCGTGCAACACACCTTCGATGGTTTCCAAGCAACCCAAAGTGGCATGCCGCACGCTAGCGCCAAGTGCCACATGCCAACCCCTCTCCTTGCCACTTCCATGCAGTCCATACCATTGGCATGCCACGCCAAATCACACGCCACTTCCCTTCCATATGCTAATAACCATGCACCTCCCAGGGAACACAATGAAGATGGCGTGCCACATGCCAATGTGACTTGCTACACGCCTGTGACATGTACCTCCAGAGCAACACTTGAAAATGGCATGCCACATGCCTGCGATGGGCTCCAAGGTCACACCAATGGCGTGCCACACTAAGAAGCCAACATCCATGGACCTGCATTCCACCTCCAAGTCCTCAAGTGCCACACGCCACTATGGCGTGTTGCACGCCACTCATATACCAACTTCCAATGATCATCCAAGTGCAGCACTACTTCATCCAAGTGTCACACTAATTGTCCAAGTTTCACACCAAAGTCAAGATCAAGTTGCAAGTCTATAATTTCAACAAAGTAATACACCAAGTTTTGAATCTCACATAGAATAATAATATTACTTTTAGTTTAAGATTAATTAGAAAAAGATTTGATTTGATTATATTAGATTCTATTTGATTTTGTTTGAATTTGAAAGATAGCTTTAGGATAAAATATAAAAAGTCTAAGGAATTTATACAATGACTTTATCACGTTTTACACCTTACTTTTCATATCTGTTTTTGTTTTCTCACCATCATGAGCAACTAATCTCCTTTGTTAAGGTTAGGAACTTTGTGCATTTTTTTTATGGATTATTAATCTAAGTAGTTTATTTTATTTAAGTTTATGCTTTGATCTATTTCATGATTGAGTTTTCGTTCTTCATCCCTAAAGATTCGAATCATTGGAAAATATTCTAACTCTATTTTGGATTCTAGTATTACTTTGTGATGGTTATCAGTGGCTAAGAGAATGGGGGTTGAATCTTAGCCCCTATTTACTGAGAACACTTTCTGCCCTTTTAAGAAAGCTTTAGGAGATATTTTTGCTTTTTGTCTCGTCACTGGTCAAGAGACATTTTCCTTTTGTCTCGTGACTGGTGAATAGGTATTTTTCAATTTTGTCTCCTATGCAACAGAAATAATAATGGAGTAGAAGAGAAAGAGAGAATCATACCAAGATATATCATGGTTCAGCTGCTAAGTGCAATGCAAGCTATGTCCAGTCTCCATCACAATAGTGATGGAATTTCACTAAAATCAAACCTGATTACAAACACTAATTCTTCCCTAGGAACTACCCTTCCTATCCAGGACAAGTCCAAAATCTATCCCCAATCCTGAACTTGACTTGGTCACCTATCAAACTTTCAACTGCTAAGTGCTAACCCAACTTGCAAGGGGATTCCCACAGAATCATGATACACAACACATAGATGTACAAAGGACCTCAAAGACACCTATGGCTTTTTCTTTAATTTTGTACATTCTGCCTTTTTCCTCTCACTGGTTTTTTCTTACAAACTTCACACTGTTTGCCTTTTTCACCATGAGACTCAGACAAACAAAACTAAAGAAAATACAAAATGAAACACATTGAAGGAGAAGAACTTCTGTTAGCTTGGGCAGCTATGAGAACTCTGTGCTTACTCTCCTTGTTCCAACCCTTGACCATTCACCCTTATTATAGAAGGGGAAGCTTCCAAGGTTGAAACGGTTCAACCGAACCAACTTCTTCTTCTTCAATCCAAAAGACCAGTTCGAACAGAGAAAGGAGAGAGGGAAAACCAAAAGCAAATCAACATGCAATTATCTCTTTCTCATCCCTTCTCAACAAGCTTCATCAATCTGAGCCTTCCATCTTGACTTGGTCCCCAAGAAGAATTTCTAACCCTGGATGAACTCTTGATCCTTGACAGCTCCATCTATTCTATTTTTGCTTCCTCATTCACGTAGCTACAGTAGCTACCTTCTGTGATGGATGAACAAAAATTAGAAACGAGCCATACCACAGGGATCTTCTTCTCTGACCGAATTAGATTGCTACCATTTTTAGGCACGGAGATTTTGAGGCTTTTTCACCACATCTTGCCATTAGTGGTAAAGATCTCAGCCACGCCATACTGTAGATATTCTTTTTGCAAGGGCCATAATCACCTTGGCCGCTTGCTTCTTCCTAGCTTTTCTACTTCTACCTCTGATAACTTCTTTCATCTTCTTTCCCTGATGGAAATGACACACGAAAACAAGAGAGAGAAGAGAGAGAAAAGAAAACTTTGGAAGTAAAGAAAGAAATTAAAATGAGTTAACTTCCAACTTTCCAATCCCCTATGCATAGTAACGTGTGATCTCTTTATTGCCATCAAATCAATTTTGAATTTTCTCTTTCCTGTTACTAATGCAATTTAAACCAAGTTAAATTAATTTTGAATTCCATTGAAGAGGGGAGTGGGTATCCGTGGAAAGCATGCACCATTGCTTTCTTTCTTTTTTTTTTTAATTTCGGACCCATGAAGATGTTGGGCCACAAAGAAATAGATTTGGACTTCACATTTGTTCCCTGGCCAATCAACATGAGAATAGTTCAGCCACAATGTTTAAAGCATTTGGTACCAAAGGCTGAATATTTTATCAACATTTTGGGCTTCTTGTTGCTTATGCCCAATGATCAAAATTCTGCACACAAAACAGAAATTATTTATCAAATAATTTATCCCAAAATTAAATTAATAATTTCTAATAATAATTTTTAACAATGTTTGATCATCATGATACTTTGAAGTTTTCCAAACTCAACAATCTCCTCCTTGATGACAATCATTATTAAAAATACAATGAAAAATGTTAAGAATTAAGAGAACTCCCTTGAAGATTTTGAATCCTCCATCTTTTCATTTGTCACATAGCTCCCCCTTAATATGTGCACTTTTATCAGAGGGAACATTACCTATAACATGCTTACAATACAGTTCCAAAATAGACTAATATATTCAACATATGGAATATTAATTATGTTGAACAGCTTGATTTTTGAGCAGATGAAAAATGATAATCAAAACTTGATTTGTTATCTTTTAGACAACCTTCTGCTCACTAAAAATATGCCCGAGTACTTTTCAGAGTACATTGAAACTAAGTCTTAACATACTTTCAATCAATGTTAAAAAAAATTTTCTTGCCAAACCATTCAGTCAAAAAAATATCCAGCAACATAAAGTTCATTCAACACATCAGATCAAACACAACTAGCAAGCAATAATCATCAAAGACTATAATCAGAGTATCAAAGCAATAAACATCTGATTAGTAGATTAGACCCTTTTTCTACTTTCCTCCCCCTTTTGTCATCAAGAGGTAAACCTGCAAAATAGTTAGAAAACCAGCATGATGAACACACAAAATATTTGTTTAATAAACAAAATGAAGGAGTTTAAAGTAGCCAAGTACAATCATCTCACAGTTCATAAGACACTAAAACAAAAGAACAATTAAAAGAACAGAGTTCAAAGGTACGATCAGCAAAGAGCACATCAACCATCAGAAAGATTAATATCGGAGCCAAGGGAATCATCTTCTTCATCTGAATCGGCCATGTCCTTTGCAAAGCTTTTGAGTAGCAAATTGATTCTCTCATTACACTTAGTCCAAGCCTTTTCATTTTCATAAGCTTGTTTTCTGGCCTCCTTGGAAGATTTGATCATCAAATTAGTCATACGAGAGAACTCATGCAGCACATCTTTCACAGATTCGGACAGTTTGGAAGATTTAGAGGGATGATATTCACTTTCACTATCAAATGCAATAGAGCTTTTTCCCTTTTTCCCTTTCACGGCTCCAAAAATCCCACCTCCTTTTAAGGTTGAAACCCTGTTTTCTACAGGCTCATTGAGTAAATCAACATTAAAGTATTCAAAAATACAGGTCAGAAAAATACCATAAGGAAGATTCGCCTTCTTATCACTGCGGACACAGTCCCACATGTGCCGCACCATTAGATAAGCAAAAGAAATAGAAGCAGAATTAAGAACAGCAAATAAAACCAAAGTATCACAGACAGTTACTCTTTGATAAGAACTGCTCTGGGGCATCAAAATGTGGTTGATAATGCGATAAAGTAACATTTTCACAGGGCTTAGAGCCTTGTGAGTCAGAATAGTTCCATCAAGAGCAGAAAAATTCTCGCAAACCTGAGAGAGAGCAGTCTGAAGAGTGATCCCAACCTGGGAGTCCCATTTACCTGACATATATACCCTTGGTCCTTCATCTTCATATCCTAAGGCAGCACTAATAGTCTCTTTGTTCAAAGTCAGATGCACCTTTTTTACATAAGAATGTAAGGCTCCATCATGGTACATCATGTTCACATAAAATTTACGAATCAGATTTGGGTAGACCAGCATGCGAATCTTAAACAGAGGAGTCCATTTGAGTTTATCAAAGAGGGTAGAAAAATCAATACCCTTGTCAAACAGATTCTCCAAAAAGATAACATACGAGGCGCACAAATGGCGGTTCACTAAAACTTGAGAATGGAACTCATATGCAGCACAAGATGTGAATCGAGCTGGATCAAAATGTGAATGATTCTTATTAAACTTAATTTTAAAATCAAGTGAGTCCAAGTTTGGTGGCTCTCGAGTGTTGTGGAGGATGAAGCGCTTTGAGCGCTGTGAAGGAGCAGACCGACCAGAGGGATGGGGAGTTGATCGCCGTGGAGGTGAAGGGGTGGAGAGGATTGTGAAGCTTTTTCTTCTTCGACCATAGGCTCTTTCTCTTTTCCAGCCTTCTTGTGAGAAGTGGTATGTTGATGAATCACTTTCTTCTTCATTGATGCAGTTGAGTGTGAAGAAGGGGATGAAGATGAAACAGAGTGTATATGAATATGGGTATGAGTTTGAGGAGTAGAGGTGGTTGGTGGATTTTTGGAAGATGGGGTTCGGTTGCTTCTTCTAGTAGCCAACTTCTTTTTCATGATGAAAAAAAATGAAGGGAGTGAGAAGATGGAGAGATGGCCGAATGGATTGGAGAATGGAGAGAGGTTACAACCGCATTGAATGCTGAGTGGAGAGAGGTTTATTTAAAATAATGAGCATTTAGTGGAGCGGTTATCAATCAAGGAATTTAAAATTAAAAAGTAACTAAAAGATCTTTTCCTTGAATTGTGGGAGAGAATAAAAGGAAGAGATTTTGATTTGACAATAACTCTCCCTATAAAGATATGATGTGATAACCTCCCAAAAAACTTATTTTAATGAAAATATGATGAAAAAATGAAAATGGGCCAAAATCATGGAGAGGGCCAAAAAAGGGTTTGGTTAGTCTCAAGTTCAATGACATTACTGTTCAGTCTTCCCCTGCTTCATGGCTTGCTTATCACATCCTCAAATTTGTCTCCTTTCTTCCTACGAGACAAAAACAAACAGAATCAGTAAAATCACAATTTTTCAAGATAACTCAAATCCAACATTCCCAAACTGTTCCCTAATGAATAGAACCTATCTTCACATAAAGGTTTAGTGAATATGTCAGCTAGTTATTTTTTGGATTTCATAAATTGAATATCAATAGTACCCTTTTGCACATGTTCTCTAATAAAATGATATTTAACTTTGATGTGATTAGTTCTAGAGTGCAGAACAGGATTTTTAGAAATATTTATTGCACTCATATTATCACAAAACAGGGGTATACTATTGATTTTCAATTTATAATCCTCTAATTGAGTTTTTAGCCAAATCAATTGAGAACAACTAGTAGAGGCAGATATATATTTAGCTTCATCCGTGGATAGAGCAACGGTGGCTTCTTTCTTGCTTGACCACATGTTTAGTGAGCTTCCAAGAAAGCAACACATTCCGGATGTGCTTCTTCTATCCACCCGATCTCCCGCATAATCTGCATCACAAAACCCTACTGCACAAAATATTAGATCTAGGATACCATAATCCATAATCACATGTTCCCTTAATGTATCTAATGATTCTTTTGACGGCCGAAAGATGGGATTCTTTTGGGTGAGATTGAATCCTTGAACATATACCCACACTTTGAACAATATCCGGCCTAGAGGACGTAAGATACATGAGTGAGCCTATCATTCCTCTATACCGTGTTTCATTCACATCTTTGCCATTTTCATCCTTCTCAAGTTTAGTATTTGGATGCATAGGTGTTCCCATGGGTTTGAAATTCTCAAGGCCAAATTTCTTGATTAATTCTTTTGCATATTTACCTTGGTGAATAAAAATACCACTAGGAGTTTGTTTAATTTGGAGACTAAGAAAGAAGATTAATTCTCCCATTAAACTCATTTCAAACTCACTAGTCATAAGTTTTCCAAACTCTTCACACAAGGTTTCATTGGCCGAACCAAACACTATATCATTTATATAAACTTGAACAAGTAGAATATCATCATTAGATTCTTTGATAAATAAAGTAGTATCGGTGGTACCCCTTAGAAAGAGATTTTCCAACAAGAAGGCACTAAGCCTTTCATACAAAGCTCTTGGAGCTTGCCTAAGGCCATAAAGAGCCTTTGAAAGTTTAAAAACATAATTTGGAAATTCTTTATTTTAAAATCGGGGGTTGTGCCACAAATACTTCTCTATCTATAACGCCATTAAGGAAAGTACATTTAACATCTATTTGGAACATTCTAAAACTCTTTTGGGCAACATAGGCAAGAAGCAACCTATTTTCTTCCATTCTAGCTACCGGGGCAAATGACTCATCAAAATCAATACATTCCTCTTGATCGTAACCTTGGGCCACTAATCTAGCCTTGTTACGAACAACACTACCATCCTCACCCAATTTATTTTTAAAGATCTACTTTGTACCGATGACCTTCTTACCATTTGGATTAGATACAAGTGTCCAAACCTCATTCTTTTCAAATTGAGCCAACTCTTCTTCCATGGCTTTGACCCATGAGGGGTCTCCAAGAGCTTACTTCACATTAAGAGGATCCAATTGGGATAAGAAAGCAACATTACATGGCTCCAATTGCTTCTTGCTTGAGGATCTAGTGGTTACGCCTTAGGATGGATCACCAATGATAAAATCATGAGGGTAACCCTTCAAAAACGTCCATTCTCTAGGCCTTTGAGGTAAGGTTCTGCCTTGATGAGCTTTTGTAGACTGTTCTGTTCCAGATTCTCTGGCTTGTTTAGGAGACAAAAATGAAATGTCTCCTCCATCCTGATGAGACATTTCTGGACGGACAGGTTCATCACTTGGGACAGATTTGGGATTTTCTTCACTGGTTTCTTGGTTGACGTCAGCTTCACTTCTTGCATCTTCTTCCAACACAACACTGGAATTGAATTAGTATCACAAAAGGACACGTGTATGGATTCCTCTATGGTTCTATAATCCTGAGGTAAATTCTATATGCTTTGCTTGTGGTGGAGTATCCAACAAAAATTCATTCATAGGATTTTAGATCAAATTTTCCAATATTTTACTTATTGTTAAGAACAAAACATTAGCATCCAAAAACATGGAAATACTTAAGATTAGGAGGGGTTCCTTTCCAAAGCTCATATGGAGTTTTCTTTAAACTTTTCTGAATGATGATTCTATTCAAAATATAACAAGCTGTATTTACAGCTTCAGCCCACAAAAATTTTGGTACATTATGCTCACAAAGCATTGCCCTAGTCATTTCTTGAAGGCTTCTATTCCTTCTTTCAACTACCCCATTTTGTTGAGGAGTTCTAGGACATGAAAAGTTATGTGCAATACCAAAATTATCACAGAATTTTTTAAAATCTTGATTTTCAAATTCTTTTCCATGATCGCTTCTTAAGTGGGCTATTTTCAAATCCTTTTCATTTTGAATCTTTTTGCAAAGAGTTGAAAGAGAATGGAAATCATTATTCTTATGAGCTAGGAAGAGAACCCAACCGAATCTAGAGTAGTCATCCACCACTACCAAACCATAATGTTTACCTCCTAAACTTTGAGTTCTTGTTGGACCAAAAAGATCAATATGCAACATTCTAATGGCCTGTTGGTGGAAATTCCATCTTTAGGTTTAAAAGAGGATTTTACTTGTTTACCTAGTTGACAAGCATCACAAGTAATATCCTTATCAAATTTAATGTTAGGAATTCCTCTCACCAAGTTTTTCTTAACAAGCTTAGAAATTTGGTACATGCTTGCATGACCTAATTTCTTATGCCAAAGCCATTTTTCAGATTCAAGTGAAGTAAAACATGTCACTTTTTTATCTTTTAAATCCTCAAGAGTTAATCCATACACATTATTACACCTTTTGGCATCAAACAAGATTTCACCAGATTTTTCACAAATAACTAAGCAATCCAATTTTCTAAAAATAACTTCATAACCAAGATCACATAATTGGCTTATGCTTAGTAGGTTGTGTTTCAAACCATCAACAAGTAAAATATCATTTATAAAAGAAGAGAAACTTTTACCAACTTTTTCTATGGCCACTATCTTTCCTTTTCCATTATCACCGAAAGTAACAAACCCTCCATCATACTCATCAAGCTTGATAAAGAACAGTGCCTTTTCGGTCATATGCCTAGAGCACCCACTATCCATATACCACATATTGTCTTTACACTTAGATGCTAGGCAAATCTACAAAATAAGCTCAAGTGACCTTAGGTATCCAAATCTTTTTGGATCCTTTGACGTCAAACCATCTTCTTTGTCCCAAGCCATTATAGTCACAAACAATTTTACAAACTTTGTTTCCAATCATTCTTTCACCAAAGTAATATTGAATAGGAAAGTCTCCATTTCGGTTGCATAGTCTACAAAATCTATGAGTTGCTGTTTTCATAAAGCTTGTTGGGTTTTGAAAGCTTACATCATTTGAAGATGATGACATGTTTGTAAAAGAAGGTTTTTCAACAGATTTCGCAGTTTTATAAAAATCCAACCAAGCTTTATCATAAAGAGGTTTTTGACTAGCTAAGAGTTGATTTAAATTTTCTGAACTTAGAGCAAAGATGGCTGACGTTGGGATTTTTGCTAGTAAAGAATTTTATAAAAATAGTTGCGTTGTAGATATAGATTCTAAACCAACAGAAATTCCTTCGTGCAAACTTTTTGGTTGTCACAAGTAACAAACCCCTAAATAAATTGATAATCGAAGTATTTAAACCTCGGGTCGTCTTCTCAAGGAATTGCAGGGAGGTGTTCTTATTATTGATTATGCAAAGGTATGTTTTGGGATTTTGGATTAAGGTAAAAGGTTAGTTGAATGACAAGTAAAATAAAATAATAATAACTGTAAAATAAACTCTTGGCAAAGTATGAGAACTAGAAGTCCTATCCTAGTTATCCTTATCGATTGTGATGAGAATTGGATTTTTCTCCCACTTTGTTAACCTCTAACTATGAAGGTAAGTTAAGTGGATGAATTAATTTTGATTCCTCAGGTCCTAGTCTTTCCTTGAGAAAGGCTAGAGTTATTGGAACTTGAATTAATGAAATGAAGAAATCCAATTTTCAATAAACAATGAGTTTGATAACTCTAGAGTCACCAATTAATCAACCAAAGCCAGGAATATAGAAAGCTAAACTAAAATCATAAATATCTGGAATACCTCAAATTCATTCAAAGCAGTAAAATCTAACATGGAAAATATTCATAAGCCAATTGGGCAACATAAATCAAACATAAATAAAAGCATTAAAATATATCAAAGTAGAAGAGAAATCAAAATAAAGGAATATTGAATCTGATATGAAGAGCTAAATTAAATCCTAATTTCTAAAAATTCTACCTAAATCCTAAGAGAGAGGAGAGAGAAAAAAACTACATCTAAAACTAAAATTATGAATTATGAGAGCATGATCTGAAGTCTCCCCTTCATTCCTCCACTTTGCAGCCTTTAATATGTGTTTTCTGGGCTTGAAACTGGGCCGGAAATAGCCCAGGATTCGCTGTTTGCGAAATCTGCCATGCTGATTTTCGCAGATGCGATGCGTCTGCGTGGATGACGCATTCGCGTCGCCTATCTGTACGGCCACTATAAGAAATTATATATCAAATCGAAGCCCCAAATGTTAGCTTTCCAACGCAAGTGAAACCGCATCATTTGGACCTCTGTAGCTTAAGTTATGGTCGTTTTAGTGCGAGAGGGTCAGGCTGACAGCTTTGCAGTTTCTTCAACTTCTTGTATTCCTTCCACTTTTGCATGCTTTCTTTCCATCCTCTAAGCCATTCTTGCCCTGTAATCCCTGAAATCACTTAACACACATATCAAGGCATCTAATGGTAATAAGAGAGGATTAAATAAAAGAAAATAAAAGCCAAAGAAGCATATTTTCAATCATAGAACAAATTCTGGGAAGGAATTGTAAAACATGCAAATAGTATGAATAAGTGGGTAAAGAGTTGATAAAATCCACTCAATTAAGCACAAGATAAACCATAAAATAGTGGTTTATCAATGGCTAAGTCCTCTTTGAGTATTTTTACCTCTTTGAGCAGCTTCTCATTTTCTTCGAAACAATTTAGATATACAACCACAGAATGCTATTTTCACAACCTTTTATTTCAGCTTTCAACCGCTTGTTTTCTTCCACAAGATCAACATCGGTTTCAACTTCTCTCAATTTTTCTTTAAGAAAACTATTTTTAGCTTTAAGAATTTTGATTTAAGACTCAAGATTTTGGTTTTCATTTAAGAAGCATCTAATCTTTTCAGAGAGGTGATCTATCATGAGATGAAGGTCTTCAGTGTCAGGGTTATGAAAAACTACCTGTTCTACGTGATCAGCCATGAGGCAAATTTGAGACTTAGTTTCTGATTCTTCATCTTCATCAGAATCATTTTCCAAGTCTTTCCAAGAGGCCATCAGTCCTTTCTTCTTTCCCTTCTTTTTCTTATCCTCCTTCTTTAGTTTAGGGCAATTAGATTTGAAGTGCCCAGCCTCTTTGCAGTTGTAGCAGATTACTTTACTGAAATCTTTCTTTGGTTTTCTTGAGCTGCTCCCTTTGCTTCTTTCCTTCAGTTTCACCATTTTTCTGAATTTTGTAGTAAACAAAACAAAATCATTTTCAGATGAGTTATCACTGGATTCATCATCCAGAGGGTTAGTAACAGATTTCAGAGCTATTCCTTTTTTTTTGTATCTTTTTTCAAATATGTGTTTTCAAAAACAAGTAAATTTCCTCTCAAGTCATTATAAGTCATAGAATCAAGACCACTACTCTCAGATATCACTATTGCCTTAGTTTTCCACACTTTTGTAAGTCTTCTCAAAATTCTCCTCACAAGCACAGATTCAGGATATGTAATCCCCATAGCATCCAAGCCATTGATGATGATGTTGAATCTTTCAAACAGTTCATCTATCGATTCTCCTTCCTTCATTGAGAACATTTCATATTCTCTATTCAACATGTCTATTCTGGTCTTCTTTACTAAGGTTGTACCTTCATGAGTGATTTGAAGTTTGTCCCAGATTTCCTTTGTCGTTGTGCATTTTGATACCCGTCAGTATTCCTCGAAGCTGATCGCACAGTTGAGTAAGTTGATAGCTTTGGCGTTGAGCTCCACCTTTTTTCTGTCTTCTTCTGTCCAGCTGGCTTCATTCTTGAGAGAAACCACACCATTAGCTCATGTAGTGGTTGCAAATTGAGGACCTTCTAGAATTATCTTCTAGAGTCTGTAATCTACTAATTGAACAAAGATCTTCATTCTTTCCTTCCAATAAGTGTAGTTCTTTCCATTAAAGAGTGAGGGTCTGTTGTTTGACTGTCCTTCTGTCAGAGTATAGGCCACCAGGTTTGAGCCACTGTTATCCGCCATCAGGATCGTTTCTCCAAGCTGCAAAGCTTGATCTCTTTGAGACCAAGCTCTGATAGCAATTGATGGTTATCAGTGGCTAAGAGAAGGGACGGTTGAATCTTAGCCCCTTTTACTGAGAACACTTTCTGCCCTTTTAAGAAAGCTTTAGGAGATATTTCTGCTTTTTGTCTCGTCACTGGTCAAGAGACATTTTCTTTTTGTCTTGTGACTGGTGAAGAGATATTTTTCAATTTTTTCTCCTATGCAACAGAAACAGTAATAGAGTAGAAGAGAAAGAGAGAATCACGCCAAGATTTATCCTGGTTCAGCTGCTAAGTGCAATGCAGCCAACGTCCAATCTCCATTACAACAGTGACAGAATTTCACTATAATCAAACCTGATTACAGACACTAATTATTCTCTAGGAACTACCCTTCCTATCCGAGACAAGTCTAGAATCTATCCCTAATCCTGCACTTGACTTGGTCACCTACCAAGCTTTCAACTACTAAGTGCTAACCCAACTTGCAAAGGAATTCCCACAGAATCATGATACACAACACATAGATGTACAAAAGACCTCTAATACACCTATGGCTTTTTCTTTCATTTTGTACACTCTGTCTTTTTCCTCTCACTATCTTTTTCTTACAAAACCTCACACTGTTTGCCTTTTTCACCATGAGACTTAGACAGGAAAAACTAAAGAAAATACAAAATGAAACACATTGAAGGAGAAGAACTTCTGTTAGCTTGGGTAGCTATGAGAACTCTGAGCTTACTCTCCTTGTCTCAACACCTTGGTCGTTCACCCTTATTATAGAAGGGGAAGCTTCCAAGGTTGAAACGGTTCAACCGAACTAACTTATTCTTCTTCAATCCAAAAGACCGGTTCGGGCAGAGAGAGGAGAGAGTGAAAACCGAAAGCAAATCAACATGCAATTACCTCTCTCTTATCCTTTCTCAACAAGTTTCATCAATCTGAGCCTTCCATCTTGACTTGGTCCCCAAGAAGAATTTCTAACCCTTGATGAACGCTTGATCCTTGACAGCTCCATCTGTTCCATTTTTGCTTCCTCCTTCATGTAGCTACAGTAGCTAACTTCTGTAATGGATGAACAAAAATTAGAAACAAGCCATACCACAGGGATCTTCTTCTCTGACCGAATTGGATTACTACCATTTTTAGGCATGGAGATCTTGAGACTTCTTCACCACATCTTGCCATTAGTGGTAAAGATCTCAGCCACGCTATACTGTAGATCTTCTTTTTACAAGGGCCATCATCACCTTGGCCGCTTGCTTCTTCCTAGATTCTTTGCTTCTACCTCTGATAGCTTCTTCCATCTTTTTTCCCTGATGGAACTGACACACGAAAACAAGAGAGAGAAGAGAGAGAAAAGAAAACTTTGGAAGTAAAGAAAGAAATTAAAATGAGTTAACTTTCCACTTTCCAATCCCTTATGCATAGTAACATGTGATCTCTTAATTGCCATCAAATCAATTTTGAATTTTCTCTCTCCTGTTACCAATGCAATTTAAACCAAGTTAAATGAATTTTGAATTCCATTGAAGAGGGGAGTAGGTATCCGTGGAAAGCATGCACCATTGCTTTCTTTCTTTTTTTTTTTAATTTTGGACCCATGAAAATGTTGGGCCACAAAGAAATAGATTTAGGCTTCACATTTGTTCTCTGGCCCAATCAACATGAGAATAGTTCAGCTACAATGTTTAAAACATTTGGTACCAAAGGCTGAATATTTTGTCAACATTTTGTGCTTCTTGTTGCTTATGCCCAATGATCAAAATTCTGCACACAAAACAGAAAATATTTATCAAATAATTTTAACCCAAAATCAAATTAATAATTCCTAATAATAATTTTTAACAATGTTTGATCATCATAATACTTTGGAGTTTTCCAAACTCAACATTTTGAAATATTTAATATTGGAATTAGCTTGAAAGATATTTCTCATGACTTTTCAATCTAAATGGGATATTGTTTTAAAAAGTTGAATCTTTATAACTCTCATGATTTTTAATTGGTTTAGAACTAGTTTGAATAAGTGACATATAATTCAACCTAGGATCACTCTTGAATTTTATGTGAATATAAATCAGAATTGTGCTTAACCCCTTTTTCTTAATTAATTGACTAAGGAATTAGCGATTAAGTAATTAAAAGAAAATTGAATTGCCAAGGAATTGGAATTTGATTATTAATGGTTTGTCGTGAATTGATCTCTGCATGTCTCTAAATAAATAAACACAAGGATTATTTTTCTAGAGAGGGAACATCTCTGAAACCTTAACATTCTCATCATCAATATTTTCATTCACTACTTTACTATTTATTTTTCCTCTTTTCAACATTTGATTCTCCTACTCAAAGTTTTGGTTTGTCTAATTAGAATAATCAATTAACCACTATTGTTTAGTCCATTAATGCTCTCGTTCCACCCAGATTCATAAAATAAAGAATGAAAGTAATCCTTGAAACTAAATAAGTACATTAATTAAAATAGAAAAGCAATAGTCTTAATCCATAGAAATAAACAGAGCTTCTAACCTTAACCAAGGAAGTTTAGTGACTCATGACTTAAAGAGAAAATAAGGGTTATGAAAAGTGTAACGTGCGGATGTGAGAAGATCTCCCTAAAAAGTGAATCTTTTCCTTTTTTTTATCTAACCTAATTTGATTTGAAACTAAAATAAAATATTAAATCTTACAACTAAAAGATATTGTACGTAAATAAAAATTACAAAAATAAAAGATAAAATAACTAACAAAAGCTAAATCAACTAGAGATGCTCCAAAAGTGTGGGCTTGACTCGGATTGCCTGGTGTTAAACGCCAGTTGGGAGTTTAGTGCCCAAAGAGGCAGAGAACATCCTATTTCTCAAGGCTTGCTGGCGCTAAATGCTAGGTGGGCATTTAGCGCCCAAACGGGTAGCTCCAAATCTTCCCCTTTTTGCATAAAACTCTGCCAACTTGCTCTGAATTTTACCTGAAATCATAAAAATACTAAAACAACTCAAAGTAGCATCCAAAGAGGATTTTTGCACTAAAATATAATAAAACTAATAAATTGTAACTAAAAATGACTAGAAAACAAGGGGAAAATGGTATAAGATACTCACGCATCACAACACCAAACTTGAACTGTTGCTTGTCCTCATACAACTAAAACAATATGATACTGAGAAAAGAGGTGAAAAATGCCCAAGGCTTTAGTGTTCATTTAGGCTCATGTTTGAGTACTGAGTGGAGCAAATGACACTCTAATTCTGATAGGGTTGGCATATCACTTTCCTTCGAAACTCCAAAATATTGACATACTTCAGCACTAGAACTCGGATAATATCATGGATTCTCTTCCTTAGGCTCTAATTGATCCTTGAACACAGCTTTTTCTTGGTGCTTTGCACCTTGAGCCTAGCCATGACTCTAAGTGTTTTATTCTCAAGCTTAACTTGATACAAGAACACCACAAGTACTTAATTGGGGAACTCTTTGAATTCTAATTTTTCTTTTCATTTTCCCAGACAGTGGTGCTCAGAGCCTTTGGCATACTCAGTAATTGAACTTGGTCACAACTCTTAGTGCTCTATCTCAAGGATTACTTGAAACATTCACACCACAAGCATATGGTTAGGAAAACAACCCTTTTGAGCTTTTTGATCAATTTTGACGCTCCTAATCATTGATGCTCAGAGCCTTGGACCTTGCTTTTTATTTTCTTTTTATTTTTTTTTTGCTATTTGTTATGCTTCAAAGATCAATGTCTCACTCACTTTAGAGACTTCATAATACTTTTCTAGGTTCTTGTACCTTAAGAACCAATATTTTAACTTCAATATCAAATATGCACTGTTTATTCATACATTCAGAATAAAAGATAATGCCACCACATCAAAGTAACTAAAAAAACTCATAATATATCACTCAAGCCTCATACTTTTACTACTTCTTTTCTTTTTCTTTCGATTTTTCAAGCTCAGTGAGTAATACACGAGACATCTTTCTAAGTAAGAATAAAATATAAAAATAAATAACTAAACTAGCTAGCAATAAAACACTCCTAATGATCATGCAAAAGCTTTAAATCGAAAACAGAAAATAAGATAAAATACTGAAAAATAGAAAAATAGATAAAGCAAGAGATAATGAAACTCAACACCTTAGTTATAGTGGCTACTACTCCTTCCTGGGAATCCTCTCTAGCACTTCAGCTCCTCTAAGTCGTAGGGGTGGCAGTGGGGCGGGTAGGGGCGGGTTTTTGTCCTACCCGACCCCGCCCGAAGCAACAGTGTCAAATAACTTGAAAAAATTAAAAAAAATATTTCATCACTACAAATTTAATAGTATAATAAAGAAATTGCATCAAAAGAGTCTTCAATCATTATTCTTGATCACTTTTCATATCTTCATCATCATTAAAGGTTTGAAGGTCAAGATTCAAACCTAAAAATCAAAAGAGGTAGAAATTAATAAATTAATTAGTATTATGTAAAAAATTAACATAAATAAATATTAAGTAATAAAGGAAACAGAAACAAACATTAAATCAGAGAAAAAGGGAAATAGATTAAGGTGAAATGTAACCTGCTCCTGGTATTCCTTTGCATATTGCTTTGCCCTGCTGTAAATGAGCTTGCGGCTCTCAACTCTCTTCTTCTTTGCAGCATTAAACTCCTCCTTTTTCTTTAAGGCCCATTCCTCCTCCCTCTTCTGCTTCTTAAGCACAGACTCAGAAACAATTGCTTTCACCTCCTCACCTATCTCTGCCATTCATTCAAAATAAAAATCTCAGTTATAATTAACATCCAACAAAGAATTTATTAGTTTCAATTATTATACTGACACATTTCAGCTCCAACTCAAAAACTAAATGTTCAGTGTTTCAAATAAGAAAACTACATGCTCTCTTAAACAATAAAAAAATAGGTCCTTCCAATGTATTTTAACAATGAAAATCCATTTACATCAAATTCATAATAAGAACAGAGAACTTTCAATATTTTTTTAATAATGATAATCCAATTTTTCACACAACATGCTGAATACAAGCTAATCAGATCACGAGATATAATAGGAATAATACGGACAAATCAAACTAGTGACAGAAAAAAATAAAGCCGAAGCAAGGAATGAAAATCAAAACAATTGAATGAGACAAATAATGAACAAGACATAATCATAAAAATAATACACAGAATTAAATTAAAAAATGGGAGTTTGATCAGGAAAGCATTGAAGGAATCTGTTAGGAGTGTAGTTTCAAAGTAATATTTCTTATTAAAATGAAAAAAAGCTTTAGCACCGTATGTTTTTCCCTATTCATTTATAACTGAAAAGCAGCATAATCCATAACTGCATGTTGCATTCAAAAAGAAAATTGTTGCAGATGAAATGAATAAAAAATCATTTACAATTTTATAGATTTAAAACATCAGATTTACAGATTTATAGATTTAAAACATCAACAACACAAAATAAAAAATCAGATTTACAAATTTAAAACATCAACAACACAAAATCAAAATTCAAAGCATCAACAATTAACATCACAAAATCAACCATTAACACCACAAAATCAGATTATCAACTATCAACAACAATCATAAATAATATTGGGTCTAGTTTAACTATTTTAACATAAAAAATAAATCATAAAAATTAACTTAAAAAAACTGAAGAAGAGAGTCGGAGAGGAGTGCTTACCAGTTAGCAGAAAGACGATGACGGGAGGCGAGCAGAGACCAGAGATCGCAGACTGGAGAGGCGAGCCGGCGAGGACAGTGACGGTGAGAACAGTGACGCTGAGGAGAAAAGTGGGAGCGACGCCGACCGGCTACAGCGACGGACGAGCTTTGACGGAGACTGACTGGAGGTATGGTGCAGCTGAGCAGAGGTGGTCGGCCTTGGAGAAGAGCTGAAGAGGGCGGCGTCCTTGGAGAAGAGATGAAGTCTGAAGAGGTGTGACTGTGTGAGTTGAGGGTTGGGATTTGGGAACTAAAGGTAAGTGGCGGTGGGTGAGAACTGAACCCTAATCCCAAAAATTATGTATTTATATATGTGCACTCCGGGGCGGGTAGGGGCGGGTTCACCCTAACCCCGACCCCGCCCCACCCCGCTCGCGGGTTTATTATGACCCCGCCCCCGCCCCGCCCCGTTCAACTACCCGCCCCGCTTCAGGTCGGGTTTAAACCCGCCCCGACCGGGTAGGGGCAGGTCGGGTACCCGCGGGTTCGGGTTCTTCTGCCACCCCTACTAAGTCGTGCCTCTGCCTCAGCTGCTCCTCCACTAGCTAGTGTAGGAGGGCTGAGTTGTCCTGATGCTCAATCTTCAGCTGATCAAATGGATGCGGTCAACTGGTCCCAGTAATCACGGGGAGGAAAATAGAATTTCCTGAGGCATCTGCAGAAGTTCCTACTAAGGAGGAGGAACTGGCTCCTATGGTGGTGCATGCACATGCTCTCTAGCATACTCCATACCCCTCCTGGTGATAGGTCGGTCAATGTCAATAGAGTTATTGCCATCAATGTGGACTCGGCTATGCGGTACAGCTCCTGAGGAATCATATAGAAAAAAGATGAGGTGAGGAAATGCCAATCTCGTAGAGGTGGAGGCCTTCTTGGCTATGCGATACAGCTCCTGAGGAATCACATGGTGTATCTCCACCTCATTACCGAGCATAATGCAATGAATCATCACTGCTTGGTCCACTATAACCTCAAATCAGTTACTCGTAGGTATGATGGAGCACTAAATAAATTCTAATCACACTCAAGCAACTGGCCTCAGATCGTGCCTGCCCAGCTTGTACGGCTGACCTCTGGCATCCCTCCTTCACTATGCTCCAGGGAGGCAAATATTAGCAAGGACCTGGTCCAGTCTCTGGTCAGTATTGACCCTCTGCGTGTAAGAGTAAGGGTCGTCTCGGGATGGTGGCAGGTGAAGTATCTCCCTCACCCTCTCTGGTCTAAACTCCATAATCGCCCCTCAGACCATGGTGCACCAGTTCTTCATATCCGAATTAACGCTAGTGGCGTGCTTGTAGGTCACCCAAGCATTGGCGTAGAACTTCCTAATCATAAGCACACCCATATCAGTTACGGGGTTGGTCAGAACTTTCCAACCCCTCATCAAAATCTATTCCTGGATCTCTGGGTACTCCTTTGGCTGAAGATCAAAGCGAACCTTAGGAAAGATAGAAAAAGGGAATGTGGTAATAGAGAATCAAAAGAGAAAGAATAGTGGAAGGAGGGGACTACGGTTTAGTGGGGGGAAAAGAAAAAGGAGAAAAAGGTAGTGTAAGCAAAGAAGGAGATGGTAGGATGGGATATGGTAGTTGGAGGTGTGGGGATACGAGGTGAAGAAGTGGGTATTTATAGAGGTGGGGGGAAAATGTTCGGTTATAGGGGGTAAGTGTGGGAGTCAAAATGAAATTTGAATGTGGTTAATCGGTGAAAGGGTAGGTGAATATGGGAAAGGTAAAAGTGGAGAGATTGATGGGATTTGATATGGATGGAGAGGTGATAGGTGTATAGGGAAGTGGGGGGTGAATGTGGATGGAATAGTGGGTAAAGGGGAAAGAGAAAAGATGTGGTTGAATGGTCAAAGTGGGTGGGGGTTGGGATTTAACCATTGGTTAAACTCCCTCCTTCACATTCGAAATTGACATGCCTGGCTGGCATTTAGCGCTAGTAATGGCACTTTTTTTTTTCATTGGGATGAGTCATGTGTGGTGCTAAACACTCAGCTGGCATTTAGCACTTGGTGGGGTGAAAAATATGCTTTTCATGGGCGTTAAACGCCTTCCTGCCGTTTAACGCCAATCTCTGCTTTCCGTCCTTGGTGTTAAACGCCCTCTTGGCGTTTAACGCCAGTGCTCTTTGCCCCATTCCTAGTGCTAAACTCCTTACCTAGCGTTTAACGCCCAAGCACCTCGAATTAACCTTGCTCTAGGGAATTCTGTTCTTTCTTTTGGGTCCTCCTGTCCCTATTCTAAGCACTGTGCATGATCACAAACAGAATTAAACCAGGGAAAAGCTATGAAAAATACTGAAAAATAAATGAAACTCAAACTAAAATAAGAACTAAAGGATACTCTTAGTTGGGTTGCCTCCCAACAAGTGCTTCTTTACCGTCACTAGCTTGACGGTCAGCTCCTTTAAGGAGGAGGCTCATAGGGGCTTACGTCCTCACCCTCACTATGGACTTCTTTCCTGTGCTATCATGTACCAACACAATATGCTCAAGAGATAGGATCCTATTTACTATATGAGGTAGGACTGGACTTCTAGTGAACACCACCTTTATTTCAGGGGAGAAGTGTTCAGAGGGAATCTTCTTGTTCCTTCAACCCTTGGGTACCTTCTTCTTGGGACCTCCTCACTCGTTGGTGGGTGATGAATGCCTAACACCAAATTTAGGTTTGATGTCAGGGAGAATTGTATTGATTCCCACTAAGGGAGGAGGCTTAAGCAATGAACACTGCATGCAGGCACCTCCCTCTCCATAGAGTGATGAAGGTCTAAAAACCTTAAATATCAAGTAGTCCTTATGCATCCTTAGAACTAACTCACCTCTCTCAACATCAATCAGAGCTTTTCCAATGGCTAGGAATGGTCTTCCTAGGATGATGGAGTCATTTGCATCCTCTCCCATATCAAGTACTACAAAATTTGCAGGGAGAAAAAACTTTCCAACCTTGACTAAGATATTCTCCACCAGCCCATGTGCCTGCCTTAGAGATTTATCAGCCATCTGCAATGCTATCTTTGTAGGTTGTGCCTCTTGAATTTGTAGCTTCATCTCAGACAAAGGCATCAAATTGATACTTGAACCAAGATTACAAAAGGCTTTGTCAAAGGTGACATTCCCAATAGTGCAAGAAATCTGAAAGCTTCTTAGATCTGGAATCTTCTTCGGCAGCCTGCTCTGAATGAGTGCACTACATTCCTTGGTCAAGACCACTATTTCATCTCCCTTTAATACATTCTTCTCAGAGAGTAAGCCTTTTATGAATTCCACATAGGGAGGCATTTTCTCAAGAGTCTCAGCCAAAAGAATATTGACGTGTAACTTTTTAAAGACTTCCTAGAACTGAGAGAAATATTTGTCCTTGGTCTCCTCTTGGAGCTCCTGAGGGTCTGATTCTTTATGCTCTTGTTATAGTGTAACTTCAGCCTTTTCTGAAGCTTCTTTCTCCTCTGACCCCTTAGCAACTTGCTCCTCCTTCTTCAGTATGGATTCCTTAACCATTGTGAAGGCCTTACACTCTTCTTTTGGATTAGTTACTATGTCATTGGGGAGAGTGTTATGTGGCCTCTCAGGTATCCTCTTACTCAACTATCTTACTTGCATCTCTAAGTTTCTGAGTGAAGCTCTAGTCTCTTACATAAAATTATGAGTACTCTTGGAGAGCTCAGCAACTACTAAAGCTAAGTCAGAGTTGCTTTGAGATTGAGTAGGCGCCTGCTGGGGTTGAAAAGCTTGAAGTTGATGGTTGTTGAAATTATTAAACTTATTTTGATTGAAACCACTCTGAGAGTTTTGTTGAAATTCAGCTGGGGCTTCTGGGGTTGCTCTCTCTACCCAAAATTAGGGTGATTCCTCCATCCCTGATTGAAGGTATTTGAATAAGGATCATTATTGGGATTTCTGGAGGAATTTCCTATATAATTAACTTGTTCAGGAGTGGGTTGAGCATAACCATAATTCTCCTCTTAGTTGAAGCCTCCACTCATGTCATAAGATGCATCTTGAGTATTAACAGCTGAGACTTACATCCCGCTCAAGTGCTGAGTAATCAAACTGATTTGTTGTGACATGATCTTTTTCTGAGCTAAAATGACGTCCAGGGTGTCCACCTCCATAACTCCTTTTTCATAGGATTCATAAAATTTCTCTCAGAAGAGTACAGATATTAGTTGTTAGCAACCATCTAAATAAGCTCATTAGCCTCTTCAGGCGTCTTCTTCATGTGCAAAGAACCTCTTGCGGAATTGTCCAGAGACATTTTTGCCATCTCAGAGAGGCCATCATAGAAAATATGTAGCTTGGTCCAATCTAAAAACATATATAGGGGACACTTCCTGATCATCTGCTTGTATCTTTCCCAAACTTCATAGAGGGACTCACCATCTCTCTGCTTAAAAGTCTGAACATCCACCCTCAGCTTAGTTAGCTTCTGGGGTGGGAAGAATTTGGTCAAAAATCCATTGACCACCTTGTTCCAAGAGTCTAAGCTCTCCTTGGGCTGAGTATTTAGCCACTACTTTGCTCTTTCCTTCATAACAAATAGGCAGAGCATGAGCTTATAGACTTCAGGATTCACCCATTAATCTTTACAGTGTCACAAATCTGTAGAAAGTTAGAGATGAATAGATTTGGATCTTCCTATGGGAGCCCATGAAACTGACAGTTTTGGTGCACTAGAGTGATTAATTGTGGCTTCAGCCTAAAATTATTTGCACCAATAGGAGGTACGACAATACTGCGCCTATAAAAGTCAGGAGTGGGGGCAGTGTAGGAGCTTAGCGTCCTCCTATCTTGCTCATTACCATTCATATTCCCACCATTAACATTAACAACATTATTGGGGTTGTTGGGATCCATGGCTTCCTTCTCAAAAGTGTCCCTGAGATTCTCACCGGCTCTATAAGCTCTGGCTTGTTTCAAACACCGCCTCAAGGTCCTCTCAAGTTCAGGATCAAAATCAAGAAGGAATTCTTTGTCCCTGTTTCTGCTCATAAACAAACAAAAAATAAAGAAAAGTGAGAATCTCTACGTCAGAGTGTAGAGAATTCCTCGTGAGGTATCCTATATAAAAAGAAAAAAAATAAAACAAAGCAAGCAATTAAACTAAAAATTTTGGAAACCAATAAGAAAGAAATAAACCAAAGAATTTCAAAAAATTAAACAAGGAAAAATATTAATATTTTTGGAAATTTAAAAAGAAAAATTACTACGGGGGCACTAAACTTAAAATAAAAAATTAAGGAAAAAGAAACAAGACTTATTTCAAAAAATTAAAGAAAATTAAACAAACAAAACTAAGAAAAATACCTAATCTAAGCAATCAGACAACTGGTAGTTATCAATCACCATCAGTCCCCAACAACGGCGGCAAAAACTTGATGCGAATTTTTGGAGTATCCACAACTGAATCGGTAAGTGCACCATGTCGTCCAAGTAATACCTCAAGTGAGTGAAGGTCGATCCCACGAGGACTGATGGACTGAGCAACAATGGTCAACAGATTGGTTTAGTTAGCCAGGCAGAAAAGTTGGTTTGGTGGTTTGAAATTGCATTCAACAATGATTCACGAGTAAAGAAAGCAAATAAGAGAATTTGTCAGAAATAATAAGAGAAAGCAACTAAGGTATCAGAGATGTTTACTTTTGTAGATTAAGTTTTCTGACTAACTATTTTAATCATGCAAGATTCATTTCATGGTAAATTGTAATTGAACTAAACTCTAATCCCTTAGTGATTTAGTCTTATCTAACCTTCATCAACCGCCAATCTCTCGGTCACTTGATTCCGATTAGAGGGTTAAGTTCAAATCTAGTTTATGGCCACAAAAATCCTAATTACCCAAAGCTAAACGGATTATATATCATGTATCTAGATTAAATCAAGCAATTAGTAATCTAGGAGGAATTTACTTTCAAGATGTGTTCAGGTTAGAGACCTTTTCCAAGGGTCACAATCACGCATCTAGAATAAGGTTCATACTCTCGTTCCACCCAAATTCATAAAATGAAGAACAAAAGTAATTCTTGAAAATGAATCAGTACATTAATTAAAATAGAAAAGTAATAGTCTTAATCCATAGAAATAAATAGAGCTCCTAACCTTAACCAAGAAAGTTTAGTGGCTCATGACTTACAGAGAAAACAAGGGTTCTAAAAAGTGTAACGTGCGGATGTGAGAAGATCCCCCTAAAAGGTGAATCTTTTCCTTTTTATATCTAACCTAATTTGATTTGAAACTAAAATAAAATATTAAATCCTATAACTAAAAGATATTGTATATAAATAAAAATTACAAAAATAAAAGATAAGATAACTAATAAAAGCTAAATCTACTAGAGATGCTCCAAAAGTGTGGGCTTGGCTCAGATTGCCTGGCCCAAAGAGGCAAAGAATGTCATATTTCTCAAGGCTTGCTGGCACTAAACGCCAGCTGGGCGTTTAGCGCCTAGACAGGTCGCTCCAAATCTTCTCCTTTTTGCATAAAACACTACCAACTTGCTCTGAATTTTACCTGAAATCATAAAAATACTAAAACAATTCAAAGTAGCATCCAAAGAGGATTTTTGCACTAAAATATAATAAAACTTAATAATTTTAACTAAAAACGACTAGAAAACAAGGGAAAAAAGGGAGACAAGATGCTCACGCATCAAAACTCATCTGTGTAATGCGCTTTTCGTCTTTCTCACCTATTCTAGTAAAAGATTATATCTTTTTAATCTATGTATAATTTGGATGTGCCAATACCTAATTTTGGATGTGTTTTTATTTATTTAATTTTGGATGTGTTTGTATTTTTATATATTTTTGTATAAGATTTTTGTTTTTGTACATTCTTAATATGAATTTTTTATTTGTTTTATGAATGATTTGGAGTGAGTTATTTGCAAATCTTGTAATGTTGGATGTGTAAAATTATAAATTAATCTTCAATATGTTCTGGATTCCTCATATGAGTTTTGGATGTGTTAATAAAATAATTTTCGTATATTCTTATAATTATGGATGTGTACTTAAATCTAATTTTTTATGTATCCAATATGCACTCAACAACCACAATGCCAATAAGAAAAGGTACTTGTGCTGGTCCAAAGAAAGAAAAATAGCTGATAAGACTATTTTTATGGACAAGTTTGATGAACTCAATGATAGAAATATTAAAAATAAAGTTGGAAGGCCAAAGAAAGCAGAGAGTTCTAAAAAGATAGTTTGTTTTACAGTTCACAAATTCTTAGGGTTAGCGAGTGACTAAACTAACCAATGTATGAATTTTTCAAAAAAACACTTGATACCAATGCTCTCCAATTGCCATCGCAAATATGATGGAGCATCTGATACACAAAGATCTGATCAAATATCAAGAGGTCGAGGACATGGGTTTTGGAGGACTGAGGCACATCCTAAGATGGTCCATGAACCAAGATTTGATAGTTGGCTTGGCACGGATATATAAAAAGGATCAAATGTATATGGAAGTTGAGATCGGAGATATACCAGTTAATTACACATTTGATAAATCGAGCATTGGGACTCCCTATAAAATGTATACTGAAAATATATAATTGTAATATAAATTGCACATATGTTTCCTTATACGGTGTATGGCAAGGATAGTGATAGTTATTTTTATTTCTCTAGTAGTACTTCTCTCACTTTTGTACTTCCATTTTACGGGTGATAACTTTCCAAAGTTGGATCCGAAAAAATATCGTCAAATATAGACACTTTTGATGGTAGAATCCAGAAAGAAGTTAAGACCCATGTAATTAGATGCTCAGTCACAACTGATGTGAAAAAGAAGGAGTTCCAGTGAGACTTTATAATGTTTATCATAAAGACCTTCCTATTTGCAACTAGTAATAAGTACATTACAATATCATTCATCTCAGGCATGATAGATGTGAGTAATCCAATGCGAATCTTTTGAGACAGACACATCTATGATTGTGTTAAGGAGGGATAAGAAAAATAGAAGGAAGATGGTATACGGACCATTAATGGATGCATGTTCGCTCTCTTGGTAAATTGAGTCATATCACTTGTTATGTCTTGATTCGCTTGAAAGGTACATATGATTGCTTATGTATTTTTGTGGTAGATACTTTACTTGCATACCAATAAACATGGGAAACTTAGGGACTACACTGACAACCTTGAACCATGGACGAAGGAGTGGATTGTTGTTGCACTTAAACAAGTAGTAAAGGAAGAACAAGTCCAGAAATTAGTATAGATACATATGTAAATGTAATTAATTTGTTTACTGTGGACCTTTGCTTAAGAGTTGCGAATAATGTTGATAGGGCCTAATTCGAAATATTGAAGAGTTGAGAAAATCTGAGAAGTAAAAGGGCAACGACGATGAACCATGGAAGAAAATGCCTAATAAACGAAGGGGTGCACAAGTTAGGCCTCAGACTAAGGGACAAACAAGAAAAAGGCAAAACAAATTGTTGAGGGGTCAGATTAATGTGAGGGAAATCGTTGGTTAAGAATTTTCACAAAAATAATCACGTCACAAGTATAGTTCCAAACCGACAGATAACCCTCAATCAAAGTTTAATTTGTTTGTCACTTAAGTCAAACCCAATAAAAACCAAGAATATTTAAACATCGGGTCATCTCTCAAGGAATTACAGGAAAGTGTGTATATTATTGGTTATGGGGTGTATATTTTTAGGATTTTGGGTTTGATGACAAGAGATTAAAACTAACAACTAAGAAAGGTCCTAGCAAGGGTTGAGAATTAGAATTCCTATCCTCATTATCATCCTCAATTGTGATGGTAAGTGTAAATTGCTTTCACTTAGTTATCCTCTAACAAATGAAGGAAAGTCAAGTGGGCAAAATTAACTTAAGTTCACAAGTCCTAATCAAAGACTAGATTTAGTGAAGCTCAAGCCAACTAGCAACTTTCAATCACTAATCAACAAGAGACTTTGACAATTCAAGAGTCTCCAAATTACTCATTCTAAGCCAAGAACACAAAAATCTACTCTAAATCCAACCAAACATTTTATCAAACACTTGGAAGGCATAAAAGGAAAGTATGATAAAAGTGCAAGAATATAAAATATATAGTTACCAAATGCAACAAAATAATAATAATAACTAAATTAAGCAACAATAAACAAAAAATCAAATTGTATTAAAGAAAATCAAGATCCAACAAGAGTTCATAAACATAAAAATGACCAAAATAAGAAATTAATAAGAAGAAATAAGAAAATTAAAACAATAGAACAAGGAAAAGTAAAGGAAACTAAATCAAAACAAGAATTTAAACCTAAATCTAAGAAGAAATTAAGCTAAGAAACCTAAATTTTAGAGAGAAGAGAGAGCTTCTCTCTTTAGAATTCTATCCTAAAACATGGTAAAAACCTATTCTAACACTACTTGGTTCATCCTCCTTCATTCCTTGGGTTTAATAGCATCAGAAATAAGTTGGATATGGGCTTAGATGGGCTCAGAAATCGCCCCCAGCGTATTCCCTTTAATGAGGTTACGTGATAGTTGTTGCGCATACACATGGGTCATGCGTACGCGTAGCCTTGCAAGTTCCTCTATCACGCGAACGCCTAGGTCACGCGTACACATTGCCATGAATTTCTCCAATTCCTCATTTCTTCATGAATTTTCCACTTTGCATGCTTTTTCTTCCCTTCTTCAATCCAATCCTTTCCTTATAAATTTAGAATCACTCAACAAACATATTAAGTCATCAAATGGAATTAAAGTGAATTAAATTTATCAAATTAAGAGCCTAAAAAGCATGTTTTTACTCTTAAGCACAATTTAGGGAGAATTTACAAAATCATGCCATTTTAGTGAATAAATGTGTAAAAAGTTGATAAAATCCACCAAATTTAATACAAGATAAACTATAAAATTGTAGTTTATCAATCCTCCCACACTTAAACAATAGTATGTCCTCATGCTAAACTCAAGAAGGATAAGACTAAGGAATGCAACACTTAATCAAAATAACTATCTATATGCAATCTACCTAAATGCATGCAACTACTTGGTCAAAATAAATCAATTTTCAAGAATACATATATAAACATAAGGGCTAAGGCAATCACAACTAAGTCCAATCCAACGATTAATTAGAGTTATTGAAAAGAAATTAACAACTTGCAAGAAAAGAGATAATCAAAGGTGAAAGCATGTAATTGAGCAATCGAACACCTCACCGGATGTGTATCCGCTCTAGTCACTCAAGTGTATAGGGTTGATTCACTCAATTCTCCTCTAATCATGGTTTCCAAGATTTGTTTTTCATCTAATAATTAACAATTTTTCAATGCATGCATACAAATATCATGAGGACTTTTCAAAGATTGTAATGGGGCTAGGATAAGGGTAAGGATGCATATGGTCAAGTGAGCTTGAAATTTGAATCTTTGATTAACTTAAACTCTAACCTAACACATATAACAACCTATACAATTCATAGCAAATCTAACTATCCATTCTTCACTTTTTCACACACTCATTCATTCTCTTCATTTCACATCACATATGCATTGTTATTATTACTCTACTTTGGAGAATTTTTTCCTATTTTTATTGCTTTCTTTTTCTCTTTTACTTTTTCTTTCCCTTTTTTTGTCTTTTTATTTTTCTTTTCTTTCTCTCATTTCTTTTTCCTTCAAAATATATACAAAAGTATCAATACATATGGTTTAAACATTTAATACATGAGTATGTACCTAATTCCCAAGATCTTCAACAAAATACAAAAATACACTTTTATCTCAACTAATGTTTCCAGACTTTTCCACACTTAAATGATACACACTCTCACTAGTCTAAGCTAATCAAAGATCCAAATTAAAGGATATTTATTATTTTCCACTTAGGGGTAGTGCTGTGTTAAAATTAAGAATAAAAGGGGATTAAAATAGGCTCAAAATTGGCTAACAAAGGTGGATAAAAGAGTAAGGCCATTTAAGTAAGTGGGCTAAAATAAAATAAAGGCCTCAATCATATAAATACATCCATATACAAAATAATGGATATAAAGAATCAAACAACTCAAAGATTACAATTATAGAAAGAGAATAACACACACAAGAATAAAAATAGTGGTTATATAATGCAATCACACATTAAGGCTCAAAACTCACAAGGTAGTATGTTCTAGCTCAAAAACCATGTTCCACAATATAGTTCAATCAAGTTTCCATGAAATGTTTTTACTCAAATCAATTTTGGAATGCCCTATAGATAAATTCCTTGAAAATTTTCATTATTTTGCTAAGTTTATTATATATATGCAAACCAAGAAAATGCAATGAAAAATTCTAAAAGATATAGTAATAACAAAAAATTGAAATGTGAAAGTGTTGGGATTAGAATTTTTCATTCAAAAATGCCAATTGGTCGGACAACCTCCCCACACTTAAAAGTTTGCACCGTCCTAGGTGCACTCAAAGATGAGCAAGGGGGTACGTGACTACACGGATTGCCACCTTCAGCTGGTGGGTCAACCACCTACAGCATGTTCTTTCTTTTGCTTCCCTTTTCGCTTATGGTGAAACATCCTAAAAAAAAAACAGGATGATAAGATGAGTAAATGAAAAAGTAAGGAAGCATATATTGTTGGAAAGAGGTATAAATCACTAAAATGAAGTGAGTGAATCAATTTGTGACATAGATGAAAACAAGTGTGTAAGTTCTAACTTGTGTGCAGTTTAGAACACACACTAGCATAAAAAATGTTGTCACAATTACACAATAGAAGCATTGATGAGCGGATAATTTATACGCTTTTTGGCATTGTTTTTAGGTAGTTTTTAGTATGATCTAGTTACTTTTAGGGATGTTTTCATTAGTTTTTATGCTAAATTCACATTTCTGGACTTTACTATGAGTTTGTGTGTTTTTCTGTAATTTCAGGTATTTTCTGGCTGAAATTGAGGGACCTGAGCAAAACTCTGATAGAAGGCTGACAAAGGACTGCTGATGCTGTTGGAATCTGACCTCCCTGCACTCAAAATGGATTTTCTGGAGCTACAGAACTCCAAATGGCGCGCTCTCAATGGCGTTGGAAATTCGACATCTAGAGCTTTCCAGCAATATATAATAGTCCATACTTTATTCGTAATTAGACGACGTAAACTGGCACTCAACGCCAGTTCCATGCTGCATTCTGAAGTCAAACGCCAGAAACACGTCACGAACCAGAGTTGAACGTCCAAAAGATGTTACAACTTGGTGTTCAACTCCAAGAGAAGCCTCAGCTCGTGGATAGATCAAGCTCAGCCCAAGCACACACCAAGTGGGCCCCGGAAGTGAATTTATGCATCAATTACTTACTTCTGTAAACCCTAGTAGCTAGTTTAGTATAAATAGAACTTTTTACTAGTTTATTAGATGTCTTGGACTATCTAGTTCTTTTGACCATTCGGTCTTTCATGGGGGCTGGCCATTCGGCCATGCCTGGACCTTCATCACTTATGTATTTTCAACGGTGGAGTTTCTACACACCATAGATTAAGGGTGTGGAGCTCTGTTGTACCTCAAGTTTCAATGCAATTACTATTTTCTATTCAATTCGACTTATTCTTATTCTAAGATATTCGTTGCACTTCAACATGATGAACGTGATGATCCGTGACACTCATCATCATTCTCACCTATGAACGCGTGACTGACAACCACTTCCGTTCTACCTTAGACTGGGCGCATATCTCTTGGATTCCTTAATCAAAATCTTCGTGGTATAAGCTTAAAATTGATGGCGGCATTCATGGGAATCTGGAAAGTCTAACCTTGTCTGTGGTATTCTGGGATTGAATGACTGTGACGAGCTTCAAACTTGCGATTGCTGGGCGTGATGACAAACGCAAAAGAATCAAGGGATTCTATTCTAACATGATCGAGAACCGACAGATGATTACCCGTGCTGTGACAGAGCATTTGGACCATTTTCACTGAGAGGATGGGATGTAGCCATTGACAATGGTGATGCCCTACATACAGCTTGCCATGGAAAGGAGTAAGAAGAATTGGATGAAAGCAGTAGGAAAGCAGAGATCCAACAGGGACACAGCATCTCCATGCACTTATCTAAAATTTCCACCATTGAATTACATGAGTAACTCTATCTTTATTTCATGTTTATTATTTATTATTATTCGAAAATCCATAACCATCTATTATCCGCCTGACTGAGATTTACAAGGTGACCATAGCTTCCTTCATACCAACAATCTCTGTGGGATCGACCCTTACTCACGTAAGGTATTACTTGGACGACCTAGTACACTTGCTGGTTAGTTGTGCGGAGTTGTGACAAAGTGTGATTTATGTTTGAGAGCACCAAGTCTTTGGATCCATTGTTGATGATCACAATTTCGTCCACCAAGTTTTTGGCGTCGTTGCCGGGGATTGTTCGAGTATGAACAACTGACGGTTCATCTTGTTGCTCCGATCAGGTAATTTTCTTTTTGTTTTAATTTCAAAAAAGTTTTTCAAAAAAATCTTTTAAAATTTTTTTCTCTTTTTCGTTTTCCTAAAGAATATTTTCGAAAAGGAAAAAATAATAAAAATACAAAAAAATAATAAAATCATAAAAATAAAAAATATTGTGTTTCTTGTTAGAGTCTTGTGTCAAGTTTTAAGTTTGGTGTCAATTGCATATTCATCATGCATTTTTCGAAAAATTGCATTCATGCATTCCATTCATCATGATCTTCAAGTTGTTCTTGATGAACTTTCTTGTTTGATCTTCATATCTTCTTGTTTTGCTTTGTATGGTATTTTTCATGTGCATTTTTGCATTCATAGTGTCTAAACATGAAAGATTTCTAAGTTTGGTGTCTTGCATGTTTTCTTTACATTGAAAATTTTTCAAAAATATGTTCTTGATGTTCATCATGATCTTCAAAGTGTTCTTGGTGTTCATCTTGACATTCATAGTGTTCTTGCATGCATCATGTGTTTTGATCCAAAATTTTCATGCATTGAGTATTTTTAGTGTTTTTCTCTCTCATCATAAAAAATTCAAAAATAAAAAAATATCTTTTCCTTTTTTCTCTCAAAATTTTGAAAATTTGGGTTGACTTAGACAAATTTTTTTAAAATTAGCTATTTCTTATAAGTCAAGTCAAATTTTCAATTTTAAAAATCCTATCTTTTCAAAACTTTTTCAAAAATCAAATCTTTTTCATTTTTATCTTATGATTTTCGAAAATTTAAAAATAGTTTTCAAAAATCTTTTTCTTAATTTTATCTTAATTTTTGAAAATTTTGCTAAACAATTAATGTGATTGATTCAAAAATTTGAAGTTTGTTACTTTCTTGTTAAGAAAGGTTCAATCTTTAAATTCTAGAATCATATCTGTTAGTTTCTTGTTAGTCAAGTAATTAATTTTAATTTTAAAAATTAAATCTATCTTATCTTATCTTTTATATCATATCTTTTTTTTCAAAATTTTATCTTTTTTCAAAAATTTGATTTTAAAATATCTTTTCTAACTTCTTATCTTCTTATCTTCTTATCTTTTCAAATTTGATTTTCAAATCTCTTCCAACTAATTATTTGACTTTTTGTTTGTTTCTTATTTTTTCAAAACCACCTAACTACTCTCCCCTCTCTAATTTTCGAAAATACCTCCCTCTTTTTCAAAAGAATTCTTTTTAATTAACTAATCGTTTTAAATTTTAATTTTAATTCTATTCTTTTTAATTAACTAATTATTTTAAATTTTAATTTTAATTCTATCTCATCTTTAATTTTCGAAAATCATTAACTCCTTTTCAAAATTAATTTTCGAATTCTCTCTCTCATCTTCTTCTATTTATTTATTTATTTACTAACACTTCTCTTCACTTCTCTTCATCTCCAATCACTGCCTCTATCCTTACCCTTGTGTTTGGATTCTCCTTTCTTTATTCTTTTCTTCTTCTACTAATAATAAAGATCCTCTTTACTGTGACATAGAGGATTCCTCTTCTTTTCTTGTCCTCTTCTCTTTCATATGAGCAGGAACAAGGAAAAAAGCACTCTTGTTGAAGCTGATCCTGAACTTGAAAGGACTCTGAAGAGGAAACTAAGAGAAGCTAAATTACAACAATCCAGAGACAACCTTTCTGAAATTTTCGAACAAGAGAAGGAGATGGCAGCCGAACCCAACAACAATAATGTAAGGAGGATGCTTGGTGATTTTACTAAACTCACGTCCAAGTTTGATGGAAGAAGCATCTCAATTCCTGCCATTGGAGCAAACAATTTTGAGCTGAAACCTCAATTAGTTGCTCTAATGCAACAGAACTGCAAGTTTCATGGACTTCCATCTAAAGATCCTTACCAGTTTTTAACTTAGTTCCTACAGATTTATGAGACTGTTAAGACGAATGGAGTAGATCCTGAAGTCTACAGACTCATGCTTTTCCCTTTTGCTGTAAGAGACAGAGCTAGAACATGGTTGGACTCACAACCTAAAGATAGCTTGGACTCCTGGGATAAGCTGGTCACGGCCTTCTTGGATAAATT
Source organism: Arachis duranensis (assembly GCF_000817695.3). NCBI lineage: Eukaryota > Viridiplantae > Streptophyta > Magnoliopsida > Fabales > Fabaceae > Arachis > Arachis duranensis. The sequence goes on along the minus strand of NC_029772.3, from coordinate 50,206,263 downwards.
CTTTCCTCCTCAAAACCTGAGCAAACTTAGAGTGGATGTTCAGACCTTCAAGCAAAAAGATGGTGAATCCCTCTATGAAGCTTGGGAAAGATACAAGAAGATGACCAAAAAGTGTCCTTCTGACATGTTTTCAGAGTGGACCATATTAGATATATTCTATTATGGTCTATCTGAGTTTTCCAAGATGTCATTGGACCACTCTACAGGTGGATCCATTCACCTAAAGAAAATGCCTACAGAAGCTCAGGAACTTATTGACATGGTTGCAAATAACCAATTCATGTACACTTCTGAGAGGAATTCCGTGAATACTGGGACGCCTCAGAGGAAGGGAGTTCTTGAAATTGATGCTCTGAATGCCATATTGGCTCAGAACAAGGTGTTGACTCAGCAAGTCAACATGATTTCTCAAAGTCTGAATAGATGGCAAAATGCATCCAACAGAACTAAAGAGGCATCTTCTGAAGAAGAAGCTTATGATCCTGAGAACCCTACAATAGCAGAGGTAAATTATATGGGTGAACCTTATGGAAACACCTATAATTCATCATGGAGAAATCATCCAAATTTCTCATGGAAGGAT
>NC_029772.3:50203371-50205538 GCF_000817695.3 Arachis duranensis | reverse complement strand
TAATACCTCTAACTTAGCAAACTTAGTCTTTGATCTGTCTAAGGCCACTTTAAGTTTTATGAATGAAACAAGGTCCTCCATCAGAAATCTGGAGGCACAAGTGGGCCAGCTGAGTAAGAAAATCACTGAAACCCCTCCTAGTACTCTCCCAAGCAATACTGAAGAAAATCCAAAAAGAGAGTGCAAGGCCATTGATATAATCAATATGGCCGAATGCAAGGAGGAGGGAGAGGATGCGAATCCCAATGAAGAAGATCTCATGGGACATCTCTCAAGCAGGAAGTTGTTCCCTATTGAGGATCCAAAGGAATCTGAGGCTCATATAGAGACCATAGAGATTCCATTAAATATCCTTCTGCCATTCATGAGCTCTGAAGGTTATTCTTCCTCTGAAGAGGATGAAGATGTAACTAGAGAGCAAGTTGCTCAATATCTAGGAGCCATCATGAAGTTGAATGCCAAGTTATTTGGTAATGAGACTTGGGAAGGTGAACCTCCCTTGCTCATTAGTGAACTTGATACATGGGTTCAACAAACTTTACCTCAAAAGAAACAAGATCCTGGGAAATTCTTAATACCCTGTACCATAGGCACCATGACCTTTGAAAAAGCTCTGTGTGACCTAGGGTCAGGCATAAATCTTATGCCACTCTCTATAATGGAGAAGCTGGGGATCATTGAGGTACAAGCCACAGCAGAAGCTGTGATAGATGTTAACAGAGGAGAATTAGTCCTTCAATTGAATGGGGACTACCTTGTGTTTAAGGCACATGGCTATCCTTCTGTAACAAGGGAGAGTAAGCATGCATAACTTCTCTCAGTACAGAGTCAAACAGAGCCCCCACAATCAAACTCTAAGTTTGGTGTTGGGACTATACAACATTGACCTGATCACCTGTGAGGCTCCATGAGAGCCCACTATCAAGCTATTGACAATAAAGAAGCGCTTATTGGGAGGTAACCCAATTTTTATTTATCTAATTTTATTTTTTATTTTATTGTTCTTTTATGTTTTATTAGGTTCATGATCATGTGGAGTCACGAAAAAAAATATTAAAATTAAAAACAAAATCAAAAACAGCAGAATAAAAATACACCCTAGAGGAAGGACTTACTGGCGTTTAAACGCCAGTAAAGAGCATCTGGCTGGCGTTCAATGCCAGAACAGAGCATGGATCTGGCACTGAACGCCAGAAACAAGCAACACCCCGGCGTTCAAACGCCAGGAATGCACCCTGAGGAGAGCTGGCGCTGAACGCCAGAAACAAGCATGGAACTGGCGTTCAACGCCAGAAACATGCTGCACATGGGCGTTGAACGCCCAGAACATGTATCACTTTGGCTTTTGAATGCCAGAATTGCATGCAAAGGCATTTTACATGCCTAATTGGTGCAGGGATGTAAATCTTTGACACCTCAGGATCTATGGACCCCACAGAATCATCTCAGGATCTGTGGACCCCACAGGATCCCCACCTACCATATTCTCCCCTCTTCTCAACATTCATCCTCTCTTTCCAATAAACACTGTTTCCCAAAACCCTTCACCAATCACCTTAATCTCTCTTCCCAGTCACCCCCCTTCACCACTCACACCCATCCACTATTCCCCATAAACCCCACCTACCTTCAAAATTCAAATTTCTTTCCCACCCAAACCCACCCTAAATGGCCGAACCTACTCCCTCAACTCTCACTATATAAACCCCTCCATTCTTCTTCATTTTCACATAACACAAACCTCCCTTCTCCTTCTTGGTCGAATACACCTCTCCATCTCTCCTCCATATTTTCTTCTTCTTCTTCTTCTCTTCTTTCATCTCTTGCTTGAGGGCGAGCAATATTCTAAGTTTGGTGTGGTAAAAGCATAGCTTTTTTGTTTTTCCATAACCATTGATGGCACCTAAGGCCGGAGAATCCTCTAGAAAAGGAAAAAGAAAGACAAAAGCTTCCACCTCCGAGTCATGGGAGATGGAAAGATTCATCTCCAAAGCCCATCAAGACCACTTCTATGATGTTGTGGCCAAGAAGAAGGTGATCCCCGAGGTCCCTTTCAAGCTCAAGAAAAATGAGTATCTGAAGATCCGACATGAGGTCCAAAGAAGAGGTTGGGAAGTTCTAACCAACCCCATCCAACAAGTCGGAATCTTAATGGTTCAAGAGTTCT
>NC_029772.3:50200764-50203223 GCF_000817695.3 Arachis duranensis | reverse complement strand
GGAAAATGTGAGGTTGGCATCCAACTTGCCCATGATGCAAGGAGATGCACGCCCCTACACTAGAAGGGTCAACTTTAATCAAAGGTTGGACCAAGTCCTTATGGACATATGTGTGGAAGGAGCTCAATGGAAAAGAGATTCCAAAGGGAAGCCGGTTCAACTAAGAAGACTGGACCTCAAGCCTGTGGCTAGAGGATGGTTGGAGTTCATCCAACGCTCCTTCATCCCCACTAGCAACCGATCTGAAGTTACTGTGGATCAGGCCATCATGATTCATAGCATTATGAATGGAGAGGAAGTAGAAGTTCATGAAGTCATCTCCCATGAATTCTACAAAATAGCCGATAAGCCCTCTACTTTGGCAAGGCTAACTTTTCCTCATCTTATTTGCCATCTATGTTACTCAGCTGGAGTTATCATAGAAGGAGATATCCTCATTGAGGAGGACAAGCCCATCACTAAGAAAAGGATGGAGCAAACAAGAGAGCCTACTCATGGAACCCAAGAGACGCATGAGGAAGCTCATCACCAAGAAATCCCGGAGATGCCTCAAGGGATGCACTTTCCTCCCAACAACTATTGGGAACAACTCAACACTTCCTTAGAAGATTTGAGTTACAATGTGGATCAATTAAGGGTGGAACATCAAGAGCACTCCATCATTCTCCATGAAATTAGAGAAGATCAAAGAGCAATGAAGGAGGAGCAACAAAGGCAAGGAAGGGACATAGAAGAGCTTAAGGACATCATTGGTCCTTCAAGAAGAAGATGCCACTAAGAGGTGGATTCATTCCTTGTTCTTTATTTCTTTCTGTTTTCGGTTTTTAATATTGTGTTTATCTATGTTTTGTGTTATATTTATGTGGTGACAATACTTTTTGTTTTCTAAATGAATGCTTAAACAGTGCATATTTTTTATCTTGTTATTTATGAATGTTAAAATTGTTGGCTCTTGAAAGAATGATGAAAAAGAGAAATGTTATTGATGATCTGAAAAATCATAAAATTGATTCTTGAAGCAAGAAAAAGCAATGAATAGCAAAAGTGGCGAAAAAAATTTAGAAAGAAAAAAAAAGCAAGCAGAAAAAGCATATAGCCCTTAAAACCAAAAGGCAAGGGTAAAAAGGATTCAAGGCTTTGAGCATCAATGGATAGGAGGGCCCAAGGAAATAAAATCCAGGCCTAAGCGGCTAAATCAAGCTGTCCCTAACCATGTGCTTGTGGCATGCAGGTCCAAGTGAAAAGCTTGAGATTGAGTTGTTAAAGTCGTGATCCAAAGCAAAAAGAGTGTGCTTAAGAGCTCTGGACACCTCTAACTGGGGACTCTAGCAAAGCTGAGTCACAATCTGAAAAGGTTCACCCAGTCATGTGTCTGTGGAATTTATGTATCCGGTGGTAATACTGGAAAACAAAGTGCTTAGGGCCACGACCAAGACTCATAAAAGTAGCTGTGTTCAAGAATCAACAAACTTAACTAGGAGAATCAATAACACTATCTGAAATTCTAAGTTCCTATAGAAGCCAATCATTCTAAACTTCAAAGGAAAAAGTGAGATGCTAAAACTATTCAGAAGCAAAAAACTACAAGTCCCACTCATCTAATTAGAATTAATATTCATTGATATTTTGGGATTTATAGTATATTCTCTTCTTTTTATCCTAATTGATCTTCAGTTGCTTGGGGACAAGCAACAATTTAAGTTTGGTGTTGTGATAAGCGGATAATTTATACGCTTTTTGGCATTGTTTTTAGGTAGTTTATAGTATGATCAAGTTACTTTTAGGGATGTTTTCATTAGTTTTTATGCTAAATTCACATTTCTGGACCTTACTATGAGTTTGTGTGTTTTTCTATGATTTCAGGTATTTTCTGGTTGAAATTGAGGGACATGAGCAAAACTCTGATAGAAGGCTGACAAAGGACTGCTGATACTGTTGGAATCTGACCTCCCTGTACTCAAAATGGATTTTCTAGAGCTACAGAACTCCAAATAGCGCGCTCTCAATGGCGTTGGAAATTAGATATCCAGAGCTTTCCAGAAATATATAATAGTCCATACTTTATTCGTAATTAGATGACGTAAACTGGTGCTCAACGCCAGTTCCATGCTGCATTCTGAAGTCAAACGCCAGAAACACGTCACGAACCAGAGTTGAACGCCCAAAACACGTTACAACTTTGCGTTCAACTCCAAGAGAAGCCTCAGCTTGTGGATAGGTCAAGCTCAGCCCAAGCACACACCAAGTGGGCCCCAAAAGTGAATTTATGCATCAATTACTTACTTCTGTAAACCCTAGTAGCTGGTTTAGTATAAATAGAACTTTTTACTAGTTTATTAGATGTCTTGGACTATCTAGTTCTTTTGACCATTCGGTCTTTCATGGGGGCTGGCCATTCGGCCATGCCTGGACCTTCATCACTTATGTATTTTCAATGGTGGAGTTTCTACACACCATAG
>NC_029772.3:50183541-50200523 GCF_000817695.3 Arachis duranensis | reverse complement strand
GGAAAGTCTAACCTTGTCTGTGGTATTCCGAGTAGGATTCCGGGATTGAATGACTGTGACGAGCTTCAAACTCGCGATTGTTGGGCGTGATGACAAACGCAAAAGAATCAAGGGATTCTATTCCAACATGATCGAGAACCAACAGATGATTAGCCGTGTTGTGACAGAGCATTGGACCATTTTCACTGAGAGGATGGGATGTAGCCATTGACAACAGTGATGCCCTACATACAGCTTGCCATGGAAAGGAGTAAGAAGGATTGGATGAAAGCAGTAGGAAAGCAGAGATCCAACAGGGACACAGCATCTCCATGCACTTATCTGAAATTCCCACCATTGAATTACATGAGTAACTCTATCTTTATTTCATGTTTATTATTTATTATTATTTTAAAATCCATAACCATCTATTATTCGCCTGACTTAGATTTACAAGGTGACCATAGCTTGCTTCATACTAACAATCTCTGTGGGATCGACCCTTACTCACGTAAGGTATTAATAAACCCATATTTGCAAGTCCCCGGCAACAGCTCCATTTTGACGTTGGGATTTATTGCCAGTAAAGAATTTTATAAAAACAGTCGCGTTGTAGATGTAGTCTCTAAACCGACAGAAATCCCTTCGTACAAATGTTTTGGTTGTCACAAGTAACAAACCCCTTTAAAATTGATAACCGAGTATTTAAACCTCGGGTCGTCTTCTCAAGGAATTGCAGGGAGGTATGTTCTTATTATTGGTTATGAGTTTGTAAATTGGGGGATGTTGAGTTTGGGCAATGCGCACAGGTATATTTTCAAGCAATAAAAATAAATAAATAACTGTAAAATAAACTCTTGGCAAGGTATGTGGACTGGAGGTCCTATCCTAGTTATCCTTATCAATTGTAATGAGAATTGGATTTTTCTCCCATTTTGTTAACCTCTAACTATGAAGGTAAGTTAAGTGGATGAATTCCAATTTTCAATTAACAATGAGTTTGATAACTCAAGAGTCACTAGTTATTTAACCAAAGCCAAAAGGAAAACTATCTACTCAAATGAAAATAATTTGGATAAGTACCAACAACATAAATTAAAGAAAGCAATCATAGATCTGAAATATCTCAAATGACATTAGTTAAGGAGATCAATCTAAACATGGAACAGTTCATAAATTTAATTGGAAAAATAAATAAAAAGGAACATTGAACCTGAATCGAGAGTCACTCTTAAAAACCAAGAGAAGTCCTAAATCCTAGTTTCTAAAAATCCTAATTTCTAATCCTAATCCTAAGGGAGAGAGGAGAGAACCTCTCTCAAAACTAAATCTAAATCATGGAAAGTGGATTATGAGAGCATGATTATGAATGGATGCATTCCCCCACTTTATAGCCTCTAATATGTGTCCTCTGGGCCGAAAACTGGGTCAGAAACAGTCCAGAAATCACTTTCACCGCTTTCTGGTCCGTACAGGTCGCGGAAAAGTGACGCGGCCGCGCGGGTTGCGTTCCTGCCAGGTCACGCGTCCGCGTGACTCACGCGTTCGCGTCACTGGCTTTGGGACAGCTATGGCAAATTATATATCAAATCGAAGCCCCGGACGTTAGCTTTTCAACGCAACTGAAACCGCGTCGTTTGGAGCTCTGTAGCTAAAGTTATAGCCGTTTGAGTGCGAAGAGGTCAGGCTGGACAGCTTAGCAATTTCTCCAACTTATTGTATTCCTTCCAATTTTGCATGCTTCCTTTCCATCCTCTGAGCCATTCCTGCCTTATAATCTCTGAAAACACTTAACACACATATCAAGGCATCTAATGGTAATAAGAGAGGATTAATATTAGCAAATATAAGTCCAAAGAAACATGTTTTCAATCAAAGCACATAATTAGGAAGGCAAATGTAAAACATGCGAATAGTATGAATAAGTGGGTAAAGAGTTGATAAAATCCACTCAATTGAGCACAAAATAAACCATGAAATAGTGGTTTATCAACGACCCAGTACACTTGCTGGTTAGTTGTGCGGAGTTGTGACAAAGTGTGATTTATGTTTGAGAGCACCAAGTCTTTGGAGCCATTGTTGATGATCACAATTTCGTCCACCAAGCGTGCACTTCATTCATTCTAGTGTGCTTGAAATACTTTAAAAGAAACTTGTAGGTTAAGGTAAACAAACATGAAATAAAGAATCATAGCAAGCATCCAAGCAAGAATCAAGAAATTGTGAAATGGATGATGAATGGACATTGGTTGATGTGCAAGGAAACTCAATGAATCAAATGAAATATAGAATTCACACATCAAACAATGACACACTTTGAATTTGATTTTGCAACACCTATTTGACATGAAGTGGGACACATGGTTGCTATGCAACTTTGGAAAAGAGAGATTGAAGTAAAAATCAATCACATAGCAAGCATGGTTTATATAGCTTGATAATTTCAAAAGAATGTCCCCAGGTGAGCTTACAATCCAATTTCACAAATGAATCATTATGCCAAAATGAATAGTTTCTGGTATGTGTAGAGCACATAGTTAGACAACTAAGGATTAACATGTCATTAAGGCATAAGCGTAACCGGGTAATTAAAGTAATAATCAATATGTATGTATATGATTGATGAGCGGATAATTTATATGCTTTTTGGCATTGTTTTTAGGTAGTTTCTAGTATGTTTTAGTTACTTTTTAGTATATTTTTATTAGTTTTGATGCAAAAATCATATTTCTGGACTTTAATATGAGTTTGTGTGTTTTTCTGTGATTTCAGGTATTTTCTGGCTAAAATTGAGGGACCTGAGCAAAAATCTTATTTAGAGGCTAAGAAATGACTGCAAATGCTATTGGATTCTGACCTCCCTGCACTTGAAGCGAATTTTCTGAAGCTACAGAATTCCAATTGGCGTGATCTTAGTTGCGTTGGAAAGTAGACATCTTGGGCTTTCCAGAAATGTATAATAGTCCTAACTTTGCCCGATATTTAATGGCCCAAACTGGCGTCCAAACGTCCACCAAAGACCTCTTTTCTGACATAAAACGCCAGAACTAGCACCAAAGCTGGAGTTAAACACCCAAACTGGCACCCAAGCTGGCGTTTAACTCCAAGAATGGCCTATTCACGTGAAAGCTTCAAAGCTCAACCCAAGCACACACCAAGTGGGCCCCGGAAGTGGATTTCTGCACTATCTGCACTTAGTTACTTATTTTCTGTAAACCCTAGCAACTAGTTTAGTATAAATAGCACTCTTTACTATTGTATTATGGTCTTCTTCCCCTGTTTTCAAATTCTTATGCCATTTGGGAGGCTGGCCATTCGGCCATTCCTAGACCTTTTTCTCTTATGTATTTTCAACGGTGGAGTTTCTACACCTCATAGATTAAGGTGAGAAGCTCTGCTGTTCCTCATGAATTAATGCAAGTACTATTGTTTTTCCTTCAATTCACGCCTACTTCTTCTCCAAGATATACTCTTGTACTTAATTCAGTTAAGTCAGACTAAAGGGGTGACCCGTGACAATCACCCACTATCTTCAGTACTCGCTTAGCCAAGATCCACGTGCCTGACAACCACAAAGTGGTCTACATAATGTTCAACGTAGTCATTGGACACCAGCCGGAGTATACTCTCTTGGGTCTCTGATCCACGGATTTGCATCGTCTCTCCTGACAATAGAGCATCTGACCCCGTGATTAGGATCTTCGTGGTATAGGTTAGAATCAATAGACAGCATTCCTGAGATCTGGAAAGTCTAAATCTTTTCTGTGGTATTCCGAGTAGGATCTGGGAAGGGATGACTGTGAGGAGATTCAAACTCCCGAATGTTGGTCACAGTGACAGTGTGCAAAAGGATCAATGGATCTTATTCCGACACAAGTGAGAACCGACAGATGATTAGCCCTGCGGTAGCTGTGCCTGGTATTTTTCATCCGAGACGAGAAATCCGACAGTTGATTAGCCGTACAGTAACCGTAGCCAGACCATTTTCACTGAGAGGATCATACAGCTTGCCATGGAAGGGAGCACACATGATTGGATGAAGGCAATAGGAAAGCAGAGGTTCAGAGGCAACAAAGCATCTCCAAAAGCTTATCTAAAATTCCCACCAATGAATTACATAAGTATCTTTATCTTATTTTGTGTTATTTATCTTTTAATTATCAACACCTCATAACCATTTGAATCCGTCTGACTGAGATCTACGAGATGACCATAGCTTGCTTGTAGCCGACAATTTCCGTGGGATCGACCCTTACTCACGTAAGGTATTACTTGGACGACCCAGTGCACTTGCTGGTTAGTTGTGCGGAGTTGTGAAAAGTGTGATCACAATTTCGTGCACCAAGTTTTTAGCGCCGTTGCCGGGTATTGTTCGAGTTTGGACAACTGACGGTTCATCTTGTTGCTTAGATTAGGTAATTTTATTTTATGTTTAAGCTTTCTTTTATTTTTATTTTTATTTTCAAAAAAGAAAAGAAAAAAATAATAAACAAAAAAAATTAATAAAATCATAAAAACCAAAAAAAAATTTTTGTGTTTCTTGTTTGAGTCTAGTGTCAAATTCTAAGTTTGGTGTCAATTGCATGTTTTCAAATTTTCTCAAGTTTTGAAAAAAATTCATGCATTGTGTTCTTCATTGATCTTCAAGTTGTTCTTGATAATTTTCCTTGTTCTGATCTTTAAATTCTCTTGTTTTGTGTCTTTTCTTCTTTTTCATATGCATTTTCAAATCCATAGTGTCTAAACATTAAAAATTTCTAAGTTTGGTGTCTTGCATATCTTTCTTTTCTTAAAAATTTTCAAAAATATGTCCTTGATGTTCATCATGATCTTCAAAGTGTTCTTGGTGTTCATCTTGACATTCAAAGTGTCCTTGCATGCATTACTTGATTTGATCTTGCATTTTTTATGTTTTATTTCATTTTGTTATTTTTCTCTCTCTTCATTAAAAATTCAAAAATAAAAAATATCTCTTTTCAAGTAAATAATACAGAGAAATGAAGATTCAGAACATACAGCAGAAAAATCACAGAGAAAGGAAGGAATTATGGCATTAAATGCCAGGCAGGGTACCTGGCTGGGCGTTAAACGCCCAAAGAGGTAGCATTCTGGGCGTTAAACGCCAGAATGGATAGCATCCTGTGCGTTTAACGCCAGGATGACACAAGGGAGGTGATTTTGTTTCCAATTCGAATTTTTTTCAATTTTTCATGTTTTAATCCATTATTTTAAAATCTTATCCTTCCACATTTTCAAAAATCCTTGCTAACAATTAATGTTTTGATTCAAAAATTTCAAGTTTGTTACTTTCTTGTTAAGAAAGGTTCAATCTTTGAATTTTAGAATCATAACTTTTAGTTTCTTGTTAGTCAAGTCATCAATTTTAAAAATCAAATCTTTTTCAATCATATCTTTTTAAATTTTGATTTCAAAATCTTTTCTCTAACTTCTTATCTTTTCAAAATTATTTTCAAATCTTTTTCAACTAATTGCTATTTCTTATCTTTTTCAAAACCACCTAACCACTTTTCAACTTCCAATTTTCGAAAATTACTAACCACTTTTTCAAAAAATCTTTTTTATTAACTAATTATTTTAGTTTTTAATTTTTGAAAAACTCTCTCTCTCTCATCTCTTTCTATTTATTTGCTAACACTTCTCTTCTACTTATAATTCGAACCCTCTCTCTCCCTTTGTGTTCGAATTCTTCTTATCCTCTCTTTACCTCATTCCTCTATTCTTCTTTTCTTCTGACACATCAAGAAATCTCTATATTGTGACATAGAGGATTTCACTACTCCCTTTTGTTCTCTTCTTTTTCATATGAGCAGAAATAGGGATAAAAACATTCTTGTTGAAGCTGATCCTGAACTTGAAAGGACTCTGAAGAGGAAGCTAAGAGAAGCTAAAGCACAACACTCCAGAGAGGACCTTTCAGAAAATTTTAAAAAAGAAGTAGACATGGCAGCCGAACCCAACAACAATGCAAGAGATGCAAGGAAGATGCTTGGTGAATATACTGCACCAACTTCCAACTTCTATGGAAGAAGCATCTCAATTCCTGCCATTAGAGCAAACAACTTTGAGCTTAAGCCTCAATTAGTTTTTCTAATGTAGCAGAATTGCAAGTTTCATGGACTTCCATCGGAAGATCCTCATCAGTTCTTAACTGAATTCTTGCAGATATGTGATACTGTCAAGACCAATGGGGTTGATCCCGAGGTCTACAGACTTATGCTTTTCCCCTTTGCTGTAAGAGACAGAGCTAGGACATGGTTGGATTCACAACCTAGAGAAATCCTGAACTCTTGGGACAAGTTGGTCAATGCTTTCTTGACCAAATTCTTTCCACCTCAAAAGATGAGCAAGCTTAGAGTGGAAGTCCAAACCTTCAAACAGAAGGAAGGTGAATCCCTCTATGAAGCTTAGAAAAGATACAAGCAATTAAATAAAAGGTGTCCTTCTGACATGCTTCCAGAATGGAGCATCATATGCATATTCTATGATGATCTGTCTGAATTGTCTAAGATGTCATTAGACCATTCTGTCGGTGGATCTCTTCATCTGAAAACCCCTGCAGAAGCCCAGGAACTCATTGAGATGGTTGTAAATAACCAGTTCATGTACACTTCTTAAAGAAATCCTGTGAATAATGGGATGACTCAGAAGAAATGAGTTCTTGAGATTGATACTCTGAACGCCATATTGGCTCAGAACAAAATATTAACTCAGCAAGTCAATATGATTTCTCAGAATCTGACTGGATTGCAAGCTGCATCCGGCAGTAATAAAGAAGCCTCCTCTGAAGGAGAAACTTATGACCATGAGAATCCTGCAATGGAAGAGGTGAATTACATGGGAGAACCCTATGGAAACACCTATAATCCTTCATGGAAAAATCATCTAAATTTCTTATGGAAGGATCAACAGAAGCCTCAACAAGGCTTCAACAACAATAATGGTGGGAGAAATAGGTTTGGCAATAGCAAACCTTTTCCATCATCTTCTTAGCAACAGACAGAGATTTTTGAGCAGAGCCTCTCTAGCTTAGCAAACATAGTCTCTGATCTATCTAAGACCACTCTCAGTTTTATGAATGAAACAAGGTCCTCCATCAGAAATTTGGAGGCACAAGTGGGTCAGCTGAGTAAAAGAGTCATTAAAACTCCTCCTAGTACTCTCCTAAGCAATACAGAAGAGAATCCCAAAAGAGAGTGCAAGGCCATAACTATAACCAAAATTGTAGAACCTGGAGAGAGTGAAAAGGCAGTGATTCCCAGTGAGGAAAACCTCAAAGGACGTCCACTGACCAATAAGGAGTTCCCTATTGAGGAACCAAAGGAATATGAGGCTCATACAAAGACCATAGAGATTCCACTGAACTTACTGTTGCCATTCATGAGCTCTGATGAATATTCTTCCTCTGAAGAGGGTGAAGACATTGTTGAAGAGCAAGTTGCTTTGTATCTGGGAGCAATCATGAAGCTGAATGCCAAGTTATTTGGTAATGAGACTTGGGAGGATGAACCTCCAGTGCTCATCAATGAACTGAATACATGGATTCAGTAGACATTACCTCAAAAGAAATCGGATCCCGAAAAGTTCTTAATACCTTGCACCATAAGCACCATAACCTTTGAAAAGGCTCTGTGTGACCTGGGGTTAGGTATCAACCTCATGCCACTCTTTGTAATGGAGAAACTAGGGATCTTTGAGGTACAAGCTACCAGAATCTCACTAGAGATGGCAGACAAATCAATGAAACAGGCTTATGGACTTGTAGAGGATTTCTTAGTGAAGGTTGAAGGCTTTTACGTCCCTGCTGACTTCATAATCCTAGACATTGGGAAGGATGAGGATGAATCCATCATCCTTGGAAAACCCTTCCTAGCCACATCAAGGGCTGTGATTGATGTGGACAGAGGAGAGTTAGTCCTTCAATTGAATGAGGACTACCTTGTGTTCAAGACTCAAGGATCTTTTTCTGTAAACATGGAGAAGAAGCATGAAAAGCTTCTCTCAATATAGAGTCAGACAGAGCCCCCACACTCAACTTCTAAGTTTGGTGTTGGGAGGTCACAATCATGCTCTGAGCACCTGTGAAGCTCTGTAAAAGCCTCTTGTCAAGCTATTGACATTAAAGAAGCACTTATTGGGAGGCAACCCAATTTTATTTATCTATATTAATTACTTTTTCATTTTATTTTCCACTGTTATTACATGTCTTCTTTAGGTTGATGATCATGTGGAGTCAAAAAAATAGCTGTAGAATTAAAGCAGGAATAAAAAACAGCATAAAAATAGCACACTCAGGAGGACAAGTTTACCGGCATTTAAACGCCAGTAAGGATAGCAGAATGGGCATTTAACGCCTAGTCTGGCAGCATTCTGGGTGTTAAGCACCAGAAATGGTAGCCAGACTGGCGTTTAACGCCAGAAAAGGATTTCTGGTGTATGACTGGCGTTAAACGCCAGTAAGGGTAGCAGAATGGGCGTTTAACGCCCAGTTTGGCAGCATTCTGGGCATTAAACACCTGAACTGGCAGCCAGACTGCCATTTAACACCAGAAAGGGGCATCAGCCTGGCGTTTAACCCCAGAAATGCCACACAGAGGGCGTTTAAACGCCAAAAAGGTGCAGGGATGAGAAATCCTTGATACCTCAAGATCTGTGGACCCCACATGATCCCTACCTACCCCAACTCATTCTCACTCCTCTTCACACCTTTCCATAACACCCTTCCCTGAACACCATTCACCTATCAAATCCTACCCTCTTCCCCATAACCTCTTCACCACTCACATCCATCTACTATTTTCTATTATACAACCCTCTTACCCCCACCCACTCAAATTCAAACCATTTCTCTCCCAAACCCAACCCCTATCACACGGATTCCCTCTCCCCCTTACCCTATATATACCCCTCCTTACTCCTTCATTTTCACACATCATAAACACTCCACACTCCCCTTGGCCGAACCACTCCTCCACCTCCATCTCCTCCATTTCTTCTTCTACTACTCCTTTCTTTCTTCTTTTGCTCGAGGACGAGCAAACCTTTTAAGTTTGCTGTGAAAAAAGCATTGCTTTCTTTTTTTCATAACCATTAATGGCACCTAAGACTAGAGAAACCTCTAGAAAGAGGAAAGGAAAGGCAGTTGCTTCCAACTCCGAGTCCTGGGAGATGGAGAGATTCATCTCAAAAGCCCATCACTCGAAAGAGGATGAGGCAAACAAGAGAGCCCACACATGGACCTCAACAAGAACATGAGGAAGTATCTCATCAAGAAATCCCTGAGATACCTCAAGAGATGCATTTTCCTCTACACAACTATTGGGAACAACTCAACACCTCTTTAGGGGATTTGAGTCCAACATGGAGCAACTAAGGATGGAGCACCAAGAGAACTCCATTATCCTCTATGAAATTAGAGAGGACCAAAGAGCTATGAAGGAAGAGCAATAAAGGCAAGGAAGAGACATTGAGGAGCTCAAGCACTCCATACGATCTTCAAGAGGAAGAACTGACCGCCGTCACTAAGGTGGACCCGTTCTTTAATTTTCTTGTTCTTATTTTTCTGTTTTTCGGTTTTTTGTGCTTTATGTTTTGTCTATGTTTGTGTCTTTATTACATGATCATTAGTGTCTAGTGTCTATGCCTTGAAGTTATGAATGTCCCATGAATCCTTCACCTTTCTTAAATGAAAAATGTTTCTAATTGCAAAAGAACAAGAAGTACATGAATTTTGAATTCTATCTTGAAATTAGTTTAATTATTTTGATGTGGTGGCAATACTTTTTGTTTTCTGAATGAATGCTTGAACAGTGCAAATTTTTTATAGTGAAGTTTATGAATGTTAAAATTGTTGGCTCTTGAAAGAATAATGAAAAAAGAGAAATATTATTGATAATCTGAAAAATCAAAAAATTGATTCTTGAAGCATGAAAAAGTAGTGAAAAACACAAAGCTTGCGAAAAAAAGGGGGCAAAAAATAAAGAAAAAAAAAAGAAAAAGAAAAAGCAAGAAGAAAAGCCAATAGCTCTCTAAACCAAAAGGCATGAGCAAAAAGCTAGTAACCCTGAAACTAAAAGACAAGGGTAAAGATGATCCAAGGCTTTGAGCATCAGTAAATAGGAGGGTCCAAAGGAATAAAATCATGGCCTAAGCGGCTAAATCAAGATGTCCCTAACCATGTGCTTGTGTCATGAAGTTCCAAGTGAAAAGCTTGAGACTGAGTGGTTAAAGTCGTGATCCAAAGCAAAAGAGTGTGCTTAAGAACTCTGGACACCTCTAACTGGGGACTCCAGCAAAGCTGAGTTACAATCTGAAAAGGTTCACCTAGTTATGTGTCTATGGCATTTATGTATCCGGTGGTAATATTGGAAAACAAGATGCTTAGGGTCACGGCCAAGACTCATAAGTAGCTGTGTTCAAGAATCAACATACTGAACTAGGAGAATCAATAACACTATCTGAATTCTGAGTTCCTATGGATGCCAATCATTATGAACTTCAAAGGATAAAGTGAGATGCAAAAACTGTTCAGAAGCAAAAAGCTACTGGTCCCGCTCATCTAATTGGAACTAAGCTTCATTGATGTATTGGAATTTAGTGTATATTCTCTTCTTTTTATCCTATTTTGTTTTCAGTTGCTTGGGGACAAGCAATAATTTAAGTTTGGTGTTGTGATGAGCGGATAATATATACGCTCTTTGGCATTGTTTTTAGGTAGTTTCTAGTATGTTTTAATTACTTTTTAGTATATTTTTATTAGTTTTTATGCAAAAATCACATTTTTGGACTTTAATATGAGTTTGTATATTTTTCTATGATTTTAGGTATTTTCTGGCTGAAATTGAAGGATCTGAGCAAAAATCTGATTCAGAGGCTAAGAAAGGACTGTAGATGTTGTTGGATTCTGACCTCCCTGCACTCAAAGTAGATTTTTGAGAGCTACAGAACCCCAGTTGGCGTGCTCTCAATTGCGTTGGAAAGTAGACATCTTGGACTTTCCAGAAATGTATAATAGTTCATACTTTGCCTGAGATTTGATGGCCTAAACTGGCGTCCAAACGCCCACCAGAGACCCTTTTCTAACGTAAAACGCTAGAACTGGCACCAAAGCTGGAGTTAAACACCCAAACTGGCACCCAAGCTGGCGTTTAACTCCAAGAATGGCCTATGCATGTGAAAGCTTCAAAACTTAGCCCAAGCACACACCAACTGGGCCCCAGAAGTGGATTTTTGCACTATCTGCACTTAGTTACTTATTTCTGTAAACCCTAGTAACTAGTTTAGTATAAATAGAACTCTTTACTATTGTATTAGGGTCTTCTTCCCCTGTTTTCGAATTCTTATGCCATTTGGGAGGCTGGCCATTCGGCCATGCCTAGACCTTTTTCTCTTATGTATTTTCAACGGTGGAGTTTCTACACCTCATAGATTAAGGTGAAGAGCTTTGCTATTCCTCATGAATTAATGCAAGTACTATTATTTTTCCTTCAATTCACGCCTACTTCTTCTCCAAGATATACTCTTGTACTTAATTCAGTTAAGTCAGACTGAAGGGGTGACCCGTGACAATCACCCATTATCTTCAGTACTCGCTTAGCCAAGATCCGCATGCCTGACAACCACAAAGTGGTCTACATGATGTTCAACGTAGTCATTGGACGCCAGCCAAAGTATACTCTCTTGGGTCTCTAATCTACGGATTCAAATCGTCTCTCCTGACAACAGAACATCCGACCCCGTGATTAGGATCTTTATGGTATAGGTTAGAATCAATAGACAGCATTCCTGAGATCCAAAAAGTCTAAACCTTATCTGTGGTATTCCGAGTAGGATCTGGGAAGGGATGACTATGAGGAGTTTCAAACTCGCGAATGTTGGGCGCAGTGACAGTGTGCAAAAAGACCAATGGATCTTATTTCGACACAAGTGAGAACCGACAGATGATTAGCCCTGCGGTAGCTGTGCCTGGTATTTTTCATCCGAGACGAGAAATCCAACAATTGATTAGCCGTACAGAAACCATAGCCAGACCATTTTCACTGAGAGGATCATACAGCTTGCCATGGAAGGGAGCACACATGATTGGATGAAGTCAATAGGAAAGCAGAGGTTCAGAGGCAACAAAGCATCTCCAAACGCTTATCTGAAATTCCCACCAATGAATTACATAAGTATCTTTATCTTATTTTATGTGTTATTTATCTTTTAATTATCAACATCTCATAACTATTTGAATCTGCCTGACTGAGATTTACAAGATGACTATAGCTTGCTTCAAGCCGACAATCTCCGTAGGATCGACCCTTACTCACGTAAGGTATTACTTGGACGACCTCGTGCACTTGCTGGTTAGTTGTGCAGAGTTGTGAAAAGTGTGATTACAATTTCGTGCACCAATGATCAAGCAACACAATACATTAAAACAAATGCACATCATCCAACATAAATAATTGTCTAGTCAAAGTAAAGAATTCAAATCACATGGTGACTAAATCATGCAATTCAAAAGATTTAGAAAGCTTTGAAGGAATGTCATAAATACTTGGTATGCATAAAATTAAGCATGAACAATATAATACCAAGCAACAAAATATAACCTCAACAAAGAATCCAACACTGAATATTAATAATACTGATGCTAAAATAGCATCCTACCAGTAATCAGTAGCAATTAATAGCAAACTAGCAAAATAAATCAATAATCTAACACTAATCCACTAAAACAGAAAATTAAATAGAAAATTAAACTAACTAACTAACTAACTAATTAACTAACTAAATAAATGAGATGATGGTGGATGGGAAATGGTGGTTGTGGATAATGGTTGGAAGAAAGAAAGAAAAGAAGAGAAGAGAAAAGAAGAAAAGAAAAGAAATGGAGATGATAGAAGAAAAGAAGTCTATGAGACAGGGGTGCCCACACGTACGCGTGGGTCATGCACAAGAGTGGGTTGGGAGAATGGAATGCGATGCGTGCGTCTGGAAGGCATAGGCGAGGAATGGGAAAATAGAAGGTGATGCGTAGCGTGGGTCACGCATACGCATGGGAGGAGTTTGTGCTAGACGCACAGTTTTTGCATCCTTTCCGCACAACTCTCTGTCTGAACCGTGCGATGGCACAGTCCATGCACGATCCTAGCACGCTCAAAATCTTGGGGTCACGCGTATGCATGACAGTAGGGGTGTTCAAAACCGATCCAATCCGAACAAAACTGACCAACCGAACCAAAAAATAGATAACCGAACAAATCAAAAACCGAAAAATATTTTTTTTGCAATTTTTTGCCGTTCGGTTCGGTTTTCGGTTTTGTTAGAGAAAACTCTAACCGAACACAATCGAAATAGTGTTATTAAAAACCCTAATATAAAAGTAGCCTTTCTCCACAATTCCTCCTAATCTATCCGCAGCCACCCCTCCCCTACCAGGAACCCTAACTCCTCGAGCTCTCTCTCAATCTCTCTAGTGCTGTGTCTCAGCGCCGGACCTCCTCCTTCTTCTCTGCCATCGATGTTGCCGGATAGCACCATCACGGCGATGCGGTCCTTTCCTCTCCCTCTCCTTTCCTCGTAGGCTCATAGCGCTCTTCTCTGTCCCTTATCCTCGATGGCTCCACACACCACCTCTCAAGCAGCTGTCTCCTCCACGAACCAACAGCCACCGTCGTTCTCAGCGAACCGCAGCAGCACGTACCAGACACAGTCGAAGCCACTGCCATTTGTGGCCCATCTCTCATTCATCGTTGAAGTCGTGTCGCTGTCCAGTCTCTTCTTCTCTGTCAATGAAGCAGTGTTATCCTTCCATCTCTAGTTTTTGGCTCGTCGCCACCACCATCTCACCATCCTGCACCTTCATCGTCCTCTGTAACAAAGCTAAGTCATAGGTTGTTTTTTTTTTCTGTTCTGATTCTATTTATTTTTTTAATTCTGGTTTAGTCTTCTTATGGATTCAGATTTTGTTTTTTAATTCTGAACTTTTTGTTTTGTTTTGATTTAGGGTAAATCTGGTTTAGGGTTGGTTCTGATTTTTGTTTATTCAATGTTAATGCAGGAAAGGGGAAGGTGAAAGAGGAAGAATTTGTGGAATTAGTGCACCACATGAAAATTATGGAATTAGTTTGGTTGTATTTCTAATTCTGTTTGGTTCTATATCTTGAGTCAGTTTGGAATTGGTTTAGTTTGCTTTGGATAATCTCGGGGAAAAACCGAAAGAAACCGAACCGCAGTTTTAATAAACGATCGGATCGGATAACTTTTTCTCAAATAACTGAACCAAACCAAACCGCGAATAACCCTACGTGACAGGGTGCTCTATTTTTCAAAATTTTTCAAGTTCTAGCACCAAACCAAGCATTCCAAACATCCAATCGGTCATCTAAAAACCATCAAACCTTATTCAAGACACTAGACTACCAAATAAACTCAACAAACTGAACTATACATGAAAGTAAACTTGTTTACCAATATATACAAAAGAAAAATGTGAAAAGATGTTACCATGGTGGGGTGTCTCCCACCTAGCAGTTTTATTTAGTGTCCTTAAGTTGGACTTATGGACGGGGGTCCTTGTCAAGGTGGCTTGTGCTTGTATTCAACCTTGAATCTCCATCAAAGCTTGCATATCCAATGTCCACCGGGATCCCAAACTAGGTGCACTAAACCCTCAAGCAAATTTAAACAAGTGACAAGACTCCAAGATTGATGATGGTTAATATGTATTTCCGGGTCCCAAACCGTGTTTTTGTACCCGTCTTCTTGTTGACTACCATAGTTCAATCTGGGTGATAAGACTTGTGAATTCTCATTTAAACATCAAACTCTCCTAGATCCTCTCAATTGAGTACTACACCACCCTTTGCACTTAAGCTTTGATGACTCAACCATAATGAACCTTGAATTGTGGTGCCAACCACTTACCATCTCCCTTTTACTCTTGAAGCCACAAAGAGCTCTAAGTTCCCCATCCGTCTCAAATAAACCATATTCAAGCGGGAAAGTAAAGCTTAAGGATAAGAATTTTACCCACTTGAATGTTATGTTGGATGGTGACTTAGAAAGAGTTACTTCCAATGGCTTAGACAATGTATGCTTCACTCCTTTGTGTTCTTCCTTGACTACTTCCACCTCTTGGCAAGCATCTTCAACTTCAACCTCTTCTTCTTGCTTGAATACTTCAAAACTTTCCTCTTGGTAGCTTTCTTCCAATTCAATCTCTTCTTCATCATTTACCAAGGGTCTTGGAGGTTGTGTATCTTCTTCTTTGGCCTCTATTTCATGTCCAATAGGGGATGATTCAATTGTAGATAAAATCTCATCAATGATCGAATCCATTTCTTGATCAACCTCTCTAAAGTCTTCAACCATGATATGTTTTAGAGGTTGTACACCCTCCTCAATATCAAATTCAAACTTCTTGGGAAGATGTTCTATGACTTGAGATTCCCATGGACTTTCAATATCTCCTAAGTCTTCAACCACTTTTTCCTCTTCAATAATTACGGCTTCCTCCAATCGTTCCAATACAAAATTCCACTCCTTGCTCTCCACCGGAGTTTCTAACATCTCTTTCATACTACATTCTTCTATTAATTCTCCACAATTAGAAATGGGAGTGCTTTGAGTGCATGAGTATTGTGAAGCCAAGTTAGTTACTACCTTAGTCAAGGTATCCATGAATTCTATTTGCCTCTTTTGAGCTTCACGTCGCTCTTGAAGAAATGAAGTGAGAGTTTCATTCTTTAGGGTTTGGGGTGGATAGGAGGGTTCATTATTTAGGAGAAAGGGTTTATAATAGGAAGGTGGTTCATCTTGATAAGGATATAGAGATGGTGTATATTGAGGTGGTGGTTCTTGGGAGTATTGATGTTGGAATTGTGGTGGTTCTATGTATGATTCATATGGCTCATATGGTTGATGGTATGGTGGATATGGGCTAGGGTTATATAGAGGTGTTTGATGGTATGAGCCTATTGAGTATGGTGGTTGAGGGCTATATTGAGAAGGGGGTTCATAGGCATATGGTGGTTGTAGTTGATAACCATAAGGAGATCCATCATATCCATTAGATTGATATGCATCATGGTATGGTTCTTGCTCATAGTACATTGGAGGAGGTTGTTGCCATGAAGGTTGACCATATGCTTGAGGCTCCTCCCACCTTTGATTGTTCTATCCTTGATGCATGATGAGTGGATAATTTATACGCTTTTTGGCATTATTTTTAGGTAGTTTTTAGTAAATTCAAGCTACTTTTAGGGATGTTTTCATTAGTTTTTATGTTAAATTAACATTTCTAGACTTTACTATGAGTTTGTGTGTTTTTCTGTGATTTCAGGTAATTTCTGGCTGAAATTGAGGGACTTGAGCAAAACTCTGAAAAAGGCTGACAAAAGGACTGCTGATGCTGTTGGAATCTGACCTCCCTGCACTCGAAATGGATTTTCTGGAGCTACAGAACTCCAAATGGCGCGCTCTCAACGGCTTTGGAAAGTAGACATCCAGAGCTTTCCCGAAATATATAATAGTTCATACTTTATTTGGAAATTTATGACGTAACTTGGCGTTGAACGCCAAGTACATGCTGCTGTCTGGAGTTAAACGCAGAAATACGTCATGATCGGGAGTTGAACGCCCAAAACACGTTATAACTTGGAGTTCAACTCCAAGAAAAGCCTCATCTCGTGGATAGATCAAGCTCAGCCCAAACATACACCAAGTGGGCCCCGGAAGTGAATTTATGCATCAAATACTTACTCATGTAAACCCTAGTAGCTAGTCTAGTATAAATAGGATAATTTACTATTGTATTAGACATCCTTGGTCTCAGTTTTGTTTTATTCTTCATCTTAGGAGGCTATTGATCACATTCAGGGGGTTGGCCATTCGGCCATGCCTGAACCTTTTACTTATGTATTTTCAACAGTGGAGTTTCTGCACACCATAGATTAAGGGTGTGGAGCTCTGCTGTACCTCAAGTTTCAATACAATTA
>NC_029772.3:50180403-50181340 GCF_000817695.3 Arachis duranensis | reverse complement strand
TTACTGTGACATAGAGGATTCCTCTTCCTTTTCTTTTCCTCTTCTCTTTCATATGAGCAGGAACAAGGAAAAAGGCACTTTTGTTGAAACTGATCCTGAACCTGGAAAGACTTTGAAGAGGAAGTCAAGAGAAACTAAAAATCAACAATTCAGAGAAACCTCAAAAAAAAGAAAAAAAAGAAAAGGGAAGACAAAAAGCTTCCACCTCCAAGTCATGGGAGATGGAGATATTCATCTCAAGGGTCCATAACTCAGTAGTAGAGCATTTGACTGCACATCAAGAGAGCCCACTCACGGACCTCAACAAGAGCATGAGGAATTCACTCATCAAGAAATCTCTGGGATACCTCAGGGGATACATTTTCCTACACAGGGGATAAGTTGTCCTCCACACAAATATTGGAAGCAACTAAGGGTAGGAACACCAAAATCACTAGGGATCATGCAACAGAAGCAAGGAAGAGACATAAAGGAGCTCAAAAAGCACCATTGGTTCTTCAAGAGGGTGCCACCCTCACTAAGGTGGACTCATTCCTTGTTCTTATTTCTTTGCTTTTTCGGTTTTTATCCTTCATGTCTATCTATATTTTGTGTCTCTACTTCATGATCATTAGTATGTAGTAACTATGTCTTAAAGCTATGAATAATTTCTATAAATCCTTCACCTCTCTTAAATGAAAAATGTTTTAATTCAAAAGAACAAGAAGTACATGAATTTTGAATTTATCCTTGAATTTAATTTAATTATATTGATGTGGTGACAATACTTTTTATTTTCTGAATGAATGATTGAACAGTGCATATTTTTTTATCTTGAATTTTATGAATGTTAAAAATATTGGCTCTTGAAAGAATGTGGAACACGAGAAATATTATTGCTGATCTAGAAAATCATGAATTTGATTCTTGAAGCAAGAAAAAGCAGTGAAAAAGCAAA
>NC_029772.3:50179158-50180135 GCF_000817695.3 Arachis duranensis | reverse complement strand
GGAAAAAGTGAGATGCCAAAACTGTTCAGAAGCAAAAAGCTACAAGTCCCGCTCATCTAATTATAATTAATATTCATTGATATTCTGGAATTTATATTATATTCTCTTCTTTTTATCCTAATTGATTTTCAGTTGCTTGGGGACAAGCAACAATTTAAGTTTGGTGTTGTGATGAGCGGATAATTTATACGCTTTTTGGCATTATTTTTAGCTAGTTTTTAGTAAATTCAAGCTACTTTTAGGGATGTTTTCATTAGTTTTTATGTTAAATTCACATTTCTGGACTTTACTATGAGTTTGTGTGTTTTTCTATGATTTCAGGTAATTTTTGGCTGAAATTCAGGGACTTGAGCAAAACTCTGAAAAAGGCTGACAAAAGGACTGCTGATGCTGTTGGAATCTGACCTCCCTGCACTCGAAATGGATTTTCTTGAGCTACAGAACTCCAAATGGCGCGCTCTCAACGGCTTTGGAAAGTAGACATCCAGAGCTTTCCCGAAATATATAATAGTTCATACTTTATTTGGAAATTTATGACGTAACTTGGCGTTGAACGCCAAGTACATGCTGCTGTCTGGAGTTAAACGACAGAAATACGTCATGATCGGGAGTTGAACGCCCAAAACACGTTATAACTTGGAGTTCAACTCCAAGAAAAGCCTCAGCTCATGGATAGATCAAGCTCAGCCCAAACATACACCAAGTGGGCCCCGGAAGTGAATTTATGCATCAAATACTTACTCATGTAAACCTTAGTAGCTAGTCTAGTATAAATAGGATAATTTACTATTGTATTAGACATCTTTGGTCTCAGTTTTATTTTATTCTTCATCTTAGGAGGCTATTGATCACATTCAGGGGGCTGGCCATTCGGCCATGCCTGAACCTTTTACTTGTGTATTTTCAACAGTGGAGTTTCTGCACACCATAGATTAAGGGTGTGGAGCTCTGCTGTACCTCAAGTTTCAATACAATTA
>NC_029772.3:50159344-50179125 GCF_000817695.3 Arachis duranensis | reverse complement strand
TGGTGACGAGCTTCAAACTCCTGAAGGCTGGGCGTGATGACAAGCGCAAAAGAATCAAGGGATTCTATTCCAACCTGATTGAGAACTGACAGATGATTAGCTGTGCTGTGACAGAGCATAGGAACATTTTCACTGAGAGGATGGGATGTAGCCATTGACAATGGTGATGCCCTACATACAGCTTGCCATGGAAAGGAGTAGGAAGGATTGGGTGAATGTAATAAGAAAATAGAGATACGATAGGAGCACAACATCTTTACACACTTATCTGAAATTCCCACTATTGCTTTACATAAGTATTTCTATCCTTTTTATTTTCTCTTTATTTACTAATTTTCGAAAACCAAAACCTTTTAATCTGCCTAACTGAGATTTACAAGGTAACCATAGCTTGCTTCATACCAACAATCTCTGTGGGATCGACCCTTACTCACGTAAGGTATTACTTGGATGACCCAGTACACTTGCTGGTTAGTTGAATGGAGTTGTGATCATAAATTCCAATAGATCCAATTTTTAAATCTCATGCAAATACAAAGAGGGTCACAATTTCGTCCACCAATGCATATCCTCATTGTAATTCCTATTTCCTACAACATAGTTAGAACCAAACTCATAGCCAAATGGGTGAGAATTCACGGTAGCAAGGAAAAATAAAATAAAAAACTAATAAGAGACAATGGAAACAAACTCCTACAACTAGCAAAACTAGCAACCAAACTAAAAATCAAGCTATTCACAATATTAACATATATACAATAACTAATAACAAGCGCACATTTGCAATTCCCCAGCAACGACGCCAAAAACTTGATGTGAGGAAAATCGTCGGTTAAGAATTTTCACAAAAATAATCACGTCACAAGTATAGTTCTAAACCGACAAATAACCCTGAATCAAAGTTTAACTTCTTTGTCACTTAAGTCAAACCCAATAAAAATCGGGCATATTTAAACCACGGGTCGTCTCTCAAGGAATTACATGGAAGTGTGCATATTATTGATTATGGGGTGTATATTTTTGGGGTTTTGAGTTTTGATGAGCAAGAGATTAAAACTAACAACTAAGAAAAGTCCTAGCAAGGGTTGAGAATTCGAATTCCTATCCTCATTATCATTCTCAATTCTGATGGTAAGTGTAAATTGCTTTCACTTAGTTATCCTCTAACAAATAAAGGAAAGTCAAGTGAGAAAAATTAACTTAAGTTCACAAGTCCTAATCAAATACTAGATTTAGTGAAACTCAAGCCAACTAGCAACTTTTAATCACCAATCAACAAGAGACTTTGACAATTAAAGAGTCTCCAAATTACTCAATCCAAGACAAGAACACAAAATCCTACTCTAAAATCCAACCAAACATTTTATCAAACACTTGGAAGGCGTAAAAAGAGCATGATAAAAGTGCAAGAATATAAAATCTATGGTTACCAAATTCAAGAAAAGAATAATAACAACTAAATTAAGCAACAATAAACAAAGAAACATCAAATTGCATTAAAGAAAATTAAGATCCAACAAGAGTTCATAAACGTAAAAGTGACCAAAATAAGAAATTAACAACAAGGACTAAGAAAATTAAAGCAATAGAACAAGGAAAAGTAAAGAAAAATAAATCAAAACAAGAATTTAAACCTAAATCTAAGAAGAAATTAAGCTAAGAAACCCTAAATTCTAGAGAGAAGAGAGAGTTTCTCTCTCTAGAATTCTATCCTAAAACATGGTAAAAACCTATTCTAACACTATTTGGTTCATCCCTTTTCAATTCTTTGGTTCAATAGCATTAGAAATGAGTTGGATCTGCTTGGATGGGCTCAGAAATTGCCACCAACGTATTCCTTTTAATGAGGTCACAAGACAGTTGTCACGCATATGCTTGGGTCACGCGTACGCGTGGCCTTGCAAGTTCCTCTATCACGCGTACGCGTGGGTCTCGCATACGCGTCGCCATGAATTTCTCCAATTCCTCATTTCTTTATGAATTTTCTACTTTGCATGCTTTTTCTTCCCGTCCTCAATTCAATCCTTGCCTTATAAAGTTGTAATCACTCAACAAACATATCAAGGCATCAAATGGAATTAAGGTGAATTAAATTTATCAAATTAAGAGTCAAGAAAAGTATGTTTTTACTCTTAAGTACAATTTCAGGAGAATTTAGAAAACCATGCCATTTTAGTGAATAAATGTGGAAAAAGTTGATAAATCCATTCAATACAAGATAAACCATAAAATTATAGTTTATCATAGATGAAGAAGAATTTCCAACTGAGACTGACACAAATGATGGAGATTTGTGTCATAAAAAGAACCCAATCCCAACATCCTTGGCAAAAACTAATGTTGTATCTTCTCAAGATAGAGTGTTCAGTGACAACAAGGACCTTTAAGACTTGTAAGTTGGTGATTCATGCCTACAAATAGTGCAACTGTAATCTCAAATCTATAAGAAACCAACACATCGACAATCAGTGAGCTTGTAAATTAATAAATCTGTACAGAAATAAACCAAGAAAAAGAAATTACTTGTTGATCTTGTATGTGGTGTCAAATGACACCACATTACCAAAATACTCGTAAGAAGCTCTTGATCGAGCATCCATCCAAACACACATGCTTCAGACTATTGTCACTATAGACAATAATTTCATAAAAGAAATTTGGGTTCTGCTCTTTTATCCTCGTAAAATAGTCAAGTAAATCTCTTGCGCATTAGTTTCATCCCTATAGATTCGGAATTTACCAGATAAATAATTCCTAACATCCTTCTCCACAAATGCGCTCGATGACATCCTTAATGCGCCTGGAGAGTTTTTTATTTTTCTTAAACATCCATGACAAACTGAGATTACACCGGTGCATATGAGCTAATTTTACCTTCGACAGTCTTTATTGTTGAAACTCTGTGTTAAGCTTCACATAAATGCGAGATTTACAATGTATAGATGACACCACGTTTGACCTTTGGGTTGATGGATTCTTCTTTATTCGATATCCATCTCTATTGCATTGTATGAATTGATTAATGGGTGTCCTTTTGTATTTGTCCATGTTAGTGTTCCTTATACGAGACTCAAATCCCACTTTATTAGCATATTTATAGTAAAATTGGCGTGCTTCTTCGAGGATTTCAAATAACATCTCCATTTTTGGAATCTCCTCATCGAAAATGATCGAATGAATCACATGACCTAGAAAAACGAAACATAACGACAAGAGTTGTGATAAAAAAAATGACAAAAGAATACATACATACATACATACATACATACATACATACATATATATATATATATATTTCGGGATCAGACGTTTAAAATAAAAAGCTGGTGAAAAAATAGAAGAATACATAAAAAAAGATTAAAAAGTATCAACTACTTCAGTCATGCCCTCAGGTTTTATGATAGAGATGCTTGAATCACTACAAATATATACATTATGCGTATCAATATGGATATCAAATAAGTCAATTTCTTCTGACGACGACTACATATTTAAGTTTAGCTCAAATATCATTTTAATGTCTACGATATAAAATTATGGTGAGGATAAATTTAAAAAATGATACTCAATTAAAGTTAAAGAAGATTTCAACAAATAAAGATATTTAAAATATCTATAAATAAATAAGATATAAAATTACCAAACAATCAAAAAATTAAATAAATTGGAATGAATAAATGTTTGTGTTCAAATAAGTAATAAAAAATATCAACTAATAATAAAAGGCTTAATTACTCTGTTGTTTTTATAATTTTACCAAATTTTCAACTAAGTCCCTAAATTTTTTTCTTTTCAATTGAGTTTTTACACTACTTTTAATTTTGTAATTAGGTCATTTTCATATCAAAAACATTAAAATTAACATAATATTTTTTTCAAAATAGATGCGGTCGTCAAAGATCTAGTTAGGTTTTTAGCCAATTAAAAATACATTCAAATTTGTGAAGAAATATTAAGTTAACTCTAATGTTTTTTAACTAGAAATTACCTCATTATAAAATTAAAAATAGTATAAGAATTTAATTACAAAAAAAAATATAAGAACCTAATTAAAAATTTGATAAAATTTAAGGACTAATAAAATAATTGAACCTCATAATAAAATGAGATATGAATAATTTAAAAAGTATTTTGTGTGTGATTGTATTATTTTAGATGTATTATAGACTTATGCAATTAACTAATTTCAAAAATTAGTTAAAATATCGAACAATCAAAAAATAAAAATAAAAATGCTAATGTTCAAATAAGTAATTTCAGATATATTAAATATATTTTTATTGAATAAGATATAAAAAGACTCAATTTTATTTTTAAATTTTAAATTTTATTTGTATAATTTTAGATATGTGCAAAAATATTTTGTATATAATTAAATAATTTTAGATAAAAAATATTCCATTTTTATAAAACGCCATCCACCTCTTCTTATTTTGTGTGATGTTTTCCTTTACCTTACCGTGTGGATAAACTCAAGTTGTTATTCCTATTATATTGTTCCTTTGAATTTAGTTTATTAATAGAAATTAATAAATAATAATAATAATAATAATAATAATAATAATAAATGAAAAGAAAGAGACTAACAGTGTACCACAACAAAGCCATGAATGAAACAGAAGAGCTCTGTCCAGAAAAAATGAACCTGCACATGGTGGCCGGTGATGACATGAAAATTTTGAAATCCAAAAAGTAACCGTTATTTTAAATGAAAAAAATAACAATCTCAATTAATAAAAAATGAAGTTACATAATATGTTCTATTTTTTTATAAATTTAGAGCAAAATTAATATAAAAAAGTTATTTAGCGTAGTCACTGCATGCAAAATTGTTCATGACTCTTGTATGTACAAACTCAATTTCACACTCACATAGTATGCGAAATTGGTAACAAATAGGTGTCTTTTCCCAATTTCGCATGCACTATCCGGCAAAATTAAAAAGGAAAAAGGACATGAACAAAATTTATAAAGAAAGAATCCTTATTGGACTTTTACTGTTGAGAAAGTAAATGAGATATATAGTCTTTTAAAGTGGCATGAGAGCTAAAAGCTTGAATTTTATAGAATGAAGTAACAAACAATGCGATTAATTAAGAAGTTACTTATTCATTATTAATTTGTGTTTTTCAAATCACATATATAAATTTTGTTAGTCTTTTTATGTTTTTTTTTATTATGAAGTTTAATAAATTTGTTGGACTCCTTATAGTTTTATTCTTCAATTAGATTCTTATAATTTAAAAATTTATAATAAAATCCTTATATTAGATAAAAAAAATTAATTGTCTTTTTTAATTATTTTTGTTAAAAATTACAATATATTTTTGAATTATTGATTTTTATATTTGATGTAAAATTAATTATGAAATATTCTAAAAGCATATATGTTAGGATTAACATAATTTTTTTCTTGAAAAACAATTAGTAAGGATCTAATTAAAAAATTTGTGAAACTATAGTAATTAATAAAATAATTAAATTTTTTATAATTATCTATTATTTCTAAATTTAAAAAATATAAATTTTAATTTTTATGTCACTTTAAAATATTATATTTAATTAGATTAACTTTTTCAATATGAAAAGTCATGTTAATAATTTCTCAAATATTAATGAATCAAATGATATTTTTAATGAATTTTAAAAGATCTCTAATATTTACATTCTAAATTTATAAATTTGTAAAAACTTATATCTTTTAGAATTTTAACTAACATATAAATTTTTTTTATTTTTATTAGTTTTAATTTCTTTATATTTTATTGAATCTATATGCAAATAAATTTTTGTTTGATATCTATATGTTTTAAAGTTAATATCCATTAACTTAAAGAGTAAAGACCTAATCAGATTTTTGTCCCTTTTTACAAAGAATAAAGCAATCCTTTATAAAAAAAAAATAAATAATTCAATCCTTAATATTATTATTTTAGAATAATATGAACTCTCTATTAAAATATCTGTTAAATAATAAAGAAATTTGATTTTGTAAGACTTTTTATTTGTAATTTTAGAAATTTCAAGTTTTATAAAAAAATTTTCACAATAGTACCAAGTATGATCACTACTACTTTTACCGTTCTCGTGTATATTATTATAACTTCTATTTCTACTAACAAATCATAATATAATACACAAAAATATATATTTTTTATTATTACATAAATTTTTAAATAATGAATTTTTTAAAATAAAAACAGGCACTTGATATGAAAGAGTTTAGGTAATTAATAATTTTTAAGTCAATAGGTAACTAAAAATTATATTTTTCACGCTTTTTCATAAAAAGAAGAAAAAATATTCATAATTAGAATTAGGGTTTACTTAATATGTGTTTTTAGAACGTATGATAAATTTATCATTCGTTAAAAATTTTAAATTTTTTATTTAATAAATATATTACAATTTAAATTTTTTTTATTTTTAATTAAAAATTTTTAATTTATAAATTTTAACATGTACTTTTAGATAATATTTAGATAGTGTATGTTCATTATATTTATTAGAGACATAGATATAATAGCACATATCTATATTTATTTGTTGAGATACATTATGTCTATTAGAGATATACATAATAGCACCTGTCCATATCTATTTGTTGAGACACAAATAGTCTCCCAAATTTTAATTTTTTTTTATAAATTGTGTATAAATTTTAATTTAGTTCTCTTTAAAAAGTTTATTTTATATATTTTTTATTGTAAAATTAATTTTTGGCCTCTTCCTAAATTTTAACCTAATTTGCTTTTTTAAAATGTGACACTAAGACACAATCTATGACACGTGATTTTTTTTTATTTTTATTCTAGCAATTTTTTAAAATTTTAACTTTATCCTTTACCTAAATCTAATCTCTCTTATCCCTCTTTCCTTCTCTCTTTCCGTGTTCCTCTTTTTTCACCATCTCACTCCATTCCTTTGTCGGTGCTTGTCCCTATACCATCGACATTGCTGTCGTAGAGTCCTTCTTCTGTGCATTTCATCATCTTCTTTTCTACTGTACGTTTATCTATCTTCATCATGCACTCTTTCTCTTTCACGTCTTACCACTCTCTATGTTTATCGCGTCACTCTTCCTCCTTTGCGTCGCACCTCCCTTTCACCATCGTCGCTGTCGTTATCATGTGCCTAATTTTCACGTTTGTCTTTATTAGTTTTTCTGTCTTCAGATTTGTATCATCTAACTCGTCTCCGCATTTTTTTCTATCGTGTTTTATAGATTTACAGGCCGAATCTTCCCCACTTTTCCATCACCATTTCAATCTCTTCAATCTCTGTTTTAATTTCTTTTTCCTTTTATCAAATAATGATTAATTGATTATTGATTTTATTTTTTTTCAAAAATTGTTTGTTAAGTTGATGATTGAATTAGAATGGTGGATAATAGTATTTTAGACTAAAATTGAAAAGTAATGGTGGTGATGGTAGAAAGAAATGACAATGATATATAGTAAACTGGTGATAATGGTAGCGAAGCAGTGGTTACTAGGGGTGGCAGGAGTACCCGAACCTACAGGTACCCGACCCACCCCTACCCGGTCGGGACGGGTTTAAACCCGACCCGAGGTGGGGCGGGTTTTGATCGGGGCGGGGCGGGGCGGGATCGGGGTCAGGATAAACCCGCTCCTACCCGCCCCGGAGTGCATACTGTGTGTGTGTGTGTGCTTTAAGGATTAGGGTTTTTAAGTGCCTCCAACAACCATTAGACCCCAACTTTAAGTCGTATTCTTCTTCCTCAGAACCAACTCCTTGGAGTCACCGCTTGGTCCCTTTGTTCTTCGCCGTCGCTTCTCACCTTCTGCCAGCCATCGCTGCTCAGCCACGCAACTCCTCGCCGTCATTGCGCAGTCGCACAGCTTTGTAAGTTCCTCTCTCTCTTGCTCTCTCACGCTCTCTGTTTCTCCATCATTGTGAGATCTAAGTTCTTCTCTTGTTCTTCCATAGATTCATTGCTTGGTCGCCGTCGCTGTGAGCTTGACCATCGCCGTTGCATGTGAGCCTGTCACCGGAGTTCTTTTTCTTT
This sequence comes from Arachis duranensis, assembly GCF_000817695.3. NCBI lineage: Eukaryota > Viridiplantae > Streptophyta > Magnoliopsida > Fabales > Fabaceae > Arachis > Arachis duranensis. The sequence continues at coordinate 50,171,096 of NC_029772.3, read as the reverse complement.
GTCTCTGACCACCGGTAAGTCTCTGAACCCCTCTGTCTTTGTAGAATGTAGATTTTCTATCCCACAAGCATGCTCTACCATCTTTGGAAAAAAATACAAGAAGCTCACTTTGAAATAACTATAAAAGAAACTGAACTAAAAATTTTGACAAATAATAGCAAATAATGAACAACAACCTATAACCAAAAAAATCTGATCTATCAATTATTATTTGAAGAATATGCTTACATGTGTATCATGTGAACACAATAATTGAATTAAGTGTATATATGGCATTTCATGATTTTGCTGTGAAACTAGTCTTATGCTGAAGATGATCTTTAATTAATTCTCCTTGTGTGCATACCGTTATCAATTTAATTTGGCTACCATTAAAGAGAGCTTCTGTTGAGTTCCTCAGGTCTATTGCACCTTCTATGTCGTTCGGTAGGTCAGGTACCGGACGGTTCGGATTGGTATCCTGGTTGATAAAGTGGGGGTCTTGCCTAGTCGTGAGCTCCCGGGCCGGCGAAGACAATGTTCCGAGTACTCCGTGCTAGGAGCGTGGGGTGTCACCTGCAAAGACACTCCGACGCTCTAGTCAATAGAGTGTGTAGGCGAAAAAGGGTGAGTGATAGGTGACATACCTTGGGGGAAGGGTATGTCCTCCCCATTTATACCGTGTCAGAGGTGGGCCCTGCAAGGACAGGCCCACCTCCTTTGAGACCTCCCTTGCACAGCTGTAGAGCAGCTGTCAGGGACGCATGTCTGGGTCGGCGATCGAGGCGCCCCGCTCCCAACCGTTCGGGTTGGGTGGTGCCCGGGTCGGGCCGACCCATATTTAGTTTGGGCCAGGCCGTAACAGTGCCCCCGACGCGCCAGCAACGACCGTAGGGATCGTTGGTGACGTGTCACCTCTCCTTTCGTGCGTTGTCGCCAGGTCAGCCATCCGTAGGGTAGATGTGCCTCTTGCGCGTGTCTGTTCATTGCTGGAATAGCCGCTTGTCGCCTCGTTCTTCGCACGGATCATTAAATGTTCATTATGGGCTGAAAAATCCTGTGTGTAAAGACTATTTTGCCCCCAGGCCTTTCGCGCTTCCTGGGTGGCAGTTTTAAATAGTTTTTGCCTTGGTTTTTTTCCTCTACACTCTTACTTCTACTTTCTTCCTACTATCTCCTTCTTTTTCACCCAGAAATCCCCAGAGCTTCGCTCTAGTACCCTCATGCATTTTTCCTTCTCCCTTCTCAGTTTTTGCAACTAATTTAGGTAATCTCTGATCCTTTCTCTCTTCCGCTTTGATTCTCTCTTGCATATCTACTGCATGTTTTTGCTGCATGTTGTTTGATTTTCGTAGGATAGACATCTTTGTAATGTCAAGCAGAGTGTGTTTAGGGGGTATACCATTCTGGGATAGGTCTCACTTGTTATTGACTTTCTCCATGTTTAGTTCGGGTTGTGGGGTAGACTGGTAGACGTAGTTTCTGGGTTTCTTTTGGATTCCCGACCTCATAGACTAATCGAGTGGTGCCCCCACTATAGGTATGCCTCGTGTGGTCGCTCGGGCTTCCACCTCCGACGCGGGTTATGACCCGTACGCCTGGGTGGTCTCCAACCTCAAGGATTCCCCAAACCAAATGGGTGAGGAGGAGCTCACCGAGTTCTGTCAGGCCAATTACTTGTGTGGGGGTACTGATGAGAAGGCTAACTACGATGTGTACGTCCCTACTCCTCATGAGCGGTTGTATGAGCTCAACTTCCATGCTCCCCGGGTCCCCGATTGGATTTGGTTCTATAAGGCCATGTTCACTCAAGTGGGGGTTCGCATTCCCTTCTCCGCCTTCCAAATGGGACTCTTAAGCCGGATTTCCGTGGCCCCGTCGATGCTGCATCCGAATAGTTGGGCGTCGATTCGCTACTTCGAGATGGTATGCGAGTACCTAGAGCTGCCGGTGTCTGTTGACGTCTTCCTTTTCTTCTTCAACCTGACGAACCCTTCCAAGGAGGGAAAAGCGAGGAAGGGGTTTATGTCCTTCTGATCTGCCCAGGGGCGGAGGATTTTTGGTGTGTTCGAGGACTCTTATCATGGGTTCAAGGACAAATACTTCAAGGTTCACCCGGTCAAAGGTCGTCACCCCTTTTGGTTATCGTTGGAGAGAGAACGCCTCATTCCGACCTATTGGAGTTTCGGGGCGGGCTCCAATACTTTCATAAAGGTTACCTACAAGGGGATGTCGGCTGTGGATCGGAAATGGGCCATTTTCGGGAGGAACCATGTAAACCCCCACCTCTTCATGGGTAGTCGGGAGATTGCCCGGGATTATATTCGTGAGTCGTCCGTGTCGTATTTGCATTTTGAATGGTTACTTGCTTTGTCTTAGTATGCTGGTTACTAATTTGTTCATTTTTTCTTTGTAGTGAGGATGTCTGCTGAAGTGACCGGCCTCGAGAATCTGTACAAGACTTTCCTGGTGAAGGATGATGTGAAGAGGCCGGAGATCAATCAGTGGCGCCTCCTGAGGACGAGGGGACGCAGACGGCACCCACGCCTCCCGAGGTGGCCTTGGCGGAAAATGTTGCCACTCCAACACCTGTGTCCCCCATTCTTCAGGAGGTGGCTGTCCCCGGGCACTCGTCTTCTGTTCGTCGGAAGGAGGATGAGGAGTTGAGTGTCATCCCCACTCCCAAGAGACAAAGGTCGCAGTCTAGCCCTGAAGGGGTCCTTACCGTTATGGAAAGGAACTTTGATGCCGGGTCGTTCATAGATACCCAATTGCTTCCTGGCACGGAGGAACATTTCCATGGTACCGACCTCTTGGGGCATGCACGATGGATGTACCGCACCCTCCTTCGTGGCGCGGCCATAGCTCGAAAGGCTGAGTTCGAGCTTTCAGGTATGGCCTCGCTTCGTCGAAAGCTCGAGACCGCCGCTATAGCCAATAATAAGCTCAAGGCTCAAGTTGAAACACTTCAGGAGCAGTTGACCAAGGCAAGGAATAAGCTTGATGCTGCCGAGAAGAAGACTGCGTCAGTCGAAGAAAAGCTGAAGACTGCCGACGCTTCTGTGTCCCATTTGACCGAGCAAGAAATGACTTTGAAGAGCCAGTTAAGTGCTGCACAAGGTCGAGTGGCCGTGTTGGAGAAAGAGCGAGACACAGCCGTGGCAGCTGCCAAGACTGCTCAAGATGAGGCTGATGCGTTCAAGAGGAAGCACAAGGAGGTTAGAGAGCAGGGCAAGAATGCGATTTTTATGACCGAAGAGGCTCTCAAGGCTCAAGTGAAGGTTATTGCTCCCGACTTCGACATATCGGCAATTGGTGTCTTCAAGACCATTAAGGACGGGAAGGTTGTCGATATGCCAAAGAAGTGATTTCTTGTAACTTTTTATAAAACTTTCATACCAAAACTTTCGCGGCCGTTAGTGGTTGGTTGGTTTGTATATACGTTTGTTTTATTATGTTGGTTGTTTTGTTTGCCGATTTACTCGTTTTACCGTTATGTTGGTAATTTACTCGCTCTACCATTATGTTGGTACTTTTTCGAGGTCGAGTTTTCTCTTTGCTGTGGTCGTTTGTTGTGTTCTTGGCCTAGGGGCTCCTGGGGTGATCAGTCCCGGGGCCGTGTATCACCGTGCTTTCCGGTTCGCATGGCGCGGGACTCGTTTGCGCAATAGTCGTCCCAGGAAAGTAAACAAAAGAGAGCAAAAATATGGGCAAGTATAACTTAACCGGTAATCAAGCAAGTCTATAACCATGGCAAAGGTATTGTTACAAAGTAAATGACTTAGGAATAAAACCTTCTCAAGTTGTCCGCATTCCATGTTCTCGGGATCTCCTTGCTATTGAGCTTTTCCAACTTGTAGGCGCCATTGCCGATCACCTCTTTAACTCTGTAGGGGCCTTCCCATTTTGCCGCCAGTTTACCTTCTCCCGGGGCCGGTAAACCGATGTCGTTGCGTCTTAGGACGAGGTCGTTCTATTCAAATTCTCTTTTGAGTATTTTGGCGTTGTATCGCACGGCCATCCTTTGCTTGAGTACTATTTCCGACAAGTGGGCCATCTCCCTTGTTTCGTCCACAAGATCCTTTTCCACCGCTTCCTCTACTCCCTTCAGGAGCAGTCTCGGGCTCGGCTCACCGACTTCCATGGGTATTACCGCATCTAATCCGTATGTTAGTCGGAAAGGTGTTTCTCCAGTGGATAACTGCTCGGTTGTCCGATAGGACCAGAGGACCGAGGCAAGTTCATCGGCCCAAGCACCTATTTTATTATCAAGCCGCTTATTCAGCCCCAACAGGATGATCTTGTTTGCAGATTCGACCTGGCTGTTTGTCTGAGGGTGCTCTACCGAGGAGAATTTCTGTTTTACGCCAAGGCCGGCAAGGAAATCTGTGAATTTCTTGTCGGTGAACTGTGTGCCGTTGTCCGAGATGACGGTTTCTGGGATACCGAATCGGGTTATTACTTGCCTCCACATGAACTTCCTGCAGTTGGAAGAGGATATATTGGCCAGTGGCTCGGCCTCTATCCACTTGGTGTAGTAATCGATGGTGGCTACGAGGTACTTGACCTGCCCTGGACCGAGTGGGAAAGGTCCCAAAAGGTCGATTCCCCATTGTGAGAAAGGTCGGGAGGTCGTTAACAGACTCAGCTCCGAAGCTGGTGCTTTGTGGAAGTTGGCGTTCTCTTGACACTTAACGCACTTTCTCACGAATTCTTTAGAATCTGCCATCATCGAAGGCCAGTAGTATCTTGCTCGGATTAGCTTCCTGGCTAGGGCTTTCCCCCCTATATGGTGGCCGCAGCATCCTTCGTGGACTTCTCTGAGCACGTAGTCCGTCTGATCGGGATGTAGGCACTTCAGTAGGGGTTGACTGAGTCATTTTTTGAATAGCTATCCCTGAATGATAGCGTACTTGGACACCTCCCTTCTCAACGCTTTGGTACCCTTTTCATCGTCGGAAAGCTTGCCGCTTTCCAAGAAACTAGTGATGGGGTCTAGCCAGGAGGGACTCAGCCTTGACAGGTGCAGGGTAACCGCTGGCTCCTTCATCATGCCCTGTATGAGAGATCGGTTGCCTTCTCCTGGTTTCGTGCTGGCCAACTTGGATAGGAGGACTGCCCGCGTGTTCCTTTTTTTTGGAATGTGTCGGATCGTGACTTCCTCGAATGTTTTACTCAGTTCCTTGACTTTTTTCAAGTATTTTTGTAATAGTGAGTCTCTAGCTTGGTAGCTTCCGTTTGCTTGCGAGGTAACGACTTGTGAATCACTGCATACCTCCAGCCTCGTCGCTCCAAATTCCTTTGCCAGGGCTAAGCCTCCTAGAAGGGCTTCGTATTCTACTTGATTGTTCGAAATGGGGAACTCAAATCTGATTGATTGCTCGTATACGACCCCAGCCGGGATCTCGAGGATGATCCCGGCACCGCCGGACGTCTGGTTGGAGGCCCCGTCAACATGGAGCCTCCACCGTATGTCCGTCTCTTCGATTGGATCCCCCGTTACTTCTACCAGAAAGTCTGTCATTGCTTGCGCCTTGATCGCATGCCGAGGTTCGTACTGTATGTCATATTGGGACAACTCAATGGACCAAGTCATCATCTTTCCTGCTAAGTCGGGTTTTTGGAGCACTTGTCGGATTCCTTGATTCGTCCTGACGATGATCTGATGACCTTGGAAATATTGTTTTAATCTTTGAGAAGAGGTCAGGAGCGCCAGAGCTAACTTCTCCAGTTTGTTGTACCGCAGTTCCGCCCCTTGTAGGGCCCTGCTCACGAAATAGACTGGTTGTTGAGCCTTCTCATCCTCTCGTACCAAAACTATTGCCAGGGCTTCCCCTGTTATGGCTAGGTACAGGTATAGTGGTTCTCCGACTTTGGGCTTTCCGAGTACCGGGGGTGTTGCCAAGATTTCTTTGAAGTGTCTGAACGGTTCCTCGCACGCAGGAGTCCATTCAAATGCTATTCCTTTCCTCATTAGATTGAAGAAGGGTAGGGCTTTTGCTGCCGACGCTCCGAGGAAGCGGGATAACGAAGTGAGGCGACCTGCTAGTCTCTGAACGTCTTTGACACATCCCGGGCTCTTCATTTGGAGTATTGCCTAGCATTTCTCGAGATTGGCTTCTACTCCTCTTTGGGTTATCATGAATCCCAGGAATTTTTCGGCCTCCATGGCAAAGGCGCATTTGAGGGGGTTAAGCCTCATGCCGTGCTGTCGGGGAGATGCGAACACACTTCCCAGGTCGGTCAGGAGGTCGTCAGGCCGCGTAGTCTTTGCAAGGATATCGTCCATATAGACTTCCACTGTCTTGCCTATAAGGCTTCCGAATATTTTGTTCATCAGCCTTTGGTATGTTGCCCCTGCGTTTTTCATTCCGAACGGCATCACCTTGTAGCAATAGGTCCCTCCGGGTGTTATGAATGCTGTTTTGTCCTCGTCGGGCCGGTGCATCGGTATTTGGTTGTAGCCGGAATAGGCATCCATGAAGCTCAAGTACCGGTACTCCGCCACCGCATCGACGAGCGCATCTATGTTGGGAAGTGAAAAGCAGTCCTTGGGGCATGCTTTGTTGAGGTTAGAATAGTCCACACACATTCTCCATTTGCCACTGTGCTTCTTTACCAAAACTACATTTGAGAGCCAGGTCGAGTAGTCTAGTTCTCGTATGAAACCCGCTTTTAGGAGGCTGGCCGTCTGCTTGGCCACCTCCTTTGCTCTCTCCTGGGACATCTTCCTCCTTCTTTAGGCCACTGGACGGGTGTCCGGCTTGACGGCCAAGTGGTGTGACATGACTCTAGGGTCTATGCCCAGCATATCGGCTGGCGTCCAAGCGAATAGATCTCTGTTGGCCCTAATCATTTCTACTAGGGGTTCTTTCAACTCGTGTGGGAGGTTTCTATTAACGAAGGTGAACTTTTCCTCCGTGTCACTGACCCTGAACTTTTCCAAGACCCCCTCTGGTTCTGGCCTTGGCTTGTCATCGACTCTGGTGTCTAAGTCCGCAAGGAACACTCCGGATGCTTCTTTAGACTTTTTCCTCAAGGAGAGGCTGGCGTTGTCGCAAGCGACTGCCGTTTCCAGATCTCCTCTTATGGATTCTACAGATCCGTCATCAGCCACGATCTTCATAACCAACAGCTTCGTGTTGATTACCGCCCCAACATCGTTGATCGTTTTCCTCCCCAGGATGATGTTGTAGGCAGTGGAGTCCCGTAGAACCACGAACTCGGCCATTATTGACCTCCTCCCTTATCCTTGTCCCACGGAGGTCGGGAGGGATATTATCCCGTCCAGTTTAATGAAGTGGTCACCCAACCCTATGACACCGTGTTGGTGAGTTATGAGGTCGGCGTCCCGTAAACCTAACGCATCGAACACGTTGCGGAACATAATGTTCGAATCTGCCCCCGTGTCCACAAGGATTCGTTTGACGAGGCCGGTTCCCACCCTAGCCATAATGACCATGTGTGGGTTCTCAGGGACCTCGTCGAACCAATGATCCTCTGGCCCGAAGGAAATAGTTGGGGTCCTCTTGGAGCTTCGTGCCAGCGAGGAGGAAATTGCCAGGACTTTGGCGTCTTTCTTGTGCGTAGACCTCGACTTTGGCACTGTGTTCTTGGCGGTCACCACATTTATTATGGTGAGGTTGTGGTCGTTGTCTCCTGGTTCTTGCCGTCATTTCGTCGATCGGGTCTTGCCGTCTTCATCTTGGTCACGATGTCGTCTCCTCGGCTCCCTGATAAGGTGGGAGAATTCGGCCAGTTTACCGTCCCTGATTGCTTGTTCTAGCACATCTTTCAGGTCGAAACAGTCCTGTGTTTGGTGCCCGTAGCCTTTGTGGTAATCGCAGTAGAGGCTCTTGTTCTCCCCTGTATGGTCCTTCAGAGGTCGGGGCTTCGTCAATATTCCCTTTTCGGCGATTTGCTGGTAAACTTCTATGATGGGGAGAGTGAGTGGGGTGTAGTTGGTGAATTTTTCTATCCGGGGAGACGGTCTGGGTGCCTTGCTCGGCCCCCCGTCTCTGACATGTTCCTTCTGCCTTTCTCTGTTACCATGGTGCCTGGGTTGATTGTAGGAGGGTTGTCATTTGTTGGCAGCCACGACTAGATTGACTTCCTCATCATTTATGTATTCCTTGTCTACGGTCTGGATCTCATGCATCGTCCAGACTGGTTTAGTGGTGAGGTGCTTTCGGAAATCCTCATTAAGAAGGTCATTCGTCAGACAAAGGATGGCCACAGAGTCGGTTAGTCCTTCGATTTCCAGGCATTCGTCGTTGAACCTATCTAGATACTTCCTGGTCGTCTCCCCGGCGTGTTGGGCCACACCGAGAAGATTGATTGGGTGCTTTGCCTTCGCGATTCTAGTAGTGAATTGCGCCAAGAAGGCGCGGCTGATGTCCGAGAAGGCGGCTACAGAACCCTGCGGGAGGCTATTGAACCACCGTATCACCGGGCCTGCCAGGGTGACCAGGAAAGCGCGGCACCTCACCTCATCTCCCACTCCTTCAAGGTTCATTCGGGCCTCGAAGGCCGTTAGGTGCTCTTGCGGGTCCTGTGTCTCGTCATACCTCATGTCCGTTGGTTTGTCGAAGTGTCTCGGCAACCGGACCTCGGGGATGGAACGGTGGAATGGGGTAGCACCCATGATGACGGGTTGCCGTGTTCTCCCGGACCTTCCTTCTCTGTTTTTGCGGATCCCTCGCATGACGCACGCCCGTTTGCCCCGGGCGTAGATGATTGTATCGTTTCGCCTCCTAGGGCGCTGCCGATCCTCCCGACTACTCTCTGATTCTGATCTCGGTATAGAGGTGCGCCGGGAGCGACTGCTTCGGTTGGAGGTTCTTCCCCGACTCTCGGGGGACTGAGAGTAGTCAGGGTCGGAGGTCCGCTGACCTTGCTCCTGATCTGCTAGTTGGCGCTCCAGATTCTGCACCCTGTAGCGCAGCTCCTGCATTATCCTGCCGCTGTCACTGCCTGTTCCCCTGAAGGGGCGCCTCTCCTGAGCCCTCAACTGGAACCCGGTTTGTCGGGGAGGGGATCTTAATCTCTCATGGGGCGAGGTGACGGAGGCCGCCCCCTCGGGGGCCGCTGCGCGCCCGTGGTCCCTTGGACTCGGCACGATCTCCATTTAGCTTCGTTTGATCCCCACAGACGGCACCAATGTTCGGTAGGTCGGGTACCGGACGGTTCGGGTTGGTATCCTAGTTGATAAAGTGGGGGTCTTGCCTAGTCGTGAGCTCCCGGGCCGGCGAAAACAATGTTCCGAGTACTCCGTGCTAGGAGCGGGGGGTGTCACCTGCAAAGACACTCCGATGCTCTAGTCAATAGAGTGTGCAGGCGAAAAAGGGTGAGTGATAGGTGACGTACCTTGGGGGAAGGGTATGTCCCTCCCCATTTATACCGTGTCAGAGGTGGGCCCTGCAAGGACAGGCCCACCTCCTTTGAGACCTCCCTTGCACAGCTGTAGAGCAGCTGTCAGGGATGCGTGTCCGGGTCGGCGATCGAGGCGCCCCGCTCCCAACCGTTCGGGTCGGGTGGTGCCCAGGTCGGGCCAGCCTATATTTAGTTTGGGCCAGGCCGTAATATATGTTGATACACATTGTTAATTGATTTCATAAGATACACAATATTGATTAATTTAAGGATATGTGATTGGTTGAATTATTATTCTTTGCATAATCTGGTTTGTTGATTTGATGTGCCAAGTGCAAACTATAGGAATGAGCTCTACAAGGAGCATCTTGAAGCCTTACAAGGTGGGTTAGTATTGGTTGAGAAAGATTTCAAAGCCATTAAAGAAGCATTAGAGGAAGCATTTGCCATAGGTGATGCTAAGTTGTTGAAATGGTAAAGCAATAAACTAGTCTATAAAGTAGAAATTCCACAAAATGTATCTAATTGAATTGGTTTCATATTTTGATTCAATTGAAGGTTTAGATAGTATTTCATTTTTTAAAGGCTTGAAATGAACGGAGAGGAGGACGAATCAGGTGCAATAGCAATTGCAGTGTTCATAAGGGTGATACGCTGCTCGTTTCGCACATTGGCGACTCATCTGCGGTATGTATTATCAATCTTTCAATAAGTTTTTGATGCAGAGTATTCTGTTTTTATTTTTGAAATAGAGCTTCTAAATTTTGTGACAGTTAATTGCTATCTCTTTTGATTTTCAGAATTGAATCTTGACCTTCAAACCTTTAATGATGATGAAGATGTGAAAAGTGATCAAGAATAAGTATTGAAGACTTTCATATTTAAAGATGCAATTTTTTATATTATGGTGTTAATTTTTTAATGATCAAACATTAACTTTTTTTAATTTCAAGTTATTTGATATTGTATGAATTTTATGTTTGTATTTTAATTTAGGTATGAATTTTAAATTTTTAACTTAATTTATATATAATGTGTAAAAATTAAAATGTTATTTATTTTTTATAGGGGCGAATAGGAGTGGGACGGATACCCGCAGAGACGAGTTAGGGTAGAACAGTCTATTACCCGCGAGTAGGGGTGGAGTGGGTAGTAATGGAGTGTAAGGACGGCGGGGCGAGGTCGGGTATGACAAAAACCCGCCCCTATCTGCCCTACTGCCACCCCTAGTGGTTACTATTTGAAGGATAAAATTGATATTTTATTTAGACTATTATGTCTTATGTATTATTACCAAATACAATAAAAAATATTGTATATTTTTGTGTTTGGTGACTATATAAATGTGTATTTGTGTATATGTATTTATGTCCAAAAAATACTAGTCAAACACTCCTTTAAACACAAGATAGATAAATTCTTAGAATTATAATAGTTATTAACTAAATCCTTTTAAGCTTCAATTATTGCACTAATGACATCGAATTGATCCGTCTCATTGCATTAATGAGGTTGGAAGTAGTCTTACTGTTGAAAATCACTCTCTAAGTGAGTAGACAAAGATAGCATTGGAGAGGTCAAATGGATCCGCAATAATGAGATTAGAAATTGTATCGTTGAAAATAACTCTCTAAGACAAAGACTTCGCTGGTCCATTCCATTCGTGGCAATTTAAAGTAGATGACTTACCATTATTAGCCTCTTTTCCAACTAAGATGAGAAGTACACTTAACGGAGAAAAGAAAAAGAAAAGAGAGAATAATAATTTCCTTTAAAAAAAAAAAAAGAACTTGTTGTATTGCTTCGTGAAACGTTACTTGATCAAAGCAAGCATGAATAAATCAAGATTTTAGCTACTTTGAAAGTACCAAAACATGAATTTAAATTATTTTCTCATAATTCCATAAACTGAAAATGCATTTCTTCACCTCAATATTTTTAGAGTTTTGCTAAAAACAATGTTTTACGGAGACTTGCCAATGTTTTTATTAATTTCAATACTTTTTTAATGTATTTATTAGAAAAAAATATTTTTATTTTTCATAACGACTCATTAGTCTACTCTCAAGAAATATTAGTTCACCTACCATCTCACAACATTTAAGGGCAAATTAAATGCTTCAGATGACTTTTTCATATCAAAACAGAAGAAGCAGCGTATGACATTTTTAATATGGAAAAACAAATTTAAGTTCTAACCAAAGTAATGGCTATTAACTTTTGTGAGTCACTCTATAACCTCCATTTACTTACATAAGAAATTAGTTCATCCAAAAAGAAAAGAAAAACCTTCCATAAAAAACTTATTGCACAAATTCTCAAAGAACTAAATGTTTTTTTTTTCAAAATTTGATAAATTGTAAATGTATTTTCTTTTCCGTTTACATATTTTTTTTTAGAA
>NC_029772.3:50142658-50152724 GCF_000817695.3 Arachis duranensis | reverse complement strand
ATCCATCTATGACAAACCCACAAAGGCTGTTGCATTGCTAGATACTGGATCTTGCGCCACTGTCTTAAGGCCACATGTTTTGCCAAAGGAAATGTGGGCACCTATTTCGAAGACATTCACAGCAGCCAACAGTGAAATCTTCACCATCAATCTTATCTCTAAACAGCCCATTGGATTGGAGATATTTGCAGGCCAGATCACTTGGCTCAGAGTATTGGGAAGCTACCTCCCAGACAAAGATGTTTTTTTGGATTTGATGCATTCTTCAGAACCCATGGAATGCATATCAAACCCACCGGCTTAACTTATAAAGGGCAGTTTTTGCCTTTTTTTAGGGATGCAAAGCATTCTTGAAATCCAAGAAGCTCCAGAGGAATACAGGGAGATCCAACAACTACTCATCAGTGCTTGTTGTGACAGTCATGACCAATTCAACCACCCTGCACCTTTGTGGAAAAATCCAGAATTCTATGTCCGTCTCCCTTTCAAGAAGAATGAAGACATCAATCCAACAAAAGCCACGCATTCAGGAATGAACCCTGAAGATCTAAAACTGGCAAGAGCTGAATGTGCAGCTCTCCTTGTCCAAGGACTCATTGAACCAACCAAATCCAATTGGGCATGTCAAGCATTCTATATTGAAAAAAAGGGCTGAGCAGAACAGGGGGAAGAAGAGGCTTGTTATTGATTATAAGCCACTTAATGTCTTCTTACAAGATGACAAGTTTCCCTTACCAAAAATCTCAGTTACTACACAAAGGTTAAGCGGAGCAAAAATATTCAGCAAGTTCGATCTAAAAGCGGGTTTTTGGCAAATTGGGCTCCACCCTGAAGATAGATACAAGACAGCATTCTGTATCTCTGAAGCCCAATATTAATGGACAGTAATGCCATTTGGACTCAAAGTAGCCCCGTCTCTTTTCCAAAAAGCCATGACAAAAATCTTTGAGCCCATATTACACTCCACACTTATTTATATTGATGATATATTACTGTTCTCAAAAGACAATGAAGCCCACAAGGCACTTCTGGCCCAATTCACTCAAATCATCAAAGATCGGGGAATCATGCTATCAGCAAAAAAGAGCTCTATTGCCAAGAAAAGAATTGAATTTCTTGGAATGGTTTTTGAAGATGGGTTTTTTCAACCAGGGGAACACATTGCCAAAGGGCTAATCAACTTCCCTGATGAGAACATGACAGTCAAACAAGTCCAACAATTCTTGGGAATCGTCAACTACATCAGAGACTTTATCCCAGATGTGACTAAACATACCAGCCAGCTGTCAAAACTCTTGCAAAAGAAGCCCCCACCTTGGGGACCAGAACAAACCACAGCTGTCAAAACCCTGAAGAAGATAGCACAAGACCCCCTCCTTTAAAGATTCCCAGCACAGGAAAAAGAATATTGCAGACAGATGCTAGTGATGAATTCTGGGGAGCTGTGCTGCTTGAAGAAATTGATGGGACTAGACACTATTGTGCACATGCTAGCGGGAAGTTCAAAGAATCTGAAAAACATTACCATGCTACTTACAAAGAGATTCTTGCTGTCAAAAGAGGGATAGAAAAATTCAATTTCCACCTCAGTTCTTATCATTTTACTGTGGAAATGGATAACACCTCTTTCCCATCAATGCTAGAGATCAAGAAAAAGATCTTGCCAGACTCTCAACTCTTGCGATGGAAAGATTGGTTCTCCCGCTATAAATTTGAGGTGAGACACATAAAAGGCCACCAAAACACACTTGCTGATTTCCTTTCCAGGCCAACCAAAGAACCACCTCCCAAGCCAATAGAACCACCTCCCAAGCCAATTCATTATATTTGCATCATGAGTACACACAATCCTTCATACACCATTCCATTCCCTGATTGTCCACTGCACAATAACCCATACAGAAGAAAAATTGGTCCTTTTCCTTTCAAAGCAAAACCCCAGACAGGATTTCAGATAGCCTGTCTAGCCAGGCAAACTTTGTTTTACTGGCTACACCAGCTCCTTATTATAACCCAAATCTGTCCAAATCCAAAGTACTTCGACATGGATACCCCTTTTTGCACCATACCAATTATCCAAGGACCTATACCAGAAGAAATGATGTGGTATATCTGGGCTCTGTCTTCTCTCTATCCATGTGCTATCATAATACCACTCTTCCCTGTATATCACATCCTGTGTAACCGCACTGAAGCCCAGTCTCATCTAGTCCGGTTATTTGCTATGTATGCGCCACTTGGGGCATGGAGAGGAATGTTATATAACATGATTGAGCAACACCAATTATGGGATAAACCCTCCAGGACAAAGCGGAAATTCTGTTGCTTTGTCACCCTTCAGAGAGATTATTTCACAGAATGTAAAGCACATACTGTGAATGCACATACCATGAACAAAGTTGATATTGTTGGGTATTCTACCATATGGCCTACAGATGAAAAGACAGTCCTAAATGCCTTGGCTAAATACCTTTGCAAACTTTGGCAGCCTGGACTATTTGGAGAAAAAGATGTAATTGAGGGACTCCCGTTTCAATCAGAGGTCCCACCAATAACCCTCCAGGAGTTTCAGTCCAGATTCATAACTTCAGGAATAATCAATCAATTTGGACAGTACTCTTTTTATGCACCAAGAGACCAACCCAGCACGTCTACACATGTCCCAAACAGAAATTCTGAAGAAGATCTGAATTCTGAAGATCTAGGTGGAAGGGTGTATGCTTTACCACCAAGCCCAACCAGAGTTGATGCAGGAATAGCTGATGATGTTGAAGGCCCAAAATCAGACCCATATGACCCATACCTGCAAGATGCCCAAGATCCAAATGAAGGAAACACTGAAGACCCGTTTCTCTACCTAGGGACTACCAATCCAGCTTCTGATTCATCCTTTTCAGATGGAGATGGGACCCTTCCAGAAGACTATTTCAAACCGTCCCTTTATTAAAGCAGTGGCCCCACTATGTATAATTATTAAGTGTGCTAGAATAAAGTGACTTTCGTCACATGTCTCAGAAAAGTTAGAAGATAAGGCTTATCCTTATCCTTATCCTCCATTTGGCATTGTAAGATAGGTTTGTTTAGATTTCGTGAGATATCAGTTCTATCTAGAGACCTCTATAAAATGAGGTGCTCATCCCCAGTTGTAATCAGACTTGAATGAACATTGTAATATATCCACTTTTCCTATCTTACAAAATGTTCTAAAATTCTCGTTCTCTCTCTGAAAGCTTAGCTAGTGTTATTTCCTTCTTCCTCAATCCAGTGCCATAAAAGTATGCTCTGAGCTTGCCTCTAAAAGAGGATCCTGCTCATCAGAAAATGGCATGGAAAGGATCCATGGGAATTTCTCATAGTGGAAAAGGGACTCAATGTTATAATGCTAAGTTTTGCTCGGACCCTTTAATCTCACTCGTTTTCATGGTTACAAAGAGTGATTGGGATAAGCAAACAATGTATTGTTTCATTGTTCTCCTGAAGTACTGGAGATCCACCCCATGTGGTATCAGAGCCTTACTCTTATAAGAGGAAGAAGAAGGTATTACTAGTGAAAGCAAGTAAGAGAGAATCACTAAATATGAATCCTACAGACTCATCAAGCTCTTCACAACCCATACATCACTCTACCTCCCTAAGCATAGATCGATTACCCACTAGTTTAAAAAAAACCCTTGGCAACAAAAACCCTTTCGGACCAGAACCTTAATCTGGTGCCTTAGACCAACTCGGCCATCTCAACTTTTGATGCCCTATAATTCACATGTTTTTTTTAACTAAATAGCTAAAAACATTTTGTAAGAAGAAATGTCTACAAAACTTCCATAAATGATCATGTTAAACTGAATTTTGTTAGTCAACTTGTCGACTCCTTGATTTGAGTAGTAGTATAGTAGTTTGTTACTAAAGCATGAAATAATTAAGTTAACTCAAATGACATGTTCAAACTTGATTGCTTGACTATTATTTACCGATAAATAAAAAAATCTCTAAAGTAAAAAAAAATAAAAATTTAATTATTATTGATTTTATAATTTACATCGTATGTGAATTTTATCATTTTAATGTAATGATAATTATTATTAATAGATCTTTACTTTCTCACTTTTAACTAATATCTCACTTTAATTTAAAAAGCTCAATAAGTCAAGAATTAATATATCGCGAATTTGAGCTTTATTTAAGTGTTTATCGTTGGTCAATGAATTACTACATATATAAAACAAAATTCGAACATTCAATACTTACTTAAATAAATAAATGAACTGGCCACTCGACCAACTCAAATTGTTTATTGCAGTACATATTTATTCTATAAAAAAGAATATTTGGAGAAAGGTTATGCAAAGAAACTAAAACCATGCAGATTTGTAATACTAACCAACGGTAATAGTTTTTTAAATAATTCTTAAAGATTTGATATGTATACATTTCAGTATATGCAAGTGTTCATACCGTGGTTCAATATTAGAGTCAGAATCAAAATAAAAGTCTAATCTACAAAATTCAAAAGAGTCTAAAAGATCCACATGACCAGATTGTTTGACTTAAGTGAAAGTGTGGTTGCTTGATCACTTATCCGACCTGACTTGGCGATGAGAAAAGGATCACAACAAACTATAAAACATAAGAGAAATAACTATCCATTTTTATAGGTGGTGGGAGAGCTACAAAGTGATAATTAGGCCATCACTCCATTTGTAAAAATACTCTATCATACACATATATCTTTAACTTTAACTCAAAAAAAAATCTTTTCAAAATCTTTCTGGCTTAAACATCAAAATTTCTTGTAGATATTATTTCCATTTTCACTCAAAGACTTTGGATAATTTCGCCTTGCTAAAAAAGACATCAAAATTTTCATCAAAAAGAATTTAGACCTTAAATTTAAGCCCAACTACATCAATTTTAGATAATCTGCAGAATAACAAGCATGTTTATTTTATTTTATTTTATTTTATTTTATTTTATTTTATTTTATTTATCAAAGGCTGATATCATTCATTCATCATAAAATATTACAAGCTGGACTTTGAAGGGAAGTAATAAAATAAGGGTGTGATTCCGAAATAAAATAGGTAAAAAGCTAAATATTATGGATGTGTTTGGGAATAAAAAAAAAACTGTTTGATTTGGATCTTATAGGTTCAAAATAATCCTAGTTAGAATGTAGAGAGATCAACTTAAAAGTCAAGAGAGGAGGCAAGTACAACATTCTCCTCATCAGATGTTCGCTTGCCTTCAAATTCAAATGCGTTAAACAAGAATTATTTAGATACAACAAATATAGTTAGACATGCATACTAGTATATTAAATAATTGAGTCTAATTAGGAACTAACTATTATAAGCTAACATTAATTAACTTTTTTTAATATTCAAATGAACATCTAAAACCAAAACAAATTTTACTAAAACAAAACAAATGAAAGTGGAATAGAATATCCACAACGTAACAATGTCTTCTTTGATGCATTTTCCAACTCCAATTTCATCCGTCATCTTAATATACTTTGTTGTCTTCTATCTTTTTTAATGCGAAAACATATACTTTGTTGTCTTCTATCTTATTTTCTTGGTACGTATAAATAATTCATGGCATATTCTGTAACAGTAAATATCTCATCAGTTAGAACTATTAGCTTCGTACATATATAATGTCACTGCAATAAACATGCATTTGAACACAAACACCCATATGTACTTACTCACCAATAACTAAGAAATTAATAAAGCAGAAACTGCATGTGCATTTAGAGGACTTTGGATTGGGATGCTAACCTTTGCTCACATCTGTAATCCGGATGACACAAAGATTCCAAGAATTAAGCGAGATAATCAGTTGCAGGGCAACTCTCCTTTGGCAAAAACTCGATGATTCATTGTCTAATGATGAATTTTGCCAAAGGAGAGTTGCCCCGCAGCCGATTTGCTTAGTAGTTCTTAAACACAGCCGGCTTCTTGATGCAAGTGACACAGCTACAAGAAGCATTTATATATGAACCAAAGAAGCAGCATATGCTAAAGGATATGCTTTGAACTCATTCCATGGAAGCTATAATAATGAGGCTTTCTATGAAAAGAAAGGACATCATCAAATTCTTACCCCAATAATCAGTGTTAGAGATTCTAATTAGCTCTCTTAGCTTTCTCTTTGCATATATAAATGTTTCTCAGCTGTGTTTTGGTGATGGGCCACCGAGGAACACTGTGGAAAAGGGTTCTAATCCTGTGGAGGCTAGGGTAGAGATGCCTTGTTTAGCCTATAGAAAGATGGCAACAAAATCTTGGTCTTTTGGTATATCCCATGACATATTCTTCTTCCTATATATTTATTTATTGTTTTAAATTTGTATTTCTTTTTCTCTTGATTTTATTATTATGTGATTTATAAATGGTTTCGTCACTCGTTTTCAAGTGACTGAAAATTCAAACCTCCCATAGATATATGAAGATATGAATGTTGACATCTGCGCAAGCTATTGTGATAAGTACGTTATCACACTAATTTTATTTAGTAGTTTCTACGATTTATTATATTAAGAAATATGAAATAATGATAATATGAAGATTATTAAGTATAATTAGTAACACAAAGTTACACAAACGTTTCTAAGTTACAAAACTTCGATGAGAAATATTAGAGTTAATATTAACTAACACTTTATAAAAATATATTACTGTTATATGATTGTAATTGTTTACTCTTTAGTGTTAGGCTCGGTCTCTTGTGGCTAAGGAATCCACGCATGGCTAAGGGTGGTTTAGAGTTGACCAACAAGGTTTGGTTGACACTTGACCTAGGTACTTTCAAGAGAAACTTTCGAATGAGACGCTAATTAGTACTTAAGATAAATTATCGTTGAGTTTAACAAATAAATAAAAACATTTTGATGATGATAAATATAGTATTATTTGAGTTGATAATTAAAGTGTGTTTTTGATGTGTTATTTAGTGATGTAGGCTCAAGTAAAAAATATTAGTATTCAGCCCAAATAAACCAAAATCACAGCACAATGAAGTAAATTACTAAACCACTAGTCCGGTCTATTGTCTTCGGGAAGAGAAGAAGCAAATAGATGATGGTGGAACTTTGGTGTCTTCAGGTAATACACAGGAAAAAAAAGTTTTATTTTTCCATTCTAACACCAAAGAGGAAAAAAGGAAAAGCTAATTAAGGAAGTCATGTCAAATCAAAATCAACAAAAATAAGTTAAGCACAATTAAAAAAAAAGTAATTTGTTTTTATTAACATATAAAATGATTATTTATTATTGTTTTTTTTTTTCTTTTCCACCACCATTTCGGATATATAAAAAAAGTGGTGGCTATTTTTTTCTGCTGTGAATCAAATTTTTAAAATTATTTTTTAGAGTTAAAATACAAGATTAAGGATTTGGATGTGGCAAATCCATTGAAGAATCTAAGATTTATAAAACTACCGCTACTCATCCTTCACAATATTACGATTTTTTGGGCTGATTAAAGAAAAAAGAGGTAAGATCTCAATTGGTTCAAGATTTAAGGAGTTGACTTGTGAAGCGAACTTTAGCTGAGGAAATAGAGCTCATATAAACAGGAAAATAAACTTTATTTCTGCTCAAGGAGAGAGAACCAGAATTTGAGTTTCATTGAGAACTTCCTTGTAAGAGTTCAACGTTTTGGATAGTGTTTTTACATCAAAGAAATATTTTGCCAAGATAGAGAGCTCTGAAATTTGGTATGAGATCAGCGTGCAAACGTTATACCCATTGTTTTAACCCTAACCTGTTTTATAACCTTTCGCCGCCTGGCTCTACCATCACATGTTTGAACTATATAATCTTTTGCATCAAGCCTATCTTGTATCTTCTGTTTCACACCGCACTTTTACCTTTATATCTTTATGCCATATGAAAATCCAAGTATTTGAGACTGTATACATATGAGCTGAGACTTTTTTTTTCTTTTTTCATAAGGTGTTTTAAAAGTAAAGTGTTGAAACTATGTAATATTTTGTGTATTTTGTTAATTTTTAACGACGAAAATTTTTATAAGTGAGGTAGGATGTAGGATTCCAAATTTTTGGAAATTAAATAATAAGTTATTTATGATTTATTGTATTTATTTAAGAATATATTTTAAAAACCAACAGCTAATCATAATGTTTTTAAGAAAAATATTTAATTTTTCAGAAATCCAAAATCTTTCTTTTCTTATAAGAAAATCTTAATCAATTTCTTAAACTATATGAATGACCAACCTGTTCCAAGTATAGGTTCATTAAGTCTATGCTGAACCAGCTTGATTTTTCATACTTTACTAGTACCTCAATCAGAAATCAATCACGACCCCTAACTCGAACAACTCAATTAAATCAACAATCAAATCATCACATTAGGAAAACAACCCTCAGCTTCACCACCACCAGTGTGAGGGATCTTTCAGTTACACACACATACAATACAAATAAGGAAAATATAGATAGGATGCAAATACAGCAAGTAGGCCAAATAGCAGATAAGCATAGTTAAACAGATAAACAAACCAGAACAATGCACACCAAGTAAAATATACAAATGCATATGATGTATGCCTATTCTATGGCTAATAAGCTCATCTGTTAGTTAAATAGCCAACCCGACATATCATGGTAGCTACACATTGGACAGTCCCTCAATAATATCCATGGAAAAAATTCCAAGCTCATCAATGGGGAGAGACAAAGCCCCAAGTTCAAATTCATATATATATGCATGCCCATGGAAAAATTCGAGGAGTTAAAGTGTTCGGTCATATCTTATGTACAGATGGTCAATAATTTGTCTCAATTTTGCAAGTCTCATTTACTTTAGCTCATTTTCATCATCAATTCATATTAGTTCATATCTCATTGAAATCTCAAATTCATCATTCCTCATTATCACAACTACCATTCGGTTCACCAATAATTTAAATGTAAAACATAACTCGTTCTTTTCTAAATAAATCAAACTTAAAATATATAATCTTTAAAACAAAATCGTTCTAAATAATAACTTCAAACAAAACTTTCTGATTTTTATAAAAATTTCGGCAGCATCTCCTCTAAAACTGAACTCTGCCACCATTCTCGAGTCCTATCCAAACATTCCTCAAACTCTTTTAAATTATTTCCAAAATCAAACCAATCCCAATATCTAAAATCATTTTCAAATCTCAAAAATCATTCCTGATAAATCAACAATCCAAATCCAATGTCTTAAATCCTTTTCAATAAATCAAACTCATTTCCAATATCAAAACATTTTAAAATCTCAAAAAAATCAATTCGACAACCGCCAATTTAACAAAAATCAATCAATACCCAAATTATTCAATCTTCTCAAACCAATCCATAAGACTTACGAAATCACAAAAATATACATTTCACATTAATATCGACTTGTAACAATTCTTGAAAGTAAAACAAGTTTAAGAAAAGCTCCCCTATCTCGAATAATTGAAACCCATAAACCAAACGCGTTAACAAACCCTTTTCTCTCAGCTCGCAATCAGCGACAGCCGCAACCACAGCTTCATACCACTTTTGCAGCAACCACGACAACTCTAATCGCAATGTGTAATGACTGTAACTCGACCCTACGTTATCAAAATTTTAGAAACTCTACCAGGCTATAACAGAATACTGATTTCAAGGGGTCGAGAACGAAATGCTTATCAATGAGACAGGGATTCCACCAGCGGTTACCGTCAACAGCGGCAGTGGTGGCAGTGCCCGTAGCGGACAGCCTAATGGTGATGGCGACAGAACACTCGGTAGTGACTGCGAACCCAACACGGCTTCCTCTTTTCCATCGCATTCTGGTCCTCCGGCGACGACGTGTACGGCGACGGCAATGGCCTCTATCTACATCAGCGACAGTGACTGGCGTGACGATAGCGACTAGCGCGACGGCAGTGACTGGACGCAGCTCCTCAACTCGCGTCTTCGACAGCAGCAACTCCCCCTCCTCACGCAGTTCTCTCCTTCAGCTCCAGTCTTCCCCCTGCGATGGCGATTCACGATGAGGCGACAACGGCGGCAACAGCAAAACGCGAGGCAGCT